>NC_021164.2:50684101-50775831 GCF_000331145.2 Cicer arietinum | reverse complement strand
GGGAATTTTATAAAATTAAAATGGCTAAGAGAAACATTTTCAATGTTAACTCCAGAATCATCTAATGAAGAAATAATTATACATTGTAGAGCATACATTTTAGAATTGATTGGCGGCATATTAATGCTGACAAATCTCACAATAGAGTACATATTATGTGGTTACACTTGTTGAGAGATTTGCGAGAGACAGGACAATATAGTTGGGGTTCAGCATGCTTGGCAACACTTTATAGAGAATTGTGTCGGGCATCTGAACCCGGTGGTATATCGATCGGGGGATGTTCACATCTACTTCAAACGTGGGCATGGTACCATATGACGTTTCTTGCACCAATAAGTAATCTTAAGCCTCATTTTCCATTCTCAAAAAGGTAAATATTAAAAATAAAAGTTAAATATTATATTTATAAATATATTAATTTATTTACTAACATTCAAATTTATTTTCGTAGATATAATGGAAATTGTATGAAATTTGGCGATACACCTCGTTATCATACCGCTGGATATCGATCAAAAATTGATCACATGACCGTTAACGATGTAATATCCAACTGGACTCAAGGTGGACGTAGTTCTTCTGCAGCACTTCCTCCTAGACATCATCCACAGCAAGAAGACGAAGATCAAGAAGAAGAAGAAGAAGAAGAAGAACAACAACAACAACAAACTCATGATGTACCAAGGCGTCGCCAAAATCTCGTACGTGTAAGAAAACCTCGTCAATGTGGTAGTGGAGGCCACATTCGACATTAATTATCGTAATTTTTGTAAAATTTGTGACGGTTTTTATGAATAAATTATGTAATTTAAAGTTTTATCGTAATTTAAATTTGACATTTATGTATTTTTATGAATTTTTATGTATTTTTATGTATTTTTGTATATAACCTTGAGTCCAGTTGGATATTTGATTCAACGGAGTATATGCATTCCCAAAGCTTGGAATTTGAAAGTTTTGTTGACACATATTATTTAGTAATTGGGTAGCGGACTCAGGTGTATTATGATGAGTGTTGAACGTGTTATACAACAATTCCTCTTCACTTGATGCATATGATAGTCGACAATTGTCTTCTTGATGTGGTTGTTGGCTGTCAAAATTAAATTGTTCCCTTGACGTAAACCTGTAAGATTGATGTGGTGTGTGGGTAAAAGTATGAGAATGTGGTGTGTCGGTAAAAGTATGAGGAGGCGGTTGAGTGTCAGGAGGTGTTGGTATATAATATTGATTTTGTTGTGTTACGTTGGGCATTGATTCTTGGAAAAAATATTGGCTAGATTGTGGTGGAGGTTGAGGGTGAACAAAATATTGAATAGATTGCAGTGGAGGTTAAGGGTGAAAAAAAAGTTGGCTAAATTGCAGTGGAGGTTAAGGGTGAAAAAAATGTTGGCTACATTGTGGTGGAGGTTGGGGTGGATTGACACGATGATCAACCAATTGATTTTCTACAAAAATAAATCGTTTAGAATTTTTACAAAACCAAACCATGTATTCATAACTTGGTTTGAATTCAACATTTAGAGATTGACCATGAAGAATATAATTATATCGTTCATTCCACTCTCTGTTCTCATTTCGTAGAATAATGTCCAACTATAATCAACTTGTTTATGCAAATCTACCTTACGATACTTTCTCATGTTCTTTGGAGGATGTGGAATTTGTTGAGGTAGTCCAAATTGTAGTTTCACTCTATCAATTTGATGCATTTTTATTATGTAAAAACAAATTAAATATGTAGATGCATTCCATAGCCATTTGTCTTTTGGATGATCGTATGTTAGACCTAGATATGGCCTCCAAATAAACTGATATATAACAAGTTTGTTAGTAATATATGCATAAATAAAATAAAATAATAAAAATAATGTAATGTTTTAATATATTACATCGTGAACAGTCATGTGATCAATTTTTTATCGATATCCAGCGGTATGATAACGAGGTGTATCGCCAAATTTCATACCCTTTCCACTATATCTACGAAAATAAATTTGAATGTTAGTAAATAAATTAATATATTTATAAATATAATATTTAACTTTTTTTTTATATTTACCTTTTTGAGAATGGAAAATGAGGCTCAAGATTACTTATTGGTGCAAGAAACGACATATGGTACCATGCCCACGTTTGAATTAGATGTGAATCTCCCCCAATCGACATAACACCGGGTTCAGATGCACGACACAATTCTCTATAAAGTGTTGTCAAGCATGCTGAACCCCAACTATATTGTCTTGTCTCTCGCAAATCTCTCAACAAGTGCAACCACATAATATGTACTCTGTTGTGAGATTTGTCAGCATTAATATGCCGCCAATCAATTCTAAAATGTATGCTCTACAATGTATAATTATTTCTTCATTAGATGATTCTGGAGTTAACATTGAA
This sequence comes from Cicer arietinum, assembly GCF_000331145.2. Lineage (NCBI taxonomy): Eukaryota > Viridiplantae > Streptophyta > Magnoliopsida > Fabales > Fabaceae > Cicer > Cicer arietinum. The sequence goes on along the minus strand of NC_021164.2, from coordinate 50,773,431 downwards.
AATATTTCTCTTAGCCATTTTAATTTTATAAAATTCCGTTTTCTTTGAGATTCAGGTGGCATGACTCCTAACAAATCTAAAAAAATCATTTGTCCATGATACCATAGTTGATCCAGTTACAGATTTACCCCCAACACGTAAGCCAAGTAGCAACGCAACATTTTCTAATGTTATGGTACATTCACCCGTTGGAAGATGAAACGTGTGGGTTTTAGGTCTCCACCTTTCAACTAAAGAAGTAATAAGTGAATTGTCTATTTTATAACTTTCTATTTGTGATACGTTATCAAACCCGGCTTCATTCAAAAATGGAATTATTAAAGAATTTGGTGCAATGTGTTTATGGCTAAGTGATCTTAAATTTTGAGATGAGTCATGTAATAAGCAAAGAATAAAAATATATCTGAAGATATTAGAATGAGATGAATCATACCATAGTATAAAAAATATTTTAGAATGAAACTTAGTATAAAATATATAAAAAAATATCTTAGAAGATATTATAATAAAACTACATTTTAGAATAAAATTGAGTATAAAATATATAACATAAAGTATTGTATTACTTACAAAATTTTGAATGTGGTGTAGTGTTGATTTGTGATTATCATCATTCCATAACAATGCCAATTAGATGAAATATAAAGACCAAGGAAGAAATATTAATAGTGAAAGAGTGAAAATATAAAGAAAATTGAAGTTGTTAAGAATGGAAGAGTGAAGAAATATGATTATAGACTTATCCTATTTATAAACAAAACAATACTTTGAATGACCAATAAAATATTATGCATGCAAGGATTAGATTTGACAATACACAACAAGCACTTTAAAAATACACAATGGCATGGATTAAATTAGACAGAGAAGACTAGGCTGAACACAAGCAAGTTCCCAACGTGAGAATAAATTCAGATTCCATCTAAATCGGCTTTCCAAATGGCAATATCTCAAAGCTTTTTCCAAGGTCGCCTTTGTGAATGGCGACTTGCTGCAGGTGTGTCACGAGCTCGCCATTTGGGATGGCGACTTATCAAATGGAATGTCACGAAGTCGCCTTTGGGAAAGGCGATTTGTAAGGCAACGCATGCATGCACGTCTAAGCTAAAGCAATGGCAGTGCAAAAGAGTTGAATTATCACAATCGGATTCCACAAGTGTTGGCAGTATTTTACAGCATTACATGTATCACAATTGGTCTTCTATAATTGCATGTATTACAATTGGTTGTCTATAAATATGATATATTATTTCCATTGCATTTCATCTCAATCTCAATATCTGATTTTCATATCAATGGCACCAAAAAAATATAGTTTTTCTTATTTATTACAATTGTAAAATATTTGAAAGACAAGATATTGGTAAATATTTCAAAAGCGACGAAAAAAAAGCTATTCGAGTTAATTTTGGATGCAACCTTACCTACTTGAAGAAAAAAATTGAAGCAAAGTTGAGGTTAGAAAATCAAAAGGTGTCTAATATAATTTTTCGACACCCTATCTCATTTGGACAAGGGCTAGTTCATTATGAGTTGTTAAATGTTGAAGACGACGAAGATGTTGAACTCGTGTTTGATGTTCATAAACAGTGGTCACAACTCAGATCTATTGAGTTATATGTCACATTTGAGGATGGTAATCCATTATACGATGTTGGTCAACCATCATCCTCAACCACACCTGACCCTGAATACCATTTTCAAACACAAAACACTTATTCTTTTCAAAATTATGAATCTTACCAACCCGACCCATACCAACCCGAACCATACTTTGACCAGGCCGAAACATCTAAACCTGAACCATATATTCCATTAGGTGATATGGCCGATTTTGATCAACAAGAAATAAGTGAAGAGAGTGAAGAAGAAACATACTTTGATGAAGACGAGGACGAGGACGACGAAGATGACAATGACAATGGTGACGATCTAGAGTACGATCCACCATTCCATATGCGTAATCTAAATTTGGATTATGCTTACCAATCCTCCGAATTTAATATGACATCTAATGAACCACCTCCATTAGATGCATCTCTTGAGATTGGAATGAAGTTTAATAGAAAATTAGATTGTCAACTTGCAATTAAGCATTATCACATCAAACACTCTGTCAATTACCGTGTTGTGAAATCTGATCAATACATGTATGTAATTAAATGTGTGAATCCACAATGCTTGTTCAAATGTAGGGCTTCGTTAAGTCAAAAAAGTAAGCAATGGGTGATTGGTCGTTTGAAGGGGCCCCACAATTGCGCAAATTCATCTATGTCATAGGACATACCAAGCTTGACTCTAACATTATATGCGAAAGCATAAAGTCGCTTTTGAAAGATGATCCATCAATTAAAGTGAAGGTGATCATTGCACATATTCGGGAACGATACAACTACACAATCACCTATATAAAGGCATGGACGGCAAAGAACAAAGCTATCGAAACGATTTATGGGAACTGGGAAAAGTCTTACAATGACCTTCCAAGGTGGTTGTTGACTATGCAAAAATTTCTTCCATGAACTATTGTGAAAATGGAAGTATCACTTGCATAGTCTGATAATACTCTATTACAGGGGTCAAAAAATTTCAAACGATTATTCTGGGTTTTCCCTCCGTACATATCTGGGTTTAAATTTTGTAAACCATTTGTCTCTGTGGATGGAACTTGGTTGTACGGAAAGTACAAAGGGACTCTTTTGCTTGCTGTTGCAAAAGATGGAAACAAAAATACAATTCTCATTGCTTATGCACTTGTGGAAGGTGAGACAGGGGGTGCTTGGAGCTTTTTTTTGAAAAATATAAGAAGGTATTTAACACCTCAAGTCGACATTTGTTTGATTTCATATAGACACGAATCCATTAAGAGTACTTATAATAATCCAAATAATGGTTGGCATGATCCTCCGTCAACACATGTGTACTGCATGGGTAATGATCTAATTCTTCTTACCATATTTTCCATTTATCACTTTATCATATTTGATAATTTTTACATCATTTCTTACCGGATATGCATTAAATGAGTCATCATTCAAGTATTACCGCAATGAAATCAAGATGGAAAATCCAAAGGCTTTAAGATGGATCGATAATATCTCCCCAGAACAATGGACTATGGCTTATTCTCAAGGTCGGTGATGGGGACACATGACAACAAACGTTTCCGAGTCCATCAACGCAATACTCAAGGGTACACACAATCTCCCAATCACTTCTTTGATACAATGAACATACTATAGACTGAGAGTTTTATATGCAGAAAGGGGACAACATCATCAGGCATCATTAGCTTCTGGTCGAGTATACACAGACGATTGCATGGACAAGATTAAATGTGAAATTGGTAAATCTAATACTCATCAAGTCATGCAATTCGACCGAAATCATTATTCTTTCATGGTGCATGAAACAGTAAACCCAAGAGAGGTGTGACCAATTGGTCATTTTAAAGTCAACCTTCAAAGAAAATGTTGTAATTGTGGAAAATTTGAAGCTATAAATGTTCTCTATTCACATGTCATAGCTGCATGTTCTTATGCTCGTCAAAACTATTTAGTGCTTATATCTAACGTGTACAAAGTTGTTAATGTATTTAACATCTACAAAGAAGAGTTTCCATCTATATCTAATGAAGGATATTGGCCCACATATGAAGGTGAAACATTGTATCACAATCCTCAAATGCAGAGAATTAAAAAAGGTCGTCCAAATAGTACCCGTATTAGAACTGAAATAGATGTTAAAGAAAAAATACCAAGAAAATATGGATTATGTCGATTAACTGGCCATACTCGAAAACATTGTCCAAATGTTACAGCCAGCTCTAATCAATTATCCTAATTTCTATTTATGTATTTTTATGAATTATCCTAATATATTATTATTTATATATATTTTTGCTATATATATATATATATATATATATATATTATTTTTATTATTTCAATAAAAATTGAAATAAATGTTTTTTTAAAAAAACCTTTGGGAAATCGGCATTTCAAACTTGGATTTTCTAAAATTTTATTGTAATTTAAAATTTCTATTTATCTATTTTTATGAATTATATTAATTATATATATATATATATATATATATATATTACTTTTTGTTATTTCAATAAAAATTGAAATAATTTATATAAAAAAAAATCTTTGTGAAATCGGCATTTCGAACTTAAATTTTCTAAAATTTTATCGTAATTTAAAATTTTTATTTATCTATTTTTATTAATTATATAAATTATATATATATATATATTACTTTTATTATTTCAATAAAAGTTGAATTAAATTTTTTTTCTAAAAAAAAACTTTTGAAAAATGCCCATTTAAAACTTGGGTTTACTAAAAATATTTTTTAATTTAAAATTTCTATTTTATTTATTTTTATATTAATTAATTATATATATAATATTTATGCTATCTATTAAAAATTAAAAAAATAATTGAATTTTTTAAAATAAAAAAAAAATCAAATGAAAAGTCGCCGTTTAAGAAAGTCGTCATTTGTAAGTAAAAAAAAAAAAAATGAACATTTAGATATATGGTTTTCAAAAGACGGCATTTGTTCTTTTAGTATCAAGCAGTTCCTTCTATATATAAACATTCTATTAATGTCTTCTATATTCAGACATTATATTGATGTCAAGTGAATATCATTTGGAGATATTATAGGGTATTAACTATTAAAGAAGGGGATTTTGGCCAAATATAGACCAATTACCGGACTTATGTTGGAGTATAATCCTCATAGTTAATTACTTAGTTTTTCATGTATTTTTTAATTATATATATTTCAAAAATATGTATTTCTTATTTATATAATTTCATAATTAATTTTTAAAAATATATAATACTTCTTATAAATAAATATTCTTATTATTGTTATGAATTATACAGTATCTTTTTATTAAAAATTTTGACTGATTTAAAATTAAAAAAGATCTATTCTAATTTAATAATCCGAATTAGACATTTTTTGAAATAAGTTTAAATATAATATCTATTTCTTACTTATTTAATTTTGAATTAAATATTTTAAAAACTATTATAATCTCCAAAAATATAATTTTTTTGCATCATATAATATGTATATTTTTTAATAATATAATTCCACAATATTTTTTAAAAAATAATCTTTATATTCATTATGAATAGATATTCTTAATTTTTTAATTATACAGTATCTTATTTATTGGTAGGTTTGAATTATTTAAAATGAAAAATATCTAGTATAATATATTATTCTGAATCATACAATTTTTGAACTAAAAACTAAAAGTGTATTTTTAAAAATTAGATAATATCTATTACTTACCTATATAACTTCAAATTGAATAATTTAAAAGGTATTTTTTAATTAAAAATATAACACACTTCATACCTCCTATCTATGTTTCTCATTTCACAATACAATACAAATAACATTAAAAAGATTCATAAATACTATCAGTTACTAAACACTATCAATTATATTACAACTTTTGACTAAAAGTAATTTAAATCTAAAAGTAATTTAAATGTACAATAATATTACCTCTATTAGTTTCAGCATCTCTTCTTTGAATGACAACAGTTGCCTGAATGGCGACCGTGGTTCTCGACGTTTCTTTCTATTATAAGTCCCCACTATATGATGCACCCCATTTTCTTTTTATTTATAAATCTCAGCAATTCTTTCACTTTCCAATGGAAGTGAAACCACAATATGCAAACTCACTAAACTTATGAAGGGTATTGTTAAGGAAGGTGTTAATAAAAATTTACAAGGTTATGTTAATGAAATAACAAAGGACACTTTTTTATTTTCGATAGAAATGCAAAGATCCTTACCTCATGTTTCTCCATTTCTTCATTCCATGTAGCGTCATCCTAATAGTCTATCCCCATGTCTCTCCAATACATTCCGACTTTAAGATCAATGTGATTTTCAATGCTTCAGCTTGCTACAATAAACAAATCAATAAACAATCACAGTGAATCCTCAATCATCACATAGAAATCATTCATCAGACAATGTATCTCAAATAAGCAAAGTTATTATAAAAGAGATAAAAGTGGCAGCATACTTGAGAAACCAATACTTATTTCTACTATTAAAGATCTGAACTAGCCGGAAATTAACCTAGCTCTGTAATCTTCAATCTTGCATTTGCATAGATGCCACTACATATCAATCTTCAAACACCTTATGGACAAACATATGACGAATCAAATAGAACCAACCTCAGCAGCATAACATCAAACACCTAACACTCACTTTTTCTCCTAACTAAACTTTGATTCTCAAAACCATGCTGGTTTTGAAAACCCCGTTCAACAGTTACTCCATCAAGTTCAGCCCATTCTACGAAAACCCCATAGCCATTGCCACCGCCCAAAACTTCGGCATCCTCAGTAACAGTCGTCTCGAACTCTCCTCTTACCCCACTCTCCCAATCTCCGAAATCGTCGCATACGACACCGCCGACTGAATCTACAACGTCACTTGGTCCGAATCTCACGATTCCACCGTTGCCGATGACTCCGTTAAATCCCACCGTTGTCGTCGTCGTTGCCGACGACTCTGTTAAACTCTACGACCTCGCTCTTCCACCCACTTCAACTGTAGCTTCGCGAGCCCCACTGATTTTCTAATGCTAGAGTTCTATTGCTTGATTAGGGTTTGATTGGGATTAGCTTGGGGTTCTATCATAGGGTGAAGGAAAAGGGATTTTGATGATGTTAGGGTTTGAAAAAAAAAAATATGTAAGGTTTGATTTTAGTAAAAATGAAAATCATGGAGTTTTAATTTGAGTGGAAATGAGAAGTGAAATGAAAAAGGAATGGGGAGGGGATGTTTCCGTGCTCAAATTTGGGTGAAGTCAATTTTTCTCTTACCTACTGTTTTTGTACACATTTTTCGACAAATAATACCTATACCTACGACATCAATTACCCTACAAGAGTTATTTATACAAATTATATGAGATATTTATACAAATTTTGGAATTAAATAAAATATATTAATTAAATAATAATTAATTATTAAAAAAAACACTATAACCTTAATAATCAAATTATCAATGATAAATAATAATTAAAATTTTCACGCTGGCCGGGAGCCTTCCATACCATGAGATATAGCCTTAACTGAATCATCATTAAGCCGAGATAACAAACAACTATCCTTAGGCATACAAATCTCAAGGCACAGATTATCAATTAAAGCCAAAATCTCATGATAGAAAGGACCGTAGCAAGGATCAATAGTCTGATGTTTTCTGATACACAAGATCCTCATAATTGAGGCGAGTGTAGAGCATACTTGCATCTCTTTACAGGGTGTTTATGATATGAACATAAAGGCTAGAGCTTTCAGAAAGAAAGAAAACTTAGAAGAGCATGTTTGTATTCAAGAACACTTAAGATTTTATTCAAGTTCACTCATGCCCTCATATGTTACAACACATCTCCTTTTATAGCCAAGGAGTTACATAAGATACAAAATACAAACTATTCATGATCATGCCAAGATAAGCATTATTGGAATGCTTTATCATGATGGGAGACACAATCATGACACCTTTTGACTATAATGCTACAATCATGACACCTTTTGACTATTATGCCATATAGGCATAATTATGACTTATTTGGTCTATATTGCCACATTATTATCACTATTTTACATAGGCATACGAAATTACCATAATTATACAACACATATTCATGAATTTCTGACACATATTCATAACTCTCCTGACTCATCATCCCTTGCGGATAGGCTCGTGACTTGGAGACATGTTCTGATCAGACAAATATCCTTCAGTGAGATAACTAGGAGAATAGTCTGGATCATACTGCCAGATGTCCTCTAGCATTTCTCTCAAAGATTCTTCTTGAAGATTCTCTGAAGCGTCAACATCCATTGAATTTTCTTCAAAGTTCATTGCTGCAAATTGTTGTTCAATTTTTATTGCAGAGTCCTGTTCTTGTTGAGTAGAGCTTTCTCCAATTTCAATTTCGACTTCCTGCCACTAGGACCTCTTTAGGATTTTATGACCTTCTCCTAAGACTTCTTGAGGGTTAACTGGTTGCCACTGGGAATGAAGGTTTCCATGACTAATGCAAGTTGTATCAGCCTGAGTTTTTTCTTGATAGATATTAATAAAATTGAGATAATCTATTAGTTCTTTTATGATTGTTATATTAGGAGGATAATCATCAATGGTTTCCCATACATCAGCGTAATTCGAACTAATGAGAAGTTTGGTCCTGGGATCAATCTGATATGGCCTATGTATGATGAAAACCGTTTTAAGTTTGCTTATAGCATTCTGTGCTAATTTCCTTCCTTTTACCTCATCTAAGACTGATTCTAATTGTTTCCTCCACCATTCCAGTGGAGAGTACCATTCAAGTGTAGTCCATATCAATGAGTTGTGGTTCTTTGGATCTATCAAATGGTTGTACATTGCTTCAGTTGGAACATAGGCAGGCATGACATACAGACTAGTTGCACACCAGATATACCACAGATGGTTTTCAGTGAACTTAAGATGTGGGTCTATCTTAAATGGTAAATAGAAAGGTCTGTCTATCTGAAAACTTTTTCATCTTCTTCATAATCTTCGCCATGAAGTAAAAGAGGTTATTCTTGGCGTACTCTTTGAGTCGAGCTGGTGAAAAAGACGAGTCTACTCTGGGAGGAAAGTCTTTGATGGTAGAGCTATGGGCTGGTAGTGGTTTGACCATAAAAATCAGTGGAAAGACGTGTTTTTTAGTGATGACCTGGATGGATTTCATGGGCCTGGACAGTAAATCAGGAATCAGATTTTGATTTCCTTTGATATGTTTTACAGTAAAATCATATCTAGAAAACCAATCTTTGAGCCTCAGAGTCTGTGGATCTGGAGGCATTTTATTTTTAAATTCGAGAATCCTGGGAAAGGAAGAATTATCCATTTGAACTTCAAACTGGTAACCCCTCAAGTGGAAATCGAATTTTTGAATTCCCAATTTGACTGCAAGTGCTTCCTTGTAAGTGGTGTGGTAATGTTTTTCCGCTTCCTTGAATTGACCACTGGCATGACCACAATAGTGCTTTACTCCATTAATTTCTTCTATTAAGACCGCGCCCCAATAATGATCACTAGCATCGGTTTGCAGAATTCTTTTCCCATTTCCAGGGATTTTTAGGGCAGGTGGAGTCTGTGCAATCCTCTTCAAGGCTTTGACGGCTTCAGTATGCTTCGGTTCCCATGGCGGAGGATTTTCTTAAGCAATTGTGACAGTGGACTTGTGTATCTGGCAAGCTTTGGGATAAAATTTCTAATATAATTAATTATACCAAGAAATTGCTGAATTTGTTTGGTGGTGAGATTTTCATCAGGAAAATTTAACAGTTCTTGAGCGATGTGAGGTTGAGGCTGCTATTTCCCTTGAGAAAAATGCATCCCTAAAAAATCAATCTCGGTTTGGGCTAGCTGGCTTTTCTTTTCAGAAAGCATTATTCCATGATCGTGGGCTATTTGGAAAAATTGGCCCAATAACTGTTTATGAGTCTTTTCATCTTTTGAGAATAATAAGACATCATCGATGTAGATGAGGATACTATCAAGGATGGGCTCAAAAATCTTTGTCATGGCCTTTTGGAATAGCGAAGGAGCTACCTTAAGCCCAAATGGTAACACTGTCCATTGGTATTGGGCATTAGGAATGCAGAACGCCGTTTTGTGACGGTCCTTGGGATCAACACCCAATTGCCAAAATCCCGACTTCATATCAAACTTTGAGAAGATCTGAGCATCTTTGAGGAAGATGTTTAAGGAAGAGGTCTTTGGAATAGGAAATTTATCGTCTTTTAGAAAATGATTAAGAGGTTTATAATCAATTATCAACCTCTTTTTTCCTCTTATTTTTTCAGACCTCTTCTCTACATAAAATGCTTGGCAAGCCCATTCAGATTTCGTGGGCTCTATCAGTCCTAGTCTGAGCAACTGATTGCATTCTTCTCAGGCCAAAGCTAAATCTGATGGACTCATTCCTGGAAGAGTAGCTTTGGTTGGATTGATATCTTCGTTGAGTTTGAAAGGAAGTTGGACAAAATAGTCTTTATTTGTCCATAATGGTCTTGGATGAGAGAATTCTCCATGATTGTCTGCACAAAGCTTCAACAATTTGGATTTGATTTCTTCGTACCCAAAAGGAACTTCAGAAAGGGAATATAACTTTAATATTCCCGAGTAGGGTTTAAATTCTCGTTTGTATTTGATTCCTGTAGGGAGAATTTGGAGTTTGTTTGCTGCCGAATAAACATCCATTCCGACAACAATATCTTTATTTGGGAGGCTGCTACCAATGACCTTTGTCCATACTATGCATTCTGGGAAAAATCTGATACCAATCTTTTCTTTTGTCATCAGATCTGTTTTGAAAGTTTTGCCATCTGCTGCTACAAAGTATGCAGCATGCTTCGCCCATGCTTCCGTAGGGAGGATGCTTGGGTTCATCATTGTTATTTGTGCACCAGTGTCCATGTAAGCTATGACTTTCTTGGGATGAGAAAATTTTGAGGCGAGGACATGGATTTCAACACAAGGGAGAGAAGGAGTTGGTAACGTGCTTCCTATCTCTTTGAATGAGTAAATGGGAAAACGTCTGTCATCTCCTAATTCAGCAGATGATGCCTCATCTGAAGAGGAGTCATCTGAGGAGGAGTCTTGAAGAGCGAAAATGGTGTCTTCATCTGCGGAGCTTTGCTCAGAAAACAAGGATTCTAGATCGCCTTCTAGTGGTTGGAGGGAGTTGATCATTTTGGCAGCCTTGTTGGATTTGTTGGGACATCTTTTAGAAAAATGTCCTTTTTCTCCGCAAACAAAGCATCTTTGATCTTCCTTTTTTCCTCTAAATGGCTTTCTTTTGAAAAACTTCAAGGCCTTTCTTTTCTTTACTTTCTTGAAGATTCTGGGGGGCTTGATGTAACTTTTCCGATGATGTTTCTTTCTTGTTAAACAGCTGCACTTGTTATTCTTGCACTTGATCTCCAGGTAGGGCTTCTTGCAAGCCTTAATGAATTTGGATTTCTGTTGTACTATCTCTGAGAAATGCTGGTGTAACCTACACAGCTTTTCAAGTGCTTCTAATGTTATCTGATGAATCTGGCCGAGACTTAAAGCTTTGATATCCTTTTGAGTTGCTGTTATCATCCTATGGATTTCTGGCTGGAGTTCCTGAGGCAATGAAGAGATATATGTATTTTTCAGACTATGATCATTAAATCCATTGAGGACATAATATCTCTGGGTCATTCTTTGATAATGTCTTTCAAGATCTTTGACCTTAAGAGAGCAGCACCTCATCTCATAGAACTCTTGTCTATTCTTTCTATCGAATATCTCCATATCACCAATAAATTCACTGTGGAGAATTCCCAGAACAGCAGCAGTATTTACTAATCTGTGTAGTTCATCTTGTTTTAATGGACCAAGATTATGGTACCATTCTTTCAACGTGCCAGTCATTCTACAGCAAAACTCTTCAATGATATTGTAAGTGTCTGCACCTGTTTTCATCATTTGAGTGTCAAGCCAGGCGCCAAACTCAAGGAGTCTTTTTCTCCACATACTAGGCGGTATATCATCAAGTGTGAACCATGGTTCACTATTTATCTTTGATTTCCCTGAGACTAGATTTTCTTCGAGTGATTCTTCATAAGTGGATCCTTCTTCTTTTACATTTACCATGAAGAATTTGGAAATGCTTCCATAATTCTTTTCAGATTCTGATTCTTGTTCTGGTACTGATGAAAAGGATTCAGATCTTTCGTCACTTGATGCCTCTTGGGAAGAATCATCTTGTTCAAAGGAAGAGGAATCATCTGGAAGAGAATTGTTTTCCTGTGGAAATGTTTGGTCTTCGGTGATCGTCATGGCTTGGAAGCTTTTTTCTGGAACTTCTTCCTTTTGGATTTTTGGGGGAGGTGTTTCGGCAACATCCTGAGAATCAGAGGATGATACACTCAAACAAGTAGTTTTCTCTTTGGACCTGGAGGTTGAGGTCTTGGTAGCTCTATCTTGTCTTGGTCTATAGGCAGAGGGTATGTATTTGATGTAATCTGGAGGTGATGAGGCATACGTAGGGTAAAAGGGAGATACTTTTCTTGGTCGTGAAAAGTAGGATGGAAAGCTAGGAGGGTTGAGGAAAGGATCTTCAACGGGTTTTATTTCTTCTTCTTTGGAAGCTCTTAGGAAGTCATCAATCTCTTTCACTTGGCTTTGCAGACTTCTGAATGCTCTTTCCTTTCGGTCAAAGTCTTGGCCAAAAGTTCTTTCGTCCAACATCTTCCTTAAGTCACGCTCTAACTGAGAGACTTGGGCTTTTAAGGTCTTGTATTGCTTCTGCATTTTTGAGACAGAAATCTGAGATCGTCATCTGTTTCTTCTATTTTTTCTGCGATCTTGTCTATCTTTTTATTCAGATTTTAAAGAGAGTCATTTTGAGCAACCATGTTTTCTGATTGCCAATTTAGGACTTCTTCTGCTTGGGTTAAAGGTTTGAGCTTTCCGTCAGGTTGGACTTCATTGGGCTGGATGAAAGGTTTGGACGATCTGTTGGTGATTGGGTCCACTTTCCTTTCTAGAGCGGGGAATTGTTGGTCATATTCGGTTGCAGTTGAGTACATGAAACAATGGATTGGCTGGATATTTTTTGGAGGGTCTAGAGGTTTACAATAGTCTGAAGGTGACCAAGAAACGAGAATAGTGTCATTTGGTGGCAACAACTTTTCCTTTCTGAGAATTTTAAGTGCTTCCTCGTAGATAGGAAGAGGCTTTTTCCTATCATGGATTCCTACCCATATGGGCCATTGTCAAGATCCGAGTCTCTTCTTTTTGGATGAGATGGTCTGCACGTTCCTTTTCTTCTGGGAAGAATGATATCCCTATCGATATCATCATCATGCAACCAACAATCACATCCTGGGTCGCACTTACTGGGATCTACATCCCATATAAAATGGCCATTTATCTTGTCAGTATAGATTGGTTCTCCTTTAGCAGTGACAACATGAATTGGACACCAATCTTCTTCGAGCATTGGTTGTATCATCATGGTCTGGAAAATAGGAGAGGCCGAGCTTGATCCTTCGTCTGGCTTCTTGAAGATCGTCTTGACTGTCCTGTCAAGGATCTCCTGAAAGTGGCTTCTTGGGATTGTATTGGTCTCCTGTCTTGGTGGAGTTTTTCGTAGTTTGTTATCCATTCTAGAGGAATTAGTTGGGATAATTCCTCTCTTGTGATTCTCCTTGGGATCTGGACGATGGAGGGTATGTCCTCTTCTCTATTGGTGACGACCAATAGTGAATCAGAAGAACATCCAGAGAGTGGCAAATCTATGGAGTGATTTTGGAGACGGTAGATTATTTGATGATGGAGAGTTGCAGATAAAGCTTCTGGAACTTGATCAGATCCAGTCATTTGAACTTGGACTTTTAACCTTGTAGAGAGTGTCATATCATTGAGACTGACATTATAATTCGGGAAGATGGTAAGGACAACACTTCCAGCATGGAGTGATGTCAAAACAGTCCCTATTACAGCATTTTCGTAGTGGAGGTAGCTTAAATCTAAGAGAGCTATTTTGCAGAAGGCAGGCTGATTTTTTCTTCCATGGAGAGAAAGGATTAGCCTCACGGCTCCAAAGTGTAGAGCTGTGTAACCTTCAGCTTTCCAGTGATTTATGAGATTCTGAGGAATCTCTAAATCAACGTATTGTTCCTGATTCGTTGCTCTTAGACTACACTGGTCTAGTCGTGATGATTGGACATATTCCTTCATGTGAGGATGATTTGTGGAGATAAGGTTTCTAATGGATCTGGTGATGGATCTTTGTCTCTTAAAAATATTATAGGGGCTTAAGAGGGGAGGTATGGTTTCGGTTATCTGAGCATCCTCTGGGACATAAGAATACTCAATAAGGTTTTCTATTTTATTAGAGATAGTCTTTTTACAATTCTTTGGGAGAGATATTAAAGAAGTTAAAGTAACAGGTAGATAAATATAATGTAAAATATTTTATTCAATCACAATTAATCCATCATGCTCTAATAAAATAAAGAGTTTATAACCATCAAAGCATAGTGTAAATGGTAAGTGTGCAAAATGTGTTAGCGTTGTAAATTATAAAATACCAAAATATATTTTTGTAAATAAAAAAATAAAGATGTTTATATATTAAAATGAAAAAACGATTTAACAATGATATGTGATATATGAAAAATAACTAGTACTCGGTATTATATAGAAGGTGTTGGTGATTATCTATGAAGATATTTTATTTATTAAATTCTTTTGGACTAAGCGGTTCTTTCTAAAAAAACAACAAACATTAATTTATTTATTTATTTTAGAATTATAAGAATTGATTAAATTTGACTATCAACTTTTTATAGTCTAATAATAAGTGGTGAAATTTTTAAGCTAATAAATTTAGTTAAGTCTTCTGCAAATAAAATCACGTACAAGAAATCGGAGTGACCTTGTTGTTTATACGACCTGGTTTAGGGGGTGTTCAAGAGGTAAAAATTAAACTACACCTAATTATATTGATGATTTTATTTAATTTTTAAAAATCATTTTTGAATCAAGTTCAGTAGATTTTTGAATTGGTTTGAAACTAGTTTATAAATATAAGTCAATTTAATATTTCAAATAAATTTTTAGTTAAAATCAGTTTCGGAAAACAATTTTGAAATTCTTTTGACAAAAATATGTATAATCCTCATAGTTAATTACTTAGTTTTTTATGTATTTTTTAATTATATATATTTCAAAAATATGTATTTCTTATTTATATAATTTCATAATTACTTTTAAAAATATATAATACTCCTTATAAATAAATATTCTTATTTTGATTTAAAATTAAAAAAAAGATCTGTTATAATTTAATAATCCAAATTATACATTTTTTTAAATAAGTTTTAGAAATACCTATTTGATAAATATATAATATATATTTCTTCCTTATATAATTTCGAATTAAATATTTTAAAAACTATTATAATCTCCAAATATATAATTTTTTTTACATCATATAATATGCATATTTTTT
This sequence comes from Cicer arietinum, assembly GCF_000331145.2. Lineage (NCBI taxonomy): Eukaryota > Viridiplantae > Streptophyta > Magnoliopsida > Fabales > Fabaceae > Cicer > Cicer arietinum. The sequence continues at coordinate 50,758,336 of NC_021164.2, read as the reverse complement.
AATGATATAATTCCACAATAATTTTTTAAAATAATTTTTATATTCATTATAAATATATATTCTTCATTTTTTTAATTATACAGTATCTGTTTTATTGGTAGTTCTAAATTATTTAAAATGAAAAAATATCTATTATATTATGTTAAATCTGAATTATATAATTTTTGAACTAAAAACTAAAGTGTATTTTTTTAAATTAGATAATATCTATTACTTACGTAGATAATTTCAAATTGGATAATATAAAAGGTATTTTCAATTTAAAATATAACACAATTCAAATTCTTTATTTTGTATTTCTCATTTTACAATACAATACAAATAACATTAAAAAGACTTTTTTTATCATAGGTATAAATATGAAGTTTCCGCTGTTATTTAACGGTGACTAATCTCCATTAAAAACATGTTGGAATAATACACAAGATTCATGAATCGAATTCCTAACCTTGTATAAATATCCCAAATCTCTTACCACTTAGACCAACTCATTATTAATATATTACAAAGTTATATTATTATACATCACACTTAATGATCAACAAAAACATACTATCCATATCTATGATTGTTAATTTAAATGGTAAAAAAAAAATTCTTATAAAATATTAAACTTGAAAATACGAAGAAAAAAAAATAAAATTTACACAAGTTATGTGAAATATTTATATAAGTTTTGGAATTAAATAAAATATATTATTGACAATGTAAATAATAATTAATCATTAAAAACAACAATATAACCTAATAATCGAACTATGAATGGTAAAAAAAACAATTAAAATTTTATATATAGTATAATATTGGGATAAATATGATATAAAATATTTTATTGTGATATATGAAAAATAACTAGTTCAACAAATTCGATATTACAAATTAATATATATATATATAGGGAGCGTATTCGGTGAAAATTGATAGTTATTATAAGAAACGGGAACTATTAATAATAATAATAATAATAATAATAATAATAATAATAATAATAATAATAATAATAAGGCTAGACTCAAACTTCTCTCTTTCTCTCTCTCTCTCTCTCTCTCTCTCTATATATATATATATATATATATGGAGGGTATCCGGTGAGAACTGATAGTTATTATGAGAAACGAGAACTATTAATAATAACAATTGGATTTAATTAACGTATAAGATTAAATTATTGACTAAAGATGTTATGTGACTGTATCTCTACCCAATAACTCTTGGATACTATATGCTAATATCTCTAAATTTATTTTCTTTCTATTTTTGTAATAATTCAAATTAAAAACTCTTTAATGTTGTATCCAAAAAATAAAACTCCTTCCCATACTTGTTAGATAAATTTATATAAGGATTTTATTTTTATATTTTTTGACTCAATAATTTTAATTTTATTAAACCTGCGTTTTATTATTTATCAAAATAAAAACTACTCTTCAATCATCGTTTTTTGTTAATAAAAATAAATCTGAAAAACTTTTGCATTTCCAAACAATCTGTTGAAAAATAACTTTCAAAATTAAATATAGAACTTGTAAAAATCAAATTTTGAATATCATAATTCAAACTAGTCACACCCACTATTTTATTACAGTAAACAAATTAATGAATTTATTAATAAAATTGTTTATAATAGTTAATTTTAAAATAATATTGCTTAAATAACAAAAATATTGTTAGATTATATAAACTCAAAATAGCATTTTCAATAGTTAAGTTACAATGATTGAAATTTGAAATTTAAGCCAATAAAATATTACAATAATAAGAATTATAATTTGAAAGTTACAAAAATATTACAATAAATAATAAAAATGCAAGTTTAATAAAAATAAAATCCTTGAGTAAAAAATATATAAAAATAAAAATAATATCTTTATTATTGAGTTTTTAATTTGAGTTATTACGAAAATAGAAAGAAAATAATTTTAGAAATATTATAGCATATAGTATCAAAGAATTATTGGATGTGGATTAAGGCTCTGCAAAAAATCCAGTTATGAGACTGAAAACCAAAATCAGATTCAAATCCATTTTAAATATCCGATTAAAATAATATGGTTATAATTCGGTTTATATATCAACCGGTTGGATACGCACTTATGTTTTATATTTGAATTTGGTTTTTATGCGGTTGGATACCGATAATTTATTACTAACTTCATTTAATTAATTGTTTATTACTAATCAACCATACTTTATGATAACTATTTAATGAATTAAGATATTTAATATTTATTGAGGAAGACTAAAACATGATAGATTAAATATTTTAAATTTAATTTCTTAAATCACTTACTTTTAATGGATGAATTTTTTTCAAAATGTTACGTTGGAAATGATATTGAGATTTAGATATTACTCAAACTTAATTTAATTATAAATGGTCAAGACAAAAATTAAAATATTAAATCTATTAGATATTTTAAATTTACTAAATCTTGTGGTGGTGATGTCTATCTCGGTGTTGGAAGCAAACTTTCAAGTGTTTGTATTTTCTATGGTTTTAGTAATAACCAAGTTGATTGAACTAGTATGAACTAGTTCAATTTTAATAACAAGTTATTATAAACAATTGAACATGATCAATTTTAATCACAAGAGAAAGCAATTGTATGGTTGAATTGAGCTTTCATTTCGTAAAAATAATAGATTTTTTTCAAATAACTGGTTTTTAAACTATGAATAAATGATTTTTAAAAAAGTAAATATTAAAAAATAATTAAATTTTAACCGGTTTTGAGAAAAAATCGATTTTAAAATTAAATTTTTCAAAACTAGTTGCTTAACTTGAAATCGGTTATTTAACCATAACCAATTTTACAATTGGTTTTATAATTAAGTTTAAATCAAATAATAAATTTAGTTATAAATCTAAATTCATATATTAGTTTTAAAATAAATATGATTTGATTTTTTTATTTTTAAAATCAACCATGCACATCACCAGTAAAAATACAATCACATTATTAATCTTATGAATTATTTAAATATAATAAATATTATTAATAGTTTTCGTTTCTCATAATAATTATCCAATCGTTTCTCATAATATATCCTATTTATTAAATTATTTTAATTGGACCAAACGTTTAAAACTTTATTTATTTTGAAAAGACAAGAATTGATTATAATTTGACTACCAACTTTTCATTGCCTAATAAGCGGCTAAAATTTTAAGCTAATAAATTTAGTCTAAGTGCAGGAAGGCTTGTGTAAACAAAATCACGTTCAAGGAATTGGAATGGCTTGTTGTTTACCCTACATGGTTTAAGAGTTGTTCAATATGCAAAAATTGAACTGCAATAAATCTCATTAATGATTTAATTTAATTATTAAAAGTCAATTTCCAATTAAATTTAATGCAGTGTTGAATCGATTTGAAACTGATTTATAAATATAAATCAGTTAAATATTATGAATAAAATTTTAGTTAAAATCCGTTTTGAATTAGTTATTCGAAAAACTAATTTTGAAATTCTTTTTGACAAAAAAATATCAATTTTTTTAAGAAAAATAGATATACAAAATTTTCCGATAATTTTTTTTGAAATTCTTTTAGCAAAAATTTATCGAGATAAATAGATATAAAATTTTCAAGAAAAAAGTTTTGATTATTTAAAAAAGAAAGTCGAAAATTTTTCAGAAAAAAATATTTTCAATTTTTTTTCTCAAAAATTTTCCAAGAAAAAATGATTTAGATATTTTTGAAATTTTCTATAAAAAAAAATCTTAATTGAAATAATTTTTTTAAAAAAATTGTTAAAGTGATTTTTCAATTAAGTTTGGTTAACTTATTTATTTTAAATATGTGATTCAATTCAAAAAAATGGTTTGGTTTTTTTGGTGTAGTGCAATCCAATTTATTAATATGGTTCAATTAACCATTTATTTTGTACACCCATAGTTTAATTGTCCTAAATTATCAGTATTTTTTGTTTGACTAAGGATCAGGGCCGACCCAACACATGTGGAGGTCTAAAATGAATTTTTTAAATTTTAACATGATATTACTAAATTAATATAACTGATCTCATGTAATATTTATTTTCTAATTGATTTAATATTGTTGAGATAATATTAAATTTAAAAAAGATTTATATATTTTAATTTTAAAAATATTAAAATATGATGCCTTTTTATTAAGTAAAATATTTTTTTGTGGCTTTTGATTAAGTAAAAATTATGTTTTTCAGGGAGGACTAATGGGGTTGCTTTATTCAGATGTGGATGCAACATACATAAATTTTGAGGAGCATCTATTCAGAGAAGACGTTTGAGGTGCCTGTGTGGTCAATTCTTGGGATTGGACATTTGGATATATGAGCTGGTATTTCAGGATGCTACACCATTTCTTGATATCGACATCTTAAGGCGAGCCTCTGAGGCCAGTTTATGTAGAAGCATGTTTGGAGGCACAAGTTGAGGAGGAGGGAGATATTGCCATGGATCTGTTGCCTAGTGTTAGGATCAAAGATTTGACACATAATATAATTACTAGAGGGGAGATGCAACAAGGAACTACATCTTGGGATTCGTTGCAAGCAATCTTAGTCGAGGCTCGTGGTGCCTTGATGTATTGTACAAGAAGGATGCAAGGAGAATGAAAAACACAATAGACATATATATCAGTTTAGGATATTATATTTTGACATTATGTATGACTTTATTTTTATTTTGGATATTATGATATTAACTATTATTGTAGTTTGTCACTTAATTGTTACTTTATTATCGTTGATTTACTATATTAGTTAATGATTATTTTATTTATAAATGATAAGAAAGTAATAAAATAAAATTAGGGTGTGTACTTTTAAATTAATTTAGACATGTTTTTATCGGTAAATTATTTTTCAACAAATAACATGTTCGAATTAGCCAATCTCGATGTGTGTTTTTGTAAAATTATATTTCCAGATTAGCTAATCCCGACATGTTATGTATTAAAAATATAATTTAATGAAATACGCGTTTGGATTTGAAGATCCATATTCTTATCTAGATCAAATGACCCAAATGTGTATTTTTATAAAAATGATCATCCAGATTGGTTGATCTAGAGATGTTCTCACTTAGAAAAACTAAAACAATGCATAACATATTAAATAAAAGATGATTGTGTTATTTATTATTTTTAATTTGATGTCATTGTGTAATTTATTGTAATGAAAACTAACTTATGTAACAAAATAGCAACTCATATACTAAATAGATGACTACAACTTGTCGATACATTTCAATTAATCTTTGCCAAAGTTAGTGGCATCGTCTAAAACTATCTTATCAACACAAATGAGTCTTTTAGGTGGTTCATTGAATTATTTATGTTCACTATACATACACATCCTTTTAAAAATGCAAACTTCAATTCTTATGTTTCCTTCTTGCAATATTATCGTCATGATGGAGTTGTAGCAAGTAAAGGACAATTGTCCTTCAAATATACATGTACAAAACGTCCACCTTTCACAAATCTATTGCACAACAATTTTGGATCCTTTAGTGGAGGATATCTTAGTGGGAAAAAAGTTTCAAAGTATCCAAATCTTATTAATAAAAATAAAACTCTACTATAAATAGTGTGCAACAACAAAACCCATGACCGGAAATGTCGTCCACTTTTCCTCAAGTGCTTGTCTGCCTTGGGCAAGATATAGATCCCCCGTGATCTCATTCATTGTGACCCCAAATACTTCAGCATATTCACTATGTGGTAGGCCAATTTTTAACATTCTTACCTAAAAGTACAACAATAACACCGAAATCCACAATTATCATCACCCACAACGTCAACAATGTTATCAACATATGAATGCATAAAAAGTGACATCTCATCAAGATAAATTGTGTTGCATAACATTGGATTAGGTGACAAATTACCACGTCGTGTACTCTTTCTACTTGGGCATGATAACTGCAGCTTAGACTCTGAGGTTGTATCAAGATATAATGAGTTAACATGTTCAAAAAAGTAAGGTGAACATTTAGTTGAACTTTCAACATTATAGGCAAGAGTGGACCTTACCTCTTTGGTGCACCTTTTGTTTTTACCTTCTCAACAAGTGGATTTAGTGTTTCGTTTATGGAAAAGCTATTTGATGTAGTTTCTCCTTGATATATATATATATATATATATATATATATATATATATATATATCAAGGAGAAACTACATCAAATAGCTTTTCCATAAACGAAACACTAAATCCACTTGTTGAGAAGGTAAAAACAAAAGGTGCACCAAAGAGGTAAGGTCCACATTACTAAAGCATGTGCATTAAATGTAAAAATATTTGAATGTTAACATTTTAGTGACAATTAAAAAGTTACAATTTAAAACAAAATAATACATAAGTCAAACTTGAATTGCTTCCAATTAAGGTAAAACAGAAATATCTAGTTGACTTTCTCTTGTGATATCATAATCATAAAACCCAAACGTCTTCCAGTACGTATAGACTTTTTCCAAAAGATTAAGTACACCATGCTTCATCTTCATAGAAATTATGCAAGTGCATCGAAAATCAGACGTTCTTATGATATTGCAAGCACGTTTAGAACTATCAATTCCACCGTTATCTACTAATTTGCTTCACATGGAATAAAATTCAATGCGTTCCTTGAAATCTTTCTAACCAATTTCAAGTACAAAAATCTGCCTTTGTATCTTTGCTCCAACATAATAATACTCGTTTCACACGTTGTTTGGATCTCGATATGCTGCAATGTTATCATCTTGTTTATTGATACCTAACTCTTACACAAATCACCTATATTATCCATCAAATACCTTTTCATCCTACTGTGAGCATATTCAACTTTGTTTATGATCGTATTTTCAATGTGCATCACACAATCTATCCACGTGCTTATTGTTTTTTCCTTCACCGGATCCAACATAGTATTTTCCGCAAACTTTAGGAAGTAAGAAAAAGTTGCTCACACATTTTGAAGTAAATACAAATATGTTTTTCCCGAATCAGAAGCGACTACAACATCTCATGCACTCATGATGGTGACACATGCTTCTTTAGGTTTGTCAGATTTAACTTTAGAATTCAACTTACATCTAGCTTTCACATTTTTTGAAATGTGATACCGACTAAATGGATGAGTAGCGCTCGAGAAAACTTTAGTAGCAACGTTCATCAAGGCATTGTCTTAGTCAGCCACAATTATCTTTGGCAAATTATCAGAAGATTTCAATAAGTCATGACACCTCTCTACAACCTAACTGACATTATCTTTCTTTTCAGACTCTATAAAAGCAAATACAACTGAATATGTCATTTCAGTAGACGTGAGATCGACAAACTCAGGAAAATGTAAGCGATACATGTTGGTTTTACTTGTTGAATCCATCAACAACATAAAAGAAATTTCCTGAGTAAAACCAATATTTAATCGAATGTTGCATTTATGATCTTGGACCCGTTATAGACTTGTTGCATCTGTGACATGTATTATAAATTGGCTTGATAATAGTCACATTGTCATAGACAGGTTTGAAGAATATTTTTAGGAAGAACTATATTTTTTGTCATTTCATCAATAAGTTTTCTCTCTTCCACATTTAAACGACATGTAGAAGGATGACCTTCAAAATTTTTTTTCATCAGATGATTGTGCTTTCCACAAATTACAATAAGTTTCCATATGCTAGAGCACAAAAAATAACCACAAAATCTAAATGGTCACCCAAATTTTATGGATAATGTGTTTTGATGTTTGAAAACCTTATTGTATTCTATACACACACTCTAACTTGAAATGATTTTCTTATACTTGATCGATGATCTAACTTACTAATAACAATATCAAACTCTAATTTAATTACATCATCTTGAACCCACTTCAGCAAGTCGTCTCTACATTTAAATTTCTTGTACGCAATGAAGCTATTAGTAAAATGAGAGAGTTGGCAATTGGTTCAGAAATGTCAGGTTTCACTTCAATAGGACAAGAAGATTGTCAAGATTCAAATCAAGAAGGGGGTTGTCAGGTTTCAAATCAACACGATGATCATTTACACCTGAAATTTTAAAATGGTTATTATAAAGATGGACAACAGAAAAAACAGAGTCTAGATTGACTAATTCGAATGTTGATTTTGTAAAGTAAATGTTATGTCCATATCGGTAGATTCGAACGTGGTTTTGTGAGTTTTCAGAACGACTAATCAAGATGATATATTACGTATTAGCTCAGTTTCAAATACATGCAAAACAAAACAAAAATAAATAAATAAATAAAACACAACGAGAAAGGAAATAAAGTCATATTACCTTTGATATAAAATGAAAATAGTATAGATACAGTGAATCCATGATTTGATGGAGTAATGAGAATGACTTTATAAAAAAGCAAGAGTTTTTTTTTATAGGTTTTACGAGTTAGAGTGTTGAAGAAGTTGATATTTTTAAATTTTGAGTTGATAGTATGAAAGACGTGTTTGAATTGGTTAGTCCAAATGTATTCGGTTTATAACGGTGAATCCAGATAGGATTAAATTGTAAAAAAAAAAATAGAGAGTTTTAATAATATAAAGATGAGAAGAGGGTCTCATTTTTTTTTCCAATTTTTTTTTGATAAAAGCCGATAAAAAAAATAAAAAATAATAGAAAACAAAACAAACTGACTTCCACACAAAGTGGACTTCAAAGCCCAAGCAAAACTTAGCCATCTTCTATTATTTTTTAGGGAATGGTTTTTAAAAGTTTAAAAATAAAATAAACAAAAAATAGTCCAAAATAAATTATATAAAACAATAAGATAAAAAAAACCAGACTAAGTTGGGTGACTATAGTTTTCCCTCTTTACTTATATTTTAAGAAAATAAGATTAAATTGTAAAATATAAGTAAAGATATTGATTCCAATTTTGTTTGGATGTATTTACAAAGGGTAAAAAAATATGCATAGATAATGAAGCTTTGACTTTAAATTGGAATAAATAATGTGTGAGTCAGCCATATTGGTTTTAATAGAAAAATAAAGAGTGGAGGTCAATGATCTTCAGCTTAAACCAAAAAATAAAGGATGCGAACTTGTTAATCTGGCTTGAACAGAAAAATAAAGGGTGTAGGTTAGGGCTTTTTTCTTGTTAATCTGGCTTGAACAGAAAAATAAAGGGTGTAGGTTAGGGCTTTTTTCCTATACTACCACTATTTTTTTTTTTAATATTAATCTACCATTACTTTATAATTAAAAACTAATATATCACTTTTAAAATTTAATTTGTTTTAAAGGTGCTAAATCGTAATTAGGGAGATCGATTTCTCAAAATAGATTTGTTTTTTTAATGGAGTGAATGGAAATCGGTGTAGCATAAACCGATTTTCTAATGTGAAAGTTTTATTTATTTATTTATTAAATAAATATATTTGTTTATTAGTTATACACACAAATATAGGGGGTTTGACTATGTGAGTGAGTGGGTAGTTATAATTTATAAATATGAGATAATGCACATATTATTATTCACTCTCATAACAATAATTAAATATTTTCATTTTTTTATTTTAATTAAATAATTAAGGTAAGTTCCATTAATTATTATTTTAATTAAATAAATAGATGCAAAGTTAATTATTTTTATAATAATTATCTAATTAAAATTTATTTTTAAAGTAATTTTTAAAAAATTTGAATAAAATGAAGTCGATAAAAGTAACAAAATTTAATTAAACATTAAAAATACAAATACAAAATGAGTAAAAATTAAATAAACACAAATTTTATTACACTGATTTAATTTACATCAGGAGCATTAGTATAGTAAGGACATTTATTATTGTTATGTCCTTCATTCTGATACAAACCACATCTCTTGGGATGTGTACTTTTCTCCCGTTGATCTATTTCAGTATGAATGCGAGTAGACTGTAGACGTTGTTGCACAATTTTATTTTATTGTATTATGACGTTGTGACACAATTTTATTCCATTGTATTATGACCAATATGATTGAAGAGGAATTGCTTGGAACTATTCTTGTTAATTAACCATCGAAGATACATTACAATGTATACTTGGAAGGCACATACATCATGTAGTCATGGTGAATAAACAAACAAGCGGTGATGACATGTGAATATGGATAGTGTAATGCTTGAAATTCACCATAATTACATCAACATTTGTCGAGATCTACCTTGAATGGTATGTGAACATGTGAACATGATTCAATGATATGGACTACCAAAACTGCTTTGATTTGTTTCTCAAATGTAGAATGACATCAAACAGACATAGTCAAACTACAGTTTGGACTTTTCCAAGAAATATCAGATGATCTTGAAAATATTGATACGCTTCACTGTAAAGATATGAGAAGGAATCATCTAGAAAATTGGAAAGACAAACATGTTGCATGGATTCAATTTTGGAACGAACATCGAAATCGTTGTCTTACCGGTCAACCGATACATAGACACCTAATACCGACATAAGAGTATATGGTGTGGTTTAGGCACAACTCCAATTTGTACCTATTAGCTCCGCAACTACTGTAGGGTCCACAATGTGGTCTTGCAGAAGAGTCAAATGTTGGTCTGAGTAGACCGACCCAACCATCACAACGACAAATGCGTAATAAACCTTGTCCATCGAGTCTCCCTATTATTATTGAAAATGAAGTGTCAGAACTACGTCGCCGTTCATTTTCTTTCACCCCAACATAACAACAATTTGAACTACCAAGACAATCGTTTCAATTCACGTTAACTCAGCAATATGATCGTTGACAATCTTTACATTCAAACGACCAAGATTTTGTGAATAATTTATTTGGTGTAGACCTATGTACGTCTGAGTAGCTCCGTCGTTATGTTAATAACAATTACTCATATGGTGTTCCATCGTTCTCCAATCAAGTAGATCTTAGTTTTTCGATGCATGTCTTCCTACTAAGTGAGAATGTGCAGGAGACACATGCCCCTATTGACGAAGGAAATCCACCTTCACATCGTATTCTTTGACCACCACGATGTGGGACTGGACACCATATGAGATTAATGTAATAAAAACATTGTATGCCCCTGTACTCAATTTGAATTTGTATTTTTAATATTTAATTAAACTATATTATATTTATGAGCTCCATTTTATTATTATTTTTTAATAATTACTTAATAAAAATAAAATTTTATTAGATAATTATTATAAAAATGATTAATTTTGTATTTATTTAATTAAAATAATAATTGATGAAACTCACCTTAACTATTTGATTAAACTAAAAAAGGAAAATCTTTATTTATTGTTATGAAAGAGAATAATAATATATGACATTATCTCACACTTACAAATTATAACTATCTATTCTCTCACATACCATCGGTCAATCTCCTATATTTGTATATACAACTAATAAAAAATACATATATTTAATAATTAAAAAAAGAATCTCCACATTGGAAAATTGGTTTATGCCACACCGATTTCCCTTCACTCTATTGAAAAAAAAAATCATTTTGAGAAATCGGTGCCTCTAGTTATGACTTCTCATCTTTAAAAAAAATAAAATTTAAAAAGAGTGATATATTGGTATTTAATTATAAAGTAGTGGTAATTTGATATTTAAATTTTTTTAGTGGTAGTATGACAAAAAAGCCTGAAGGCCAGTCATCCCAATTTTGATAGAAAAATAAAAGGCGTGTGTTAGTCATCCCAAGTTGAACAGAAAAATAAAGGTTGTGGGTCAGTCATCTCGGCTTTAGCAGAAAAATAAACAGTGCAGATTAGTCATCTCGACTTAAGTTGAAATTTAGAAAGAAAATAAAATGACAATGTGAAAAATGCTAAAATTGTCGATGGAAAAACATGTAAAATATGTTACTAGGAAGGTACTAGGTGTATAATGTCAATGAATATTGAGCTTTGAGTGTCGGGTGATACTGGGCTTTGAGTATTAAAGATACTACTGAACGAAACTAAGAGACGCGAAGCTAATGAGACTACTGTGTGAAACTAAGAGATGTGAAGCTAATAAAACTAAGGGCGATATTGGGCTTCCTAAGTTATCTTATCTCAGGTATCAAGAGACGCGAAACCAATAAAACGTCTCAAAATATATATTTCTAGGTATACCGAGATGTACGATATCCTAGTGAAATTAGATATGCGTGAACGATAACCTAATAGGAAGTAAATTCAAAATAATTATTGCAAACAAGATTTTTGAAATCTAACACAAACAAAATGTACATCTCAAGTATTTTAAAGAGATCAAAATTAGTAATAATCAAATAGAAATCACATCCAAAATGATTATTAATAACGACTAAACATTTTTTGAAATTTTGAATTTTTATGATGTAAATCTCAAGAATCATAGATAATGGACATTCACGAGCGATGACCAAACAAGAATTACATCCAACATAGTTATTGCTAACAAGATAAAATATAGCATTACCAAGATGTACATCTCAAGTATCCCTGAGGTGATACTCAAAATAATTGCTTGAGTTAGAGAATTAGTGTGCCGATTAAAATTCAATTTAAAATAGATCCATCTTGTCATTTTTTTTAATGTAAAATGCAATAGATGATGCATATATCTAGACAAAATATTGTGAAATGTACTTCCTTTTTCTTCTTTTTTAGTGATCCCTTTAATGACACCACCATCAGACTCATGGGTGGTCATGAAATATTTGTCCCCATTCTATATGTCTTCAAGTTACATTACTACTAAGACTCTTACTTTGATCTGATTATTCATCTCATTATCCTCATTTGTTATAACAAGGGAATCATCACTCTTGCTATGATTTTTTTAAAAGTTTTTGCAGTTTTTATAGTTTGTAAAAAACACATATTTATTGCCTCAATATAAGTTTACAATGAAATGCAAAATGGATATGAGATTGTGAGAAACTCATACAAAACGTGATAAGTAGAAGGGTGGTATTAAGGATATGAGAACGAGTAAGATGAAGAAGAAGAATATGTTCCAAAAGCATATACATTGAACAAACAAGTGATCCATATATATGGGTATGTAAAACATATAACATAAAGTGAAATGACCCTTTTTCAATTTGAGAAGTAGATAACTAAAGGATTACATATTCCATAAGTGATGTTTCTAGAAATATCAATGCTACAAACTCGTGCGCAATCTTGAATACCATTTAATCACTATCACCTTTACATAATGTTTCATGTGTCCCCTATCTCCTAATCTATTAGGTCTTCCCCTATTTGGATGACCGATTTACTTAGGCCTGTTCTTTCGTCTCTTCCTCAACTATCTTTACGAGTTTTCATCCTTTTGCTTAGGTTGTCTTTTCCAAGTTATCAACCTAGAGATAATTTTTATGGGTGACCCTTACTTTTGAATATGATGCTCTAAATTTGCCTAAATGACATTTTTTGGGTTTTCAACCTTACAAGCCTTGTTGGTGTGACCCTTACTTTTGTATAGGATGTTCTTTTCGAATTTTCAACCTATTGGACTGCTCTAATTTTTCCCTAGGTTACCTTTCAAAGTTTTCAACCTAGCGAGCCATTTTTTTCTTTTTCTGGAATACTACTTCCTAATTGCATCAAGGTTAGCTAGTAGCAGTAGATCTTCTACATCCATATTGTTAAGGATTAGTGCACCACCCGAGAAAGCTTATTTCAAAACATATGGTCTTTTATAATTATGAGTTCATTTTCCATGATGATCTTTCTAATTCATAATTAGGAGTAAAATCTTTTTTAATACTAATTCACCTTCTTAAAACTCTTTAGGCTACATTTTTTTCCTTTCTAGAATGCCTTATTTAACTACTTTTGAGGTAACTGACCATGAGATAATGTTGTCAATTTTTTCCCTTCAATCAAGTTTAACTAGTAAAACCGGGTCGAACTCACTGTGCCTCTTCTAACTTTGTCTATGTCAATACCCTTAGCGAGGGAATCTCCATTTCAATTGGAAACACTTTTCCATCACATATAAAAGGGAGTTACCGCAAAATCGAGCATTTCATGTCAATCTTTATATGTAATCACCATCTTCTGAATAATCTTCTTATTATTATTTTTGTTTGCTGTTTTAACTGCCTCATTCACCTTTGGACGATATAGGGAAGAATTATGGTGTTAGATATTGAAATTGTCACATAATTCTTTCATCATCTTGTTGTTAAGATTAATGACATTTTTTAATCATCTTGCTTGGAAAGCCATATCGAAAAATCAACTCCTTTTTATTTTTATTTGTTATTTTTATTTATTTTTTTCATAAATTTTACCACACATTTCTAGTCACATTTGTATAAGAAACAACCTTTCCCCATTTGGTAAAATAATAAATTTCCACAAGGATGATGTGATGTACATTTGAGGCCTTGGGCTCAATCATTGCTATAGCGTCCAAACTCCACATTGCGAACGACCATGGTGCAGTTAAGACATTTAAGGGTCTTGGAGGTACATGGATATTATCGACATACATTTGACATTTGTGACATCTCCTCACATATTTGAAAAACAATCATTTTCCATTATCAACCAATAGTATTCAACTTTTAATATATTTAGAGTCACTGGATGCTTATTTGCATGAGTTCTGAATGAGCCTTCATGAATATCTATGAGGATTCTTTCTACTTCAATCGAAGTAGCACCATATCATCATTTATCTTATAAAAAACATCACCATTTAGAAAGAAACTCACCACAAGTCTTCTAAGGAGTTTTAAAAAAAAATCATTTTATGCGGCATCTTTGGGATATTCCTTATTTTAGTATAGTGTTTGATATCATGATACCATGGTTTCCCATCTGGTTCTTCATCTATTGTTTGACAATATGCAGGATCATCACGACTTTCCATTTTGATAAGTGGCACATCTTTATCAGAACTAATCTTGAACATCGAAGGATGTGATGATATGTGATCTCATAACATTGTTCAGTTAACTCTGTAATGTAAGCTAGAAAAGAGATGGTCAACTTTGAGTCTCGAGTTTCTCATGTCTTGTTTAATTGGTTGATGACTAAAGTATGTATTACCTTAAATGGTGAGTATTTTGGATACAAGTGCGCTCCACCATTGAATATTTTACCTCATCATTGTGAATTTCTAGCCCATGTAATACATGTCATGTTCTTTTTTTGTCAAGTTATTACTCTTTGATTCAAATCAATTGTATCCTAAATCATAAGTCTATCCATTTTATTTGTTGTGTGTGAATAGTTTTTATGTTGTATGTTTTGTAAAAATAAATATATGTATTTAATTATTAAACGAAGTAAAAATGTTTAGAGTTGTTTCATATGACTAAAAGTTTTGTGACTACATATAACTCATTTAAATAATAACTACGTTTAATTAATCAAAACTTTTATTTTTATACACTATTTTCTTTCTTATTAAAATGCTTCGTATTTTTTCTATCTCATAATATTTGATTCATTTGCTAAAAAGAAATTTAAAACAAATGATCTTTTTTAATATTTAATGTATCTTTTTATTATATTTTTTTTTCAATTTGTTTACATATTTTAATTAATATTATTTTTATAATTTTTAATGTAATATATTCTTTTATCAATTTATTATGATGGATCAATAATAAAAAAAGTAAAGAATTAAACTATTTTTTATTTATATAACTTTTAATATTTATAAAATGATTAAATTATTCACTCGTTAGGAAAGAGTAATGAATAGCAAAAAAGTAATCATTAATGTTAGGTTTTCCCCACTAGCCTGAACCTCAGGTTCGTGTTATCGGATCTCAGGTCCCGAAGAATCCGAACCAACCCGAACCTCTCCCAGAAATCCGAACCTTCGTCATTCAAAAAAACAAGAACAAAGTAAGAGAGAGAAAATAGAAAGTTCCTAGAGAGAGAAAAAAACAAACCAGAAACAAATTTTATTCTAGTGAGAGAAAGTGATAATTTTCTAGAGAGAGAAAATGGTTCAGATTGCGAAGAGGAAGAAAGGAAGACCGTCAAAGGCGGATCTAGCTCGCCGCTCCGCCGAATCTCCGGCCGTTACAACAGACTCCGATTCTCGGCGTAGCCTCCGCCGCCGTAACGCGAGGTACAACATAATCGACTACGACGGCGATTACATCGATGAAGACGAAGAGGATGAGCGGAAACGCGAGAAGAAGAAGCTTAAACTCATGGCGAAGCTACACCATGGCGAACAAGAGCAAGAATTTGAAGATCACGCGCCAATGGAAGAAGAAGAGTGCGATGAAATCGAAGGTGGGGAAGAGAACGAAGATGCAGAAGTAAAGCACGAAGAAGACGATGCGGTAATAATGCATAAGTCACAGTGTGTGTTAGTGTCACTGATAATTCTATTTCTGTTTTTCTCTCTCTAGATTTATCTGTATCTGTCAAAATTCAGGAGAGAGAAAGTATAAATCCTAACTAACATCTCAACTGTCAAAACTACCTTACACAGAAACTGATCTCTCTCTCTCTCTCTCTCTCTCTCTCTCTCACTCTCTCTCTCTTTCTATATATATATATATATATATATTATATAATTACTAGGGCACTGTATGTATCAGAGATTTTATTTTTTATAAAGATGAAAGTGAAATTTTTGGCCTTTGGAAGTTATTAATTGTGTGAGTTTGTTTCTAATGATGACAGATAAAGGGCACAAAAGTGGATTTTAAAGGGCTCCACTATGTTTCTGTTTCAGGTTTGTGTGATTTTAATGTGGTAATAGTTGTTGTTGTTGTTGAGGGTGCAAATTTGTCTTTTTTATTTTTAAAAAATTGAAAAAGAAAAAGTGATATGTACTGAAAGGGTATTGAAGGTTCTGTTTCTGCATCATCCTTTGTGTGTGTCTGAAAATTTGTTGATTTATTTAATCTTTTACTGTTAGGAACTCCAGCCAATTCTCCATATGGGATTCCATTGCCTGATAAGAAGATTTTGGATTTGATCCTTGACAAGCTTCAGAAGTATGTGTTTTTGCATTTCACAATTTTTTGTTTTGGTGTTTATGATTATGTGAATGATTGCATAGTGGTGTTTGTGTTTTTGGGTACTGTTTTGTTTTCTGAATCGGTACTGTTGTGGTTTGAATGATTGGCAGAAAGGATATATATGGTGTGTTTGCAGACCCTGTTGATCCAGAAGAGGTGTGTGGAATTTTATTCCTGTGAGTTGGTAATCTTGTCTTGCTTTTTGAAGACTTCCTTGAGTTCGAAGTTCAAATTTTGTTTTAACATGCAGCTTCCTGATTATCACGATGTGATTGAGCATCCCATGGATTTTGCCACAGTGAGGAACAAGTTGGCTAATGGATCTTATTCTACCTTAGAACAATTTGAGGTATACAAAGCTGTTAATGAGTATAATTTTTTGTTTTGTTAAGATTTTGGTTTTTTGCAATGGATTTGGCTGTTGATTGTGCTCTTGTGTGGATGCATTACTTGTACGTGAGAGTTGATGAAACCTATGTAGCATGGACACTTCATATTGAAGGCATGTCCGGTGTATGGTGTATGACATGTGTCAACGTACAACACCACCACATCTGATTATATTCAATTACTTTCAGCCTATGTTTCAACCCCGACGTGATCTTGCGCAATCCTGCTATCCCGCTATCCTGATGCGGTAGAAGGGTTGGCCGCAATGCCACCGATCGGAAAAACGCGTTCGACAGTAGCGGCGCTCCCGCCTGCAATTCCTGCTATCATTGCAACTCGTTATCCCAGCTCGACCCGCTATTGGATCTGTTCTAGGACTTTTTCAAAAACACAAGTTTTTTTCATTTAATTTTTTTGTTCTTCATTAATGGTATCTAGGTCATTCAGCATCCACTTAAGCCCTAATTTTTTATTATTATAAACCCAAAAAGGGGTTGGTTTAGCATCGTTATGTTCTTGCTTTGTTGTTTTCGTTCTTTTTGTGACTCTGATTTTGATGTTGGATTTTGGTTATTAAGTATGATTACCCTTTTAATTGTGTATTTTGCTATTTTTTTAGTATTTTTGTATACTGTTTGTATTTTATGTTTAGTTTATATACTGTTTTTTTGGCCTTAGCAATAGCGGTCATCCTGCTGTCCCATGGTTAGGGTTTGGCGCTCCTCGCCGCTATCTGAGATTGACAACCTAACTTTCAGCTTTTCAAATTATTACCGGTGTCTACATGTTAGTGTTGGTGTCGTGTGCAGTGTCTGTGTCGGTGCTTCGTGGGTTACGACTCAAATATAGGCATAACCTGCTCTGTCTTTTCTTTAATGGATTTTACACGGATGGCTATTGTCAATGATGTACCTGTAAAAAATGTCGGGTGTTAGCAATAGCTGGTCACATATAGTTAATACATAGCATGTTAACAAAACATTGGGATGGCTATTTCTCAATTACTCAGCATGCTGTCAAGTTGTAGCATATCTGTAGTGTTACTTACAGATGGTCATTACATCATTTTAAAATAGTAAGAAGCAACTCCAGACAAAATGTGCTTCATAGTTTAGTATCTTATTGGTTGATGCATCATCTCATGTTTATTGGCTTGTCTTCAAGATGACTGGCTAGTCAGGGTTAATGAATACTTGTTGGAAATGGCATGCTACTGATAGGAATCAGATATTCAATTATTATTGGCACCATCATATATTTTTTGTTTTCTTTATATATTGACTGGTTATCTACTTGCCACCCATGTTGTAGATACAAGATATCTGCCGTCAGCCTAAAATATTTTGTTTCTGGCTTCCTGGTTTTTCATAGATGTTACTCAGATTGTAATGGCTGAGAGATATGTACTGGATCCTGGGTTCTAAATATTGATTGCTTATGAAGTAGTGGCAGTGTCTTTGTGCTATATGATATTCAGATCTTATTTTTAGTTAGTTAGTTTTATAAATAATTGTAGTTGAGGAGTTCTCTCATGAAACATAAATGTTTCATGAAGTACTATAATTTATAATGATTTTTAATAGGCATTGAGGCAGCATTTTTCTCTCTAACCAGTGTGGCTTTTCTTCATACTAACAATTCATTAATGATTTTTTATCATTGGCAACTTTGATGCATGATATTCCAGAAATGTATGAATCAACTTGCATCTTTACTTAATTCCTCTATTGGATAAAATTCCTGAAGTTTGCTTTCTTTATCATCTCTCTCTCTCTCTCTTCATACTGACAATTCATTAATGACTTTTTATCATTGGCAACTTTGATGCATGATATTCCAGAAATGTATGAATCAACTTGCATCTTTACTTAATTCCTGTATTGGATAAAATTCCTGAAGTTTGCTTTCTTTATCATCTCTCTCTCACTCTATATATATATATATATATATATATTTTGAATTAATTATATAAAATATGTGAGACAAAAGGTTCTACTGTTATTACACTGACTTGTGTGAATTGGTGAATGCAGAATGATGTATTTTTAATTTGCTCAAACGCAATGCTATACAATGCACCAGAGACTGTATACCACCGACAGGTATAAAGCTCAATGCACTGGAGACTGTATACCAACAAATGTGGTATGACTAATCATTTTGCTACGGTTCCTTTCCCCCCCCTATATTTGCTTCAGGCACGAACGATACAAGAACTTGGGCGGAAGAAGTTTGAGAAGTTAAGGACTAAATTCGAACGTTCTCAGTTTGAGCTAAAATCAGAACAAAAAACACGGTCGAATTCTTTGGTTAAGAAGTCATTGAAAAAGACACCAGGTTGTGCCTCACAGGAACCTGTTGGCTTTGATTTCTCTTCTGGCGCTACTCTGGCTACTATTGGAGATATACAGCCAACTTTCCATCCAATGCAAGGTGGTAGCTGTGAGAGGCCTGGAAACATTGATGGTATTGTGGAAGGGAATACTTTCTTGATTGATGCAAATCAAGAGAAATCTGAAGATGTTTTGACAGGTATCTCAAAGAAGCAAACATGCTAACACACGTTTCCAGTACGAAACTAATGTTAAGATCTGGTTATTCCATTTTGATTGATTTTTTTTCCGTTGTTCCAGGGAAGAGTATGCTCTATAAGTTGGGAAGGAAGTCATTTGTACTTGATGACAATCGTCGTGCATCTTATAATATGCCTAATCAACCAATCAGTAGATCAGATTCAACATTTATGACCTTTGAGAGTGGAATGAGACAGCTAGTTACTGTATGTATCAAAAGGATACATTCTAATTCTCAAATGTTGTCTTTCTTCTACTCATATCATTGAAGCATTATAATTTTTATTTTTTGGATACAGGTTGGCGTTCATACTGAATATTCCTATACTAGGAGTTTGGCTCGTTTTAGTGCATCTCTAGGACCCATTGTTTGGAAAGTCGCGTCACACAGGATTCAACAGGCACTTCCTGCCAGCTGTAAATTTGGTCGTGGCTGGGTTGGAGAGTATGAACCGCTTCCAAACCCAATATATATGCTCTCTAATCATGTCCAGAAAGATACTAGTTTGATTTTGAAGTTGCATGGTGACAAAAAATTTACGGATGTGGAACCCAGCACTGAACATCCTGTAAATGGACATGTGCTTGAGGGAAAACATTCTTCAAATTGTCCTACCCGTGGGCCTGTATTTGAAGGAAATCCTTCTATTGGTTCTGCTGGAGTGAAGCCTAATCAG
This sequence comes from Cicer arietinum, assembly GCF_000331145.2. Lineage (NCBI taxonomy): Eukaryota > Viridiplantae > Streptophyta > Magnoliopsida > Fabales > Fabaceae > Cicer > Cicer arietinum. Next base: position 50,737,752 of record NC_021164.2, on the reverse strand, counting down.
CAGAATGCCCAATCTAGGAATTTTGGTAAATCTGAGAATAAGAGTTTGAAAAAATTGGAGCTGAAATCTTTACCCTCAAGTAATCAAAACCATTCCAGTCTGGTTGCAAAGTTTGAAAGTAATACTCCTACAGCAGAATCTAAGCCCAATGAGATAGCGCCTAGAAATTTGAATGCTTTGCCATCTACAACTTTCAAGCAACCAGATACTAATGAAATTGTTAGTGGAGAATTGCCTGATGGAAAATTCATGAAAACAAGCTTGAATAGACGCTCGAACGGTCCATCATCTGATAGTACATCAAAGCAAACAACCAGAGCAGCAGCTCCTTTTGTTGTCCGTGGACAGGAACAGGGTGTCAGTGACCCAGTTCAGTCGATGAGAATGTTTACAGAAGAGGCTCAAAAGCAACAGACTTCTTCTAACCATTCACCAGTAGGTACTCTGCCAGAAAAGCCATCAATTCCATCTGATCAAAGAGATAACTTGGGTAATGCTTCAACAGAAGCTGCTCGTGCATGGATGTCTGCAGGGGCAGGAGGGTTTAAACTAGGACCTGAAAATACTGGTTCACCCAAAAATCAGATTTCTGCAGATTCTTTTCACAACTTACCAAGAGAGTTCCATCAGCATATTTCGCGAATTCGGGGTGAGTCTCCTGGTGGAATGTCATTCCAATCAGATAAGAACAATTTTCCATTTCATGCACCTAGACCTCAACCTATTCACACAGGTGCCGTCTCGCAGTTCTCCAACCAACCTATGGTTTTCCCTCAATCAACATCTGCTGACCAACCTAGATTTCAAATGCAGTCCCCTTGGCGAGGTCTCAGTCCTCGTAGCCAATCGAGGCAGAAACAGGAAACCTTTCCGCCTGACTTGAATATTGATTGTCAATCTCCAGGGTCACCTGCAAAACAATCTTCTGGTACCATCGATTCACCGCAACCAGACCTAGCTTTGCAACTATGAAGTGTCATTTGTCTCTTGGTTTGGATATTTCGACAGGAATTGGACTGGCGGAATTTGAAGCTCCTTTTATTGGACGCCGAATTTTGTCCTAAAAGGCTTGAATAAATGTGAGAAATCCATTAGTCTGCCTGGGTTGGGATTTAGCCCAAGACGGTCCTTAATCAAAATGAGATTGCAAGTTCAGAAGACTTTAGTGGATATGTATAAAAAATAACTTAATGGCTTGCCATCTTCTCATCTCCGCTGCCATCTGCCGGAGATGAAGCCATAGAAAAAGCTGCCTATTCGTTGATTATGATCAGTAGGTAGCAGGCAAAAAATATTGTTGATGCCTTGTATATTGTATACTAATTGATGAAAGTCGATTGCCTAGATATTTCTTTAATTTATTGATTAGTACATTGTACTACTGCTAGATCTGTATTAGAGTTGGTGGTAGGGCATCATAACTATGTTATTAATTTGTACATGTGATTTATATGTTTGTTTATAATGGAAAACCATTGCTTGCTTCGTTTGCCTGATTTAACTCTATTGAGTTATTTCAACATACTAATTATGGTTAAGTTCCTGTCCACCCCATTCAAAATTGAATTCGTGCATACATGTTTCTTATCTTAATTTACATTGCCAACCATGATATATCTGTATGTAAACTAATGATTGTGACTTGTAAGGGCCGGATAATCTATTTGTTATTCTTTCAAAGAATTTCAGCAAAATATGTTATTAAAGCAATACTAATTTGCCATGTGACACTCACGAGAGATTCTTTTACTTCCTCCATTCCACGAAAAGTGACCCATTTGGAAATAAAAACTTATCCCAAAATGTATGATTTTTCAATTTCCAACGCAATTTTTTTTTTTATCTATATCATTTAATACTACTTATATTATTTTCAATATAGTATCTTCTATTATACATTTATAACATTGATAATATACTAATATCTAATAAGAGTTATTTGATAAAAGTAATATATTTTCTCTTTCATTTATACATTTTTCTTGACACGTATGAAATGATAAAATAACTCAATTATTATGGAACTGAGAAGTATTATCCTTGCAACACTATTAAATTAGTCTTATTTTTCAATCTTCGATCAATCTCTTTTCACCACTTTTCAGAGTTTAGGAAAACGTTTCCTAGCGCCTTTTCCTATAAGGCTAAGATAAAGAAAACATTAAACCAATTTTAAATAACATGAAACCAAACAGGATCTATTTCAAGGTTTTTCTTTTAATAACAAACTCTAGTAATTAGATGTTAGAAATGTTAGAGTTGATTTCACAACTTATAGCTCAAACTCTTTATGTTTCTTTTCTCGAACTACCAAACTACCTTATGACACCAATCATTCCAACACTTTAACGCACTTAATGGCCGCCGCCAATAACAACATGTGAATACACAAAGTTGTTTTTGCATAGGTTTCCTTTATTTTTTAGACAAAAAAAAGTTTCCTGTATTTATAAACTTTACTATCCAAATTGACATGGTGGGGACTACAAGAACCTTAAGGTGGGGACTACAAGAACCTTAAATTGGCATGACTTCCAATCTTTTCCAAACACTAAGAACAAAAATAAAAAAATAAAAAATTGTGACATGTAAGATCCACAATGAGAGTTGAGAATCCAATTTGAAGATGTTCAATCGGGTGAGTATAGCATTGCATGATGTTATTGGTTGAATACTTGAATTCTTACTCCATAAGCATGTAGTGATATTTTTCTGCATCATATAAAAAATGGAGATCCTTTATTTTATGGACCTTAACCTTCTTTAATTTAGAACCGAGATCATATGAAAAGTAAATTAAATCCTTTTAAGTTTAAATTTTTCTTATCTCTATTTTCACATTTTTCTCAAAGAGTTTAGTGAAAGACAATTATTTTTTTATGTCATACTATCTATTTTAAAGATAAAATAGTATATCTTCATTGGAAGTCATGTAACTTGTATGGTAATAATAATTTAGAGAGTCTTCTTCACAAATTCAAAACATGAGTGAGAACTTTACTATCTTCACATGAGAACTTGAATAGTTTCATGGAGAAAATTGCTTTTTCTAAGCTGTCTTTTATGAGTTTTCTTCATAGTATGAGAATTATATTTAATTTAAAAAAACAATTTTATATTAATTTTGTATAAATAATTCTAAAAACGTCATTTATTTTATTTTTATTATTTTAATTGTAAGAATAACATATCAACACATGTTTAATTAAGCTCTATAGAATAACTTATTAAAATTTGCTCAAAAAAAAAAAAACTTATTTAATAACCATTTAACTAAATTGTTTATGCAAACACATAAAATGATATAAATGAGGTGCATCTAATATGGATCTTTTAGGAAATGATTCAAAAGTAGACCTTTGAGCTTAACTTGGTATAACAAATTAATTTATTTTTTATTGCTATTTAGAAAACTATTGTAAACTAGTAACAATACAAATGAAACTTGTCATAGCATGTTAGTCCATGAGATCAATTTGGACCAATACCATATTAGAGACTATCATATAAATGAAGTACTAAATATTAATCAATTTTCCATCCAATCTTTCTCAATTTATCCTACATAAACAAGGGAATTCGAGTAAAAAAGTAAAGAAGTAGAATAAAAAAATCTTGTTTCCACTCCTTTAAGACTTTTACTATAAAGCAATAGTAAAAAACTTGCATAAAACAAAACAATTGGAAAATCTATATATCCTTAGATAATATTTTTGATATTGCTTGCTCTTTGATTTTTTTGCTTGATACTTCTTCCGATCTCTAAGAATACAAACATCACCTTGGCATACAAAGTCTTTGGATTCAGAGGATTCAGAGAAGCAACAAAAGAAAAGCAAAGCCATTATTTGATCTTGAGATTAATTTCAAGACCCACAAGAATTTGCCTAATTTGCATTCATGATGATTGATTATATAATATATATGTAAGATGTGAACACACACATTTTATTATGTAGTGGCAAACAAGTAACATAGGAAAAATATTAAAATACTCCTATTGCTCAAAGATTGTGGGACATGTCGGTCACAAAAATAAAAAACACGTTATGTTTTTGTTGACAACTTGTCACGTAATAGTAGTTGCCATGAAACAAGTTGAGTTGGCACCGTGTGCTTTCTTTTTACCTCTCTCTTTATACGATAATGTACAATTCAATTTTTGTGAAAAATTGATCAAACTTGAACTGCATTGTTAGTAGAATTTTTAGTGTGCTTTTTTTGTTTTGCTTAATTATTGGTATCGTTAGATTAGATCATTTGAAGTGTGATTGAATTTCGTTTTAATCATAGTTCAAGTGTGTGTTTTTGTTGTTTATCGATTTTATATATTGGAGTCTGCAGACATATAAATTATGTTTTCTGTTTGGGAATGATAGAAGAATTTAGAATCCTGAAAATTCGGATTTGAATTAATTTCTTGTTTTGAATTGTTGAGTTAAAAATCTATTTTGAATCAATCTCAACAATTGTTATTTGAATTATAAATTGAACTTTTTGTTTCTATAATTAGCATATCATTAAGTGATTCTAACACTTCACAATTTAATTGAATCAAAGTTGTTTTGAAAAAAGATTAAATTAAATTTATTTTTTTGTATTAAATTGTCACATTTCAATTGCATTGTTTCATTGCAAAACAATAAAAACTGATTTTTCAATACGAAGACGTACTCAAGTATATTGCGATGAAAATACTTTCAATGTATGATTCCTCTATTCATAAAGATATTGAGAGTAATTTTGTTTCGATTACATAGAAGTAAATTGACTCTTAAAATAAATATGAAATTAAAAGAGGTATTGAGATTATATTTCATTAATCACCTTTCTTAAGTATTCTAATGATTAAATAAACACATATATTTCTCGATACACATCAATAACATCATCATCATCATTAATCAAACTTCATTAATTCCTTATTGAGATGATATTTCAACATTCTTTCTTAAGCATTGATTCCTCGAATGTTTAACAAAAATAGTAATATTAATCATTGATGATTTTCGACTATTGAACATAATCATATTCTTAGAAATTAGATTCACACAGATGATTTATCCTAAATCAAGATTCAAATATTATTTTCCGATAAAACTTCAAATCATAAATCAAATTATAAGTGATCATGTTATAATAAGAAATAAGAATAAAGATAAATAATTGCTATTGATGAATAATTATAATATATATGTAGAAATCAAAAGAGATATTGAGAGTCGTGATTAGTTACATCTAATTCCAACAAATAGAAGTTTAGCTCCTCATTGTCATGGTAGCTTTATAAGATCAAGATTAAAAAAGTAGAATTTGGTCTTCGATAATGAGTTCCAATCATTCTCCAATGTTTTTCTCTGATTCGACCTCTCTTTGCAAAAATCTGATGATTCCTTAAAATGAAAGTAGCTTTGTTTTATATAGTGTTTGAGTAAGCGAATTCGCTTATATAATTGTTGATCTAACGATTCCTCAAAATGAAAGTAGCTTTGTTTTATATAGTGTTTGAGTAAGCGAATTCGCTTACATAATTGTTGATCTAACGATTCCTAAAAATGAAAGTAGCTTTGCTTTATATAGTATTTGAGTAAGCGAATTCGTTTACATAATTTTCGATTCGCTAAGCAAATTTGGGATTTCTTCAAATGGAAGCAAGGAACAGCTGTCTAAACTACTTCAATTTGGCTTAGCGATTTTTATAACTCGATAAAAGAGTTTTGTTGTCACTTTGCAAGCCTTTGACTTGAATTCACTTAGCCATTGACAAATTCACTAAGCAAATTTGTGTCTGCAACCATTCTCTATTCCGACTTGCAATGTCACCAAATGGTTTAAAGTTTAGCTTCTTAAACTGCAAATATCAAACTTCTCATGAGTAACTTACTAAAAACTAACTATAGAGACAATTTAGGATAAAAGTCACATGATTTTTATTAAACTACGTGAATAAGTGTCTTTAAACTATATCATTTTCTTGATGTATTTGACATTTATTATTTATTCAACCTCCTTTCCAGACTTATAGTCATTTTGTCTAACCCTAACTAGAATTACAACTAATTCCGACCAACTCTTAGATAGAATCTCAAGAGTGTACTAATAATGGTACAAGTAAATTTGATTTTATTTGATTTTATTTGATTTATCATAGTACATAAAAGAAACATTCAAATTATGAATGCAAGGTACTAAAAATTAGAGATGACAACACAACCTCCATCCAATGGTATTCACATGAATCTTTCAAATTTTGATGGAGAAAATCCACTTTGGCCAAATTCATATGTGGTTCGAGTTTTTACTATAATTCAAAAGTGTCGGCAAATTCAGGGTTCAGGATGTTGATATCCACTCTAAATTCGCTTGTTCGTAAAGTTATTATTATTTTTATATACACATACTTATGTATTTTATGTACTTATTTTATATGTTATAAATTTTATTTTTTTTGTATAGAAAATACAATTTTTATTTTTATTATCTAATAATTATTATTGTATTATACTAATTATTATAAAGTTTAGAGTAAAGACTCATTTTGTTCCTTAAGAAATTTTGAGAGACCCAATTTAGTCCTTGAGAAAAATAAAAGCATTTTTTAGTCCATAAAAAAAATAAATTTGGCCAAATTAGTCTTATGTGAACCACAATTAGAAAATTGATTTTTTTTTGCTGACTTGTCCGATAACTCATCAACTTGATTATCCCACATCTAATTTCTATAAAAATAGACAATTAAGTCGTTGACAATAATTAAAAATAGACAATTAAGTTCCTAACAGGGATTAAACGAACAAACTTAGAGTCTTTGTCAAGGACTTAATTAACTATTTTTAATTACTGTCAAGGACCTAATTGTCTCTTTTTATAGAAATTACATGTGAGATAATCAAGTTGACGAGTCATCAAACAAGTAAGCAACAAAAAAAACATAATTTTCTAACTGTGATTCACATACGAACTCATTTGACCCGATTTATTTTTATAAAATGTTTTTATTTTTCTCAAAGACTAAATTGGGTCTCTCAAAATTTCTCAGGGACCATAATAAACCTTTACTCTAAATTTTATTTTTAAAATTTATTATTTTATATATATAGAAAAGGGTAGAGTGGGAGAGTAGGGATGACAATGAGCACCTCTAGCCAAGGTACTACTACAGTTAGAGCTGTCAAAAAAGCCCCCAACACCAAGGCCCCCTTTATTTTTTTTTCAAAAAAATCTCTAATATTAGGCCCCCTATCAAATTAATTTTTGTAAAATTTAGGCCCATTATTTCATGGGGCCTAAGGGAGGGGGCTCTGGGGGCTTATAGGCCCCCAATATTTTGTTAATTTTGAGATTTTTTTCTTAAAAAACTTTTGAATCGAAAAAAAATTAAAAAATAATTTTTTTCTTAAAAAATTTTGCGAGAAAAAAAATTATCAAAAAGATAAATCATTTATATCAACAATTTTTTATCGAAAAAAAATCAGAAATTTTTTAGAGAAAAAATCGAAAAATTTTTTAGAGAAAAAATCGAAAAATTTTTTATAGAAAAAAATCGAAAATTTTTTATTGAAAAAAATAAAAAAAAGTTTTATCGGTGAAAAAATCGAAAAATTTTATTTCTCAAAAAAAAAAAAAAAAATCAAAAAACTTTTTATAGTAAAATATTGAAAAAAAATTTGTAGTAAAAAATCGAAAAAAATTTATAGAAAAAAATCGAAAATTTTTTATCGGTGAAAAAGTAAAAAAAATTTATTTCTCAAAAAATAAAAATCAATTCTTTTTTTTAAATAAGTGGGCCTATGGGCCCTCTAAACCCACAAAATTTTAGGGGGCCTTTAGTGTGGGGGGCCTTGTTTTTTGGTGCCTTTTAAATTATAAAATTTTTTGGAAAAATTTCCCTTGTACCCTCCTTATTATACCTATACCCCCAAATTTAGAATGAAATGACTATTTTGCCCTCGTATAAATAATAAAACCTCACAAAATTACCATTCCACACTTTCACATTTCCGGAACAGAGAGTAAGTTTTTTTTCAAAATTTCCGGAGAAGTTGAGAAACAAGTTTTCCGGTACAGAGGTTGTACTCCGGAAACGTTGTTTTAAAGTTTTCTGGTACCGGAAATCTTGTAGGAAGTTTTCCGGTACAGAAGAGTGTTCCAGAAAACTTATTTTTAACATATCCGGTACAGAAAGCGTTCCGGAAAACTTGATTGCCAACATTTCCGGTAGTTACCGGAGAACTTGAGCATCAAGTTTTCCGGAAGTTACGTATATATATATTTTTTTAATTTAATTAATTATAATTTTATAACTTATTGTGATTTAATTCTTTTAATATTTTAATTTTTCAGTGGGTGCACGAGGAAGAAACGGCAAAATCATTCGAATTACACGGGACACTGATACTTCTACATCGACTCCGATGAATCCCCCAGAGAGGATTCGACCGACAGCTTCAAGGAGAAGAAGACGTATGATTATTGAAGACGATGATGAGGGACATAATGATCAGGGGGAGCCTTCTACAGTGCATGAGGAAGATGTGGTACATGAGCATATGGTGCACGAGCAGGTGGATGTACATGAGCAGGAGGAGGCTGCACCTGCTCATGAGGGAGAGCATATGGAGGAGGAACATGATGGAGCTGAGGGACCTGGTGAGCTCACACGGTATCCTGGAGGACCTTATGATTTGTATGTCCTTACACGATACCGTTATCATGTTTCAGCTAGACTATGGTTTGGCGAGGTATATTAAATTAATTATTACTTATTTCAATTAATTATTATTTGTTGTCTAAATTTAATTTTAATGTCATATTTTTTTTTTTGTATACAGGAGCGACCATTGCTGAAAATTGTTGCGCATGGGAAGAAAATGCAACAATTTACTCCGCCGGTACTTCCGCGACCCATAGAGAATTGGGTGAATTTGTCTGGTCTGAACCCATTACAACGGGGTAGTTTGAAGATGATCGACAACAACTTGATATCTGCCTTTGTTGAAAGATGGCATTCTGAGACATCGTCATTTCACATGCCATTTGGTGAAATGACGATTACTTTGGATGATGTTGCCAATCTTCTCGGATTGCCTATTAGGGGTGAGTTCTACAGTCCACCCGATGTAGATAGAGTAACAGCATGTAATCTTGCCGTCCATCTATTAGGAGTGACCACGGAAGAGATCTGGGAGGAGACCAGAAAGACTAGAGGTGCACACTATAGATTGGATTGGTTGAAGGAGGTGTTCAGAAGGCAGTGTGCAGCAGAGAGGTTTGACTGTGCTGCTAGGGCATATCTGTTGAATTTAGTCGGGAGTACTATTTTCGCTGATAAGAGTCATACTCTAGTTGATGCGAAGTACCTCCCTTTATTCAGATATTTAGATGGTATAGATAGATATGCATGGGGTACTGCTGCACTAGTGGTGCTTTATGACTACCTCTCAGATGCCTGCTATTATGACACCAAACAGCTAGGTGGATACATGACGTTGCTTCAGGTATCAATTATATTTTAGTATTAATTGTTAATTATTTATTTAATTTATTTATGTTGTATTTAATTGTTAGTATTAATTATTTAATATTTTTATTTGTAACAGTGCTGGATTTACAAATATTTTCTGAATATTTGTAATAGAGGTGATTAGGGTGCTGACGTGGAATGTTTTGCCCGAATGAATAGATGGTGCTATAAGCAAGACAAGCATAAGGTCCACGAATACAGAAGTATTATTGATGCATTGACACCTGCAGATGTTATATGGAGACCATGGGAGAATCACAGGGGTGTCATTCCCTTTGATGATATCACACTTTATACTTGTCACATTCGATTATGCAGCACTGTAGTGAAATATCTACCAGAGAGGTGTTTGAGACAATTCGGATATATCCAATATATTCCTTCACCGCCACTTCCAGATCCTGCTAGATTATTTGATGTAGATGTGGAATGGTTGGGATATGTGACGCCAGTGACAGAGCTATTTCCCAAGCTTCGTCCAGCTACATATCCATCTGAGTGTGAAGATGGATATTTGGAGTGGTTCTATCAGATGTCTCATCCACTGCTGGTGCGACCAGTTGGTGTACCTCAGGTCCCACGTTATAGTGTACCGCCCACCAGTGCAGATGCTTCTAGTTCACAGCCGCCACCTATCCTACAGCAGATCGGTGATCTTATACAGCAGGGGTTGAGTGAACATCAAGCTAGTCCAGATGATGAGTTGTATATTCACTTTTATAAAGCTTTGTATTTATCACGTAGTCGCACTAGTTAGTAGTAACACTTTTGTAACTATTGTTATGTAGGTTATTTTATGAACACTTTTGATGAACTATTATTATGTCGGTTATTTTATGAACACTTTATGTTAGTTATTTTATGAATTATTGTTATGTCGGCTACTTTATTAATTATTGTTATGTTAGTTATTTTATTAATTATTGTGATGTTGGTTACTTTATTAATTATTAAATATTGTTATGTCGGTTACTTTATGAAATAAATACAAGATAAAATCAATTACTAAAAGGCATGACAAAAAGCTAAAATTAATTAATAACAATTGAAATGTCGGTTACATTAAAGTGACTTTGTATCAATTTTAAAACATTAAGGTTCATCTAAAGACATTGCATCTACGGGTTCCGTAGGTGGATTTTGGGTAACACGTGACAACCGGCCTAATAAATACCCCCAGTGTTGTAGACGGCCTGTGTATGCTATTGCCCAAGAAGTTGCTTCATTGGTACGATATTGCTTCCAACCTGGTGCAATGTCTGGCATTGGAAATCCATCTTTCATCTTTAACTGCAAAAATTAAATAAATTAACAAAATATAAGACAAAAATTATCAGAATAAAATTTAAAAAAGTATAAGAAAATAATTACCGGAACCCAGTGATTTCCATTAACAAAACCAATACAACAAATGCGATCATTTTTTGTCGATCCGGAATGTGAACCCCTCATAGGAAAGAAAGTCATTGAAAATGTCAGACCGAACGTAACAAGAATAATATTATATGCTGTCGCTATCACGTAACCCATATCAGGTATGGACAACCATTTATCCATGGGTTGAACACCTAAACCGAATATCATTAACGAATCTCTTACTTCTTTAATGCGTCCTATGAACAATCTATCATATGGAGTTACATGAGAAACAATATCTTGATCCAATCTCTTGCGGACCAAAGACCAACACTCTTCACCGAAACCAAGCAATAATGCAATAGCGCGAAAACCACAATTTCCATCAGCTGCCACGTCAAATATGTCATCAATGTATGGCTGAATAATATCAGGAAATTGTGTCAATAACAAATTTTTTGAAGAATGAGATGACTGAGAGGGGTGTTTCTTTGATTGAGAGGCTTGTCTCTTCTTTGATTGAGAGGGTTGGGAACCAATATCTTCACCATATGTTGCATTAACATGCTCAAAGTAAGAAGGGTCTCGATATACATCATATCCATCTGGCTTCATACCCTTACTCTTCTTCACTCTTCCTTTGGTTTTGACTTTTTCAGGTGGTGGACATATTGAACTTGTACTTGGAAAAGCAAGTTCACGCACTTTACTCTTCAACACTCGTTTCCCAATAACATCAAGTGATCGAAAGCGTTTCCATAAGGCATTCAACTCAGTAGACATATCCAACTCTGATCCATCTTCTGTGTCTTGAGTGAGTTCACATTCCATGCTTAATTTTCTCCATTGAATATGCACAGAATCTAGAGGAATTGGTTCACCCATTAATTTATATTGTCCCAATTCACAAGCACAAGGTAATCCGTATGTCCTTCTCATAGATTTGTCAGTACCCACCCACTCAACTTTGTCGTATTCTTCAGCAATACGTCTTTGAGCTTCTGTTGATACAAATATATTCAATCTCTGATAAAATGGATTTCTGTGCTCATGCTCTTCATCATAAAAACTTTTTTGAAACGAGGCTCTGATTCTTTTATGTTGTAACCTTATCATGTTGTTCATAGCCTCCCAACATTTACACAAATCACCCATGCTATTTTCTAACATTAACTTCAGTTTCCAGTGAGCTGACTCAACCCTGTAAATTTTTTTTACAGATACATTAGAAAATATAATAAAATTATAATATAATACAATTCAGCAATATATAATAAAATTCAACAATATATAATAAAATTATATTAAATACCTGTTAGTCGTTGTGTTCCCCAAATGCATCACTTTATTTGTCCATGCTTCAACAAATCTTTCCTTATGTGGAGTCAACCAAGTTTCTTTGACATAATCAACAAACACTTTAGTATCAACACATGATTGTTCAAACATATGCAAGCGCATCATATACTCTTTTTCATTACTACAATACATAATGTCTTTCCACATATTCAATATTGACTCTTGTCTATCCTTTAAGACATATTGCTTGCATTTTGCTCCAACATTTTTTTCGATATGAAATCGACAAAGTAAATTAACAGCATGTGGAAACACAATGCCAACTGCATTCATTAACGCAAGATCTCTGTCTGTCACAATTACTTGAGGGAATTTATTTTGTGTAACAAACAAATCTTTTAGTCTCTCTAATGCCCAACAAAAGTTTTCTTCCCTCTCACATTCCAAATAAGCAAACCCAACTACAAATGTTTTCTCTGTTGATGTCATACCAACAATTTCAAGTAATGGCATTCTGTATTTATTGGTTTTGTAGGTACTGTCCATAATCAACACAATCGGAAACAAATTCAACAACTTCACTGAATCTGGATGCGCCCAAAAAATATCTCTCATAACATCGGAGTCTTCACGCTTTCTATTCCAGCACACATATTTTGCATCTTCAATTAACTTGAATAAATGTTGCATCTCTGTTCTATTACCTCTCACGCGCAATCGAATGATACTTCTCTGTTTATATATTTGTGAGATCTTAGTAACATTACTCTTATCTCGGTCTTGCAATGAGAGTAATATGTGTCTCGGTGCAACATTATATTTTGTTAATTCATGAACATGCTTTCTATCTTCTTCATTTAAGCGCCCAACATATGCATGCCCCTCCAAAGTATCAGGTAATTCATGGTTGTGAATTCCACAAATTACTTTAACTATCCATCCTGAACCATCTTTTAATGGTTTTGATCTAAGCTTGAAAGGACAATCACATTTTTTTGTTGAACTTCGAATAGAACTAGCAGCACACTTGTATTTTCCCCCTTTGTCACAACCTAATATTAATTTATTTCTCCGTCCTTTCTCACCCGTCTCTATATCTGATCTTCTGATAATAACGGTAACTTTATTTTTTATACCAATTTCTTTTGCCCATTTCACAACAGTATCCCTTGAATCAAATATCTGAAATAAAATAATTATAATTAATCACAAAAATATATTTTTATAATATTAATATTAAATATATTTATTCATACCTGATCTGTGTCAAAAATATTTGTAGTATCGACGCATGTTTTGTCCATTAATAGTAGTGGATTATCCATATCTGTTAACATTTAAAAAAAATTTAAAAAAAATTAAAAAACTTAAAAAAAAATTAAAAAAATTTGGTCTGTACCGGAAAACTCAAAAATGAAGTTTTTCGGAACCTACTACTGTACCGGAATACTTGCCAACCAAGATTTCCGGTACACAACTTTTCCCTTCTGTACCGGAAAAGTCAGTTTTAACATTTCCGGTACTATACTCTGTACCGAAAAACTCAGTTTTAACATTTCCGGTACTTTACTCTGTACCGGAAATCTTGTTTCAAGTATTCCGGTAGTTACCGGAAAACTGCAACTTACCGGAAATCTGTTTTACGGCTGGGTTTATGACAAAATGGTGAAAAAAATATTTACATTTACTTTCTTTGAAATAGCAAAAAAAAAAATTGAGGGTAGTTTTGCCATTTTCAAATTTTTTTGGGGGTATAAGGCAAAGTGTGGGGGTACAAGGGAAATTTTTCAATTTTTTGGCCTCTTCAATATGTGGACCGGGGCCAATAATTAGGGGCCTATCAAATTGACAGCTCTAACTACAATGTATGTCTCCATTCATGCGTTTGAAAAAATACTCATACCCAATCCTATTCTTGTATGGGCAACACCTTTATGCCCAACTCTGGGCACCTAAGCGCTTGTACCCAAGTCTGTTATCTCCAATTTGACTATGAAAAAACAATAAATAACAAAAATAATATTAAAATTTAGATAAAATACGATTATAAAATATTATAAATGATATTACATATGTCCCATAATAATTGAATCATTTGATCATTTTTCACATATTAAGACAAATGTATAAATGGAAGAGAATAATATTTTTATCAAACTATTTTTGATAGGTATTAGTAAATTATCAATGTTATAAATATATAGTGATAGATATTGCATTGAAAACGATCCAAAATATTAATTAAATTGTATAATTAAAAGAAAAAAAAAGTGCATTGAAAATGTCATTTATTGAGTAATTTTTTTTTTCAAATGAGTTAATTATTATAGAACGAGGAAATAACATTTAGGCAAATTAAAATATCCAACATTAAAAAACAAGTACATTTTACTATAAACATAAAAAATAAAATCTTAAAGTTTCTTTTATATATATATATATATATATATATTGAGATAATTAGGTGGAAACTAAAGTGTTTGTACCGTCATCCATATCTGCTCAATTTGCAGATATTATTTGAATCCAAAATTTTATCTATAGTACAGATTTTTACCCTATGCATTTCATATGTCCACCAGGTCTGGGTGGACTTGTCATTCCTATGAAAAAGGAATAATGTGGTATAAAAAAGAAAATAAGAACTTTAATTCTCAATTAAAACTAGAGAAATACTAACAATTGACCTTAGACACTTGTTAATGTATTAAAGATATAATTTTTGTAGTGTAAATTGTACATTTATTTTTTTCAAAAATTGTGAATTCTATTTTTTTTAAATGTAATTTATTTTAAAATATTAAAAAGAAAATCAAATTTAACATATTCAAATACAAAAATTATTTTAAGAACACTAACACAAAATAAACACATTAACCAGACTACCAATTCTTTTGCTAATAATAAGATTAAAAAAAAAACAATTAGTGTTTAATAAGGGACAAAGGTAGTAATAGGATAATGGGTGAATAGTTCGTGAGGTATAAAGAAGAAAGAGGTGCATGTGTTTTTTATTATTATGAAACTAGCTTCAACATTTTAATGACGGAGCAAACCAGAAGATTAGATGGCAGTTAATTGTTTCTTAATTTTGTTATAAAATATATAATAAAACTAATGAATAATTAGATATCATTCTCTCGTGTTCAAATTTAAAATCTCAAAATTATATAAATTAATTATATATAATAACAATAAGATATATATATATATATATATATATATATTTTTTTTTTTGATATTTATCATATTTATAGATATCTTTTTTATATATAGAGTGATATTTAATGTATTTTTTAAAATAAAAAATAAATAGATAATGTTTTTGCTTATATAATTAATTAATGGATAATTTGCAAGGGTTTGTTTGTTTTTAAATATTTTTTAAAAAATAATTGTCATTTTTATGAGATTTTAAATCTATTTATCACAATCTTTTCTAAATGGTGATCTAAAAAATTATCAAAATTACTTTAAATTACAAGTTATCATAACAAAGTTCTCTTAAAAGTTATTTTTGATATTATTAGTAAGACAGACAAACACAATAATTTATATTTTCTAAAAAAATAATATCTATAAACGTAAGTTTTTTATAATATCTAAAGAAAATGCCATAACATTCCAATTTCCAACCCCACCTCATAAGAAAAACATCAACTACTAAATACATCATGCCACGTATGTTTCCTTCACATATACAAAAATAATACATTGATGTAATCAAGTTCATACCCGCAGTGTAATTAGGTGACAAATTTACTATTTTTAGCTCTCACAGAACACAATTCTTGTACACTCTGTTCTGTCTATACATTATAAATAATATTTTGTCTCATTGTAGTAGCCAAAATAAATAGTGAACACAAAAATTGAGTTGTTAAAAGGAGTAAGCAATAGAATTAACAGCTACTAGAAACTAAAAAACGCGTGTAAAATTTAACACCATTGGTTATGAGTACTACTCGGAAGCGCAACCTTAGCAATTCCTCTAAATTGGTTCTTTTTAACACACTTTTTTCACAAAACATCATCATTCTGTTTTTGTCTTTAGATACTATTTGCACCTCCCTAATTTATATTTTCACCTTAATCTTTTGACTCTTTAACCACCCTCCACCACCGCCACCGCCACCAAAATAATTTCCTAGTTCTTTATTCTCTCCTTCTCTTTAAAAAGAAGTTTAAAAATTTAAACTTCTTTTTATTTGTTAGTTAATATAATTAACTTCATTTATTTGTACAAAATTCATGGATGCATAGTTTGATATATTAATATTCTTACAACACACATTGAAGATGAAGAAGCATTGGAGGGGTGTGGAGAGAAAAGAGATTAATAATCAAATAAAATAAATGTAACATTATTAAGAGAGGAGAGAAGTTGAACTAGTGTTGTCATATATTTTGGAAAGATGGAACATATGACAAATATGGTTGATGGATTAAATGATGAAAATGGGTTGTTTGGAATGATGGAAAGAAACGGAGGCGGCGGTGGCGGAGGAGGAGGAGGAGGAGAAGAGATGAGTTTAAAGAAAGGTCCATGGACAACACAAGAGGATGCAATTTTAATAGATTATGTGACAAAACAAGGTGAAGGAAATTGGAATGCAGTGCAAAGGAATACAGGTTTGAATCGTTGTGGGAAAAGTTGTAGGCTTAGATGGGCTAATCATTTAAGGCCCAATTTGAAAAAAGGTGCATTTTCTTCTGAAGAAGAGAAACTCATTGTTGAACTTCATGCTCAATTTGGCAACAAATGGGCAAGAATGGCTGCTTTGGTATGCATTTCATTTTTTTTCTTCATCTCTTTGTTGATTAGTCCAGCCAAATCTAAAAGCTTTTTAATATAATTAAGTTATTAAAGAACTAAAAACTTTTTAATGGAATCAACCTCAATATTTCTTCACATATTCATCCTTTACGATGAATGATCTGGAATTCAATAAATTAAGTTCTGATGGTTGAGATTCAAAAAAAAAATAATTATTTGTTAAATTTTTTATATTATTAGCTTCAATTTTTACACAGTTACACAATTTGACAAATCACAACCATTCAAGTAAGAATAGACAATTTACGTTACAAATTAAATAATTTAATTTCAACCATCAATTTTTTATGAACATCATTCATACACTCACTTTTGTCTCTAGAGAATCTAAATATGTGCAAGTTAGTTATATCCTTCGAATAGACTAATGCATCTTTATTTCTCATAAAGCCATGAGTGATGATCAATTAGTATTAAAAAGTATCCTAAGTAAAATCATTAAACATTTTTCAACAAGTTTATATTATATTGTTATACTTAACACGTTTTATTTTTTAATAATCAAACATTTTTGTTATGTTATTGTATAGTTACCTGGAAGAACGGATAATGAAATAAAGAACTACTGGAACACAAGGATCAAACGTCGTCAAAGACAAGGTCTTCCTCTTTATTCAGATGACCATGATCATTCAACAACACCAACCACACCAACAACACCTTCACCATGTGTCACCCCAACAGGATCAAACCCTAACATCAACACTACTCCAAAGTTTGAATTTTTCCATCAAAACCACCATCAATATCAACAACAACAACAACAACATCACCACCCTTTATCTCCAACACAACACCATCATTATTCTCCTCTCTCTTCACCACTCCAACATAGACAACAACAACAACAACAACATCAACAACATTCTTATTCTCCTCACACATTTTTGGACACTTCACCTACACCATTGTCATCTTCTACACCTTCTTCTCTCTCCTTCACTTTCCAAAGACCTGCACCACTCTTAAACAACCCACTCTGCTTCAAACGATACCGTTCGTCTCCGAACTTCAACCTTCAACAACTTCATTCAATCACACCAAATTGCTCCTCTTCACTCCATGATCCTTCTTTAAACTCGCATCACGATCATAATGGTTTCAGGTTCCCAGTTCAATATAACTCAAGTTTTTCTCAGTATTTTCAAACTCCTTTGTTAGAATCCGATCGAGGGGTTTCTTCTTCTTCATCGTCTTCGCCTTTTTCAACAAAGTTGGAGCTTCCATCAAATCATTATTCAAGAACGCATTTAGACCATGATATTAAGCATCATAATATTGAGTTCAATAATGACACTTCTTTTCAAAACAATAGTGGCTTGTTTGGAGATCTTTTAATGGAAGCACAAACAATGGCATGTGGACAAAATTCAAAGAAAAGAAGTTACTTGAGCTTAAATGAAGGAAATGATATGTTTAATGGATGTCAAAGCATAGATGATTACCCACTTAGCTCTCTTTATTGGTCTTCTAATTCAGGTTAATTACTAATCTTATATATAATATTTTATATGACTTTGTTCATAGATAACTTCTTTTCAATATTTTGTATTTTGATTTATTTCATATATATATACTTGTTTATATAGAAGATTTTAAATTGCGATCGCAGTTGAATTATAGATTGTGTAGTTTTTTAAAACAATGTTAACAATGTTAAACACTGTGACATGTGGTTACATTTAATATATCACTAAATTTATTTGATTGATCTATGCAGGACAAAAAGCAAAGGAAGAAGCACCAGACCTAAACAAATTCATGAATGATGAGATGTCAACAATGTTAAGTGTGATGCCTTCTTCAACAATGCAAAGTCAAGATTGGAATACTGATAATAACAACAACAATAATAGTGCATCAGATGTCTCCAATGTTCAATCTTCAAGTGGTGTGATGACAGAAGAAAATTTTGGACTTGATATCAAGCCTATAGCTTCATTGTTTCCTCTCACAAACACAACAAACCATAATAGTAATAATGAAAACAATGAATTCTACACTTGGGACAATTTACCTGGACTATGCTAGGTTGATGTATATATCCATATTGAAATTTGTGTATAAAGATAATTTTGGAAGGCATTGATATTTAATTTTTTTGTGCAAATGATATCTATTATTATTTGAAACTTTGGAAGCCATCAATTATGTCTTTATTGAATAGCCTATTAAAACTAGTAAAACTTGTTAGCTTAGTGTGGACAATCCTTAAGTGGGGAGAATATGAATTGATATGGTCATTGGTGTGAGGTCTTCGAAGGTCTTTGATATTGTAATTTTGATAATTCAACTAGGGATTTATATACCACAATCTATTAAGTATCGGACACGTTAACATTGCTAATATAAAAAATATTAGACAGACAACTATATATAAATATTTATTTATTTATTATAATTGAGTAAAATGTGAATAAAATATCTAAATTAAGAATGAAAATTTATATATACATCTAAATTAAACAATTAGTTTCATTACAAATATATTTTAAAACAAGATATGTTAATTTTTCATATTGATTCATCTATTTCTACTAAAGAGTTAAAAATAATGTAATCAAATTTACGATCTTTAGCCCCATATTGATTATCATCATTAAGTGCGGAAAAAAATAAAGAAGTGTATATGTAGAAAGGCGTGCATATACCACTAATACTAATATATTGCATTTAGCTTATGACATCACATTGTCATGATGTGTTACCTTGTCGATCAAATGAAGATATAAGGGGTAGAGGTGAGTGTGCACCTTGAATGTTAAAAAGTTTTAGAGAAACACTTACAAATTGTTGATTATTTGACTTATCGATGGAAGGTCACCATTTTACTTGCACTACAAAAATAACACTCAATTTGTGGCCAACTTAAAAAAGATTTTGTGGCCGAAAAAAACCCTCACAAATAACTGATCGAAAAAGCCTTCACAAATATTAATTTCAAATTTTATAATTTTTTTAATAAATTAACAATTTGTGGCGGCCTAAGCCCTCAAAATTTTACGGCGGGCTTTTCCGTCACAAATTTATGACTGCTTAAGGCCTCACAAATGATAATCAAAAAACCAACTTTTGTGAATGTTTTGGCCATCACAAAACTTTGTGACTGAGTTATTTGTTGTTGCCTTATGCCGCCACAAATTTGTCTGTTGTGGTCTTTTTCTTCATTTGTAAGGGCTTTTGGCTGGCATAAATGAAGGACTTTCTTGTAGTGTTGGATTAAAGGTATGGGGACAACATAGTGTAAGGAGGAAAAACTGGTTAAAACTATAATAACTTAGTCTTGGATGGACTTGTTTCCAAGATCTTAACTTCACAACGTATTGTTGATTAGTTTGATGATTCTCATATTCATCTTCAACTTTTTGACACGGATAAGAGAGTGACTCATAAGAGTTTTTGTTTTGAGAAGACTTGGCTCGAGGAATATCAATTTGAGACCATTGTTACTAATAGTTGGGTGAGGGATGTTGATGACGATATTTTGGCAAAACTCAAGAATTGTATGGAAAGCATTAACGTGTGGGACAAGAAACTTGCTATAAAGGTGAAATTCAAGGATGTATAAGTAAATAGAGAAACCTAAGAGGAGTGTGATGAGTATTGGAGACCACAAGCAAATTAAGCACCATTTTTGCACAACATGAGGCTTTTTGGAAACAAAGGGCAAAGGTTTACTAGCCTAAAGATGGAGATGCGAACTCTAAGTTCTTCCATGCAATGGCTAGCTCTAGAAAATGAAGAAAATTTGTCATTAAATTGGTCCGAAAGGATAGTATGGAAGTTGAAGGGTAGGCAACTTTGGGAAGAATAATGTGCATATATTTAATAACCTCTTTCATGAAGCACAATGTAACACCTCAACTTTTTACAGCGCGAATGTATTTTTTTTTAAACCAATTAATAAAATACCAAAGCGTAGCACAAACGACAAATGATATAATTAATTACATCATAATTATAACAAACTGAAATAGTTTTGAGGCGATAAACCAAAATATCCAAATATAAAATACACCGAGTCTATGAGACCTATCAGACATCGCTCATACCCCTGGAGTATTCTTGGCAGACACATGTACAAGTACTGCTCCAAGAAATACTAATCCCCCATGGTCACGTAAAAAAAATGGAACATGGACCCACCAAAACAGAAGTCATATGACCGTATAAGTATAGTTACAGTCATCCCAAAATGAAATAAGTACAGCCACCAAAAGAAAGACATCAAATCCCTATACAACAAAACTAATCGGATCGGTCTCTTTAGAAGTCAGATCTACCCACGAGATAGATGGCTTCGGCGACGCTGGAATCTCAAAACCATTCAATAACTCAGTGATGGTCGGTAAGTGATTATTCACCAGAAAAGGAAGCTTTGACTCGACCCGCCTAGATGGTTCTGCAATCTCTCGCTCCACTGGCATCGACCCTTTATCCTTTCCGCCAGTCCCTAGTCCAACCAATGTATCCTCAGCTCCCACGGTGGCCTCCGCCTCAGCTCTAACTGAGGAATCCTTCGCATCTTCCCAAACTCCACTCATTCCAAGAACCAATCCGGAAGATACCGGATAATCGATCTTCTCGCGAGTGAGTTCCACAAGATATACTCCCCCAACTTTCCTACTAGTCATCACTACCCTCCCCGTATAAGTATCCCTACTTGAGGTGGGGTCATATACCCAAGCAGTCGGTGAGTCTCGATCAGGGAAGTCTAACGAAGTTTCCGTCGTCAAGGTAACAATCAGTGGAATGAACTCGGGTATCATCTGAGGGCAAAACCCAATTTCCACAATAATTATAAAGGGTCACCAACCGAAATTAACAAATAACATTTAGAGAAAATTTTACATTTCAAATGCTCAAGAGAACCTTTCATCTTAACATACTCATTGAAAGAGTTTTCATCTGTAAAAAAATGCATAAACAATGTTGAAAATGAAGTTTTTGACAAAACTGCACTGCCGTATTCAAATTCGATGTTAAAATTTCAAATAAAAATTGAACGTTTCACATATGTATTCGACTACACACTGCATGTAGCCGAATACAACTGCGAAAATAATGCAGATTTCCAATTTTGAAAATGGTTCAAAATCATTTAACACTTACGATACAAAGTCCATCAATAACACTTCAAACATTCGTAATATCAATTATGAACACATAATTACATCGAAACTTAATAACCCAAACTCATACCTCAAAGCAATTACGACAAATCACAAAAACAATCGAATATGTATATACAATCATCATAGTATAACAAACATGACTTGCGTGCCAAACACCCTAATGCAATGCGTATATGCCAATGCGCATGATTATGGAATTTCCAAACCAAAACCTTCATCGAAGGGGAGTAAATAATAATTGTACAACCTCTCACAGACCAGTACTAATTACCAAGGTGCAATCTCTCACAGATCAACACGATTTTCTAGAATGCAATCGCTCACAGATCAACACATTCTAGAGTGCAGCATCTCACAGACCAGCACGACGCGATAATCCCCGTAAGGATAAGATGAACCAACAGATCACATTGCATCATCCTGTGTCCCATTACGGTCACCACTATCACCATGGCCCCATCACGGTCACCATGTACTATAAAATGCATGAGCATACTATGACTTTTTTCACCACAATCATTAAGTAAATGCAACTATTAAAAGATTTCTCATTTTTAATACTCATTTAACACTAACGATTTTTCAAACTTATCACATAGTATACTCAAAACAGATTTTCCTCAATAAAATTCATAACACACATATTATCAGTTATGAATTCACAATCACATCAAAAATTAATCACCACAACAACATTAATATATCAGAGTTCTCCCCACCGCTAACTCGGTGCCAACGGTCTCGATTCCTTTTCGAGACTCAAGGAGTTAACTACATAAACATAAATATTTATAACAATTTGTTCACAATAAAATTAATCCAAGCACAACAAAATTCCCAAAATTAAATCTTTCTCACACACAAAACTTTTAAAACCAAATCATCTATATTATATAGTTAAAACTAAATAAAACAAATATTGTTCAAATCTCACATACACACATTCGACTATTAAAACATCGAAATTTTTGAGTTAA
Source organism: Cicer arietinum (assembly GCF_000331145.2). Classification (NCBI taxonomy): domain Eukaryota; kingdom Viridiplantae; phylum Streptophyta; class Magnoliopsida; order Fabales; family Fabaceae; genus Cicer; species Cicer arietinum. Next base: position 50,714,625 of record NC_021164.2, on the reverse strand, counting down.
TAAAATACTTTAAACTTTTTTTCTTGTTAAACTCAGTCCAAAAGTAATTAAAAGAGTAATATTTTAAACTCTAACCATTTTTAATTTCAATCTATCTTTTTGCTCAAAATCTTTAACTTAGTTAAAATTTGAACATTTTCACAACTTTAACAACTTTAATTTTTTTTTTTTTTGTAAAATTTCAACTTCAGTTCAAACTCAATTATTTGAAAATAACTCATTACGTAACTCAAACACATCAAATTTAATTACTGGCAATACACACCAAAATCATTCAATTCAAACATAAATCACCCAATTTCAAAACTCCACATTTTTACACATAAACCACCAAATTTCATCTCCACAACACACCTAAATCACATTAAATTCATTTTCCACAATCTCACACACAAATCTCACAAATTTCCACATCCACAAATACACATATAAAGTCCTATATGCAATATAAAAGTTTGGAAGGAGTCTTTATCTTCGTTGTAGCTTTTACAACTATTTTCGTTATCGCGATCAAATACGGCGAAAACTCTCGCTTTCGTCGTTGCTTCAAAAGCTAGCTCACTAGCACCGTAATATGGAGATGAGTAACTTTCCCTTCTATCACTTCTCGAATGGAAGCTTAGATCTAGTAGATAAATGAGGGTTTGTGTTTTATGGTTTTGCTTTGTTTTGTTTTTTTAAAACAGAAAAAAGACGGAGAAGAAGATCCCGAGGCCTGGGAAAATGGATTTTGCTTTCTCTCTGTTTTTTTAAATACTCTTACACACATCACTTCACTCACATCTCAAATTATTTGATAAAAATATTTACTTTCATCGCAACTAAATTGACAGATAAAATTTCAGCAGCCAGAGATATTTTTAAGAAGATTGTCCGATATTAAATTCTTCGGAACATAACTAAATTATTCTCCGACAAATAATTTTAAACGGGTCTCAAAATATATAAATAAATATACGCATATATTAAGCATATTACCAACTCTAACAAAATATATTTTAGGTACTTAATTTCCAAAATAAAGTAAAATTGAGTTAAACGTCACAACAATTCAACACAAAAATATACTAAAATTGCATAAATTAGAATTTAAAACTAAGGGTCTTACATTACTACCCACTAAAATTAGTTTTGTCCTCGAAACTACGAGTCGACAAACAACTCAGGGTGTTGTTCCCTCATCTTGCTCTCCAATTCCCAAGTTGCATCTCCAGTAGTTGGGTTCCAAATTACCTTGACCAACGAAACATCCTTGTTCCTTAATCGCTTAATCTTCCTATCATCAATTCTTACAGGTAATACTTCGAATGACAAGTTATCCTTCAGTTGAATTGTGTCTGGTTCGATCACATGTGACAGATCTGTAAGGTATTTCCTTAACTGCGACACATGTAACACATCGTGAATATTAGACAGTATCGGAGGCAATGCAATCTGATAAGCAACATGTCCAATTCGTGCAGAAATCTGATATGGTCCAATGAATTTCAGAGTCAATTTCTTCGATTTCATAGCTCTGCCAACTCGAGTAGTAGGTGTGACTCTCAGAAACACATGATCCCCCTACTCGAATTCCAAAGGTTTGTGACGCTTGTCCGCATGACTCCTTTGACAATCCTATGAGACCTTCATTTTCTCTTTTATCTTCTTGACCTTATTTGTAGTCTGTTGCACCATCTCAGGTCCTACAATCATACTTTCACCTTCTTATACCAACACAATGATGTTTGACATTTGCGTCCATACAGAGTCTCATATGGTGTTATTCCAATACTTGTGTGGAAACTATTGTTGTAGGTAAACTCAACCAACAGAAGTACATCATCCCAACTTCCTCTATCATCAAATACACATGCTCTCAATAGGTCTTCCAAGGACTGATTTGTTCTCTCAGTCTATTCGTCCGCTTGTGGATGGTAAGATGAACTCAATCTTAGTTTTGTTCTTAACGCTTCCTACAATGCTCCCCAAAAGTGTGACGTGAATTTTGGGTCACGGTCTGATACAATACTCGACGATACTCCATGTAATCGCACAATCTCAGCAATGTAGATCTCTGTTAGCTTATCTACTTTATAGATGGTCTTTACTAGTAAAAAGCGTGCGGATTTAGTCAATCGATCCACTATCACCCATATAGAATCATTATTTCTCCTTGCTTTCGGAAATCCAGTTATAAAGTCCATGGAAATGCCGTCCCATTTCCACTCAGGTATATCTAAAGGTTGCAGCATTCCAACAGGTCGTTGATGTTCCACTTTCGCTTTCTGACAAGTTAAACAAATTGATACATACTCTGCTACATGTATCTTCATTCTTGGCCATCAATAATTCTTCCTCAAATCCTGATACATCTTTGTTTCTCTAGGATGAATACTCAATTTACTCTTATGAGCCTCTTCTAAAATTGTTTTCCTCATATCTGCAATTTCTAGTATACAAATCCTACCATTACATCTCAAAATATTATTTGGTCCTATCTTAAACTCAATTGTCTTCCCTTGCACTATTAGATTCCTCTTTTCTTGAATTAATGTGTCATCTTGAAAATTTGCAATGTCTTCAAGTAGTCCACTCGAAAACTTAATCATTCTGAATTTCAAAATTCTCGGTGCAAACTCTACATTCAAGTGTAGGTCCCTAAAAGCTTCCCACAATTCTTGTTGTCTAGCCATCACCATTGAAGACACCGATACACTTCTTCTACTCAACGCATCAGCCACTACATTAGCCTTCCCAGGGTTGTACTGTAGTGTGAAATCAAAATCCTAGAGAGTCTTTATCCATCTCCTCTAACGCATGTTCAATTCCTTCTGATCAAACAAATATTTTAAACTTTTATGGTCATTGAACACTGTGAACGTGCATCCATATAAATAGTGCCTCTAGATCTTCAATGCAAAAACTACAACAGCAAGCTCTAAATCATGAGTAGGATAGTTTCTTTCATGAATCTTCAATTGTCTTGAGGCGTAAGCTACAACTTTCTTGTGTTGCATCAGAACACATCCCAAACCTTGGTGAGATGTATCACAACAAACTTCATATGGTTCTTCTGGTTGTGGTAATATCAATACTGGTGAGGTTGTCAACTTTTTCTTTAGTAACTGAAATTTTTTTTCACACTTCTTCGTCCATGCAAACGGTTGATCTTTTCTAGTAAGTTGTGTGAACGGAGCTACAATCTTCGCAAAACCTTCAATAAACCTCCTGCAGTATCCTGCCAGTCCTACAAAACTTTGTATATCACTGACAGTCTGAGCCTGTTTCCAAGCAAGAACTGTCTCAATCTTTGCTGGATCCACAACGATTCCTTCCTTGGTTATCACATGTCCTAAGAAATTCACTTCTTCTATCCAAAACTCACACTTCGATAGATTGGCATACAATTGCTTCTCACGTAAAATTTCAAGAACTTGGAGCAAATGTTCTTCCTCAGTCTTTGAATAAATCAAAATATCATCAATGAACACCACAACAAATTTATCTAGAAATGGACTTAAATTTTTTTTTCATGTAATCATAAAAATTGATGGTGCATTGGTAACTCCAAATGGCATAACAAGATATTCATAATGTCCATAACGAGTGTTGAAAGCAGTTTTCTGAATATCTCTTTCTCTTACTCGGATCTGATGGTAACCCGACTTCAAGTCAATCTTCGAAAATACCGCGGCTCCTCTCAATTGACCCATTAAATCATCGATACGTGGTAAAGGATAACGATTCTTAATAGTTACCTTATTAAGCTATCTATAATTCACACATAAGCGCGAGCTTCCGTCCTTCTTCTTAACTAACTACACTGGAGCTCCCCACGGTGATACACTTGGTCAAATAAATTTCTTCTCCAACAATTCTTCAATTTGACCTTTGAGCTCATTCAATTCCAATGCGACATTCGATACGGCGCAATCGAAATTGGCCCGGTTCCTGGGCGCAAATCAATGAAGAACTCCAATTTTCTTACTGGTGGTAACCATGGAATTTCCGTTGGAAATACGTCTGGATACTCATTGACAAACACTACATGTTCTATGTTCACATTTATCTTTGCCTCCATGTTGGCCAAAGACAAAAACTCATGAGTTCCTTCTCTTAGTGACAGTTTGAGTTTGTTAGCAGCTAGATACTTAACAACTCCTGGTTCGTGGAAAAGAACCAGTTTGCGAGCACAATCCAAGATCACATAATGATACGACATCCAATCCATACCGAGAACGAACTCGAGTGATTGTAGAGGTAAACAAATCAAATTAATCAAGAAATATCTATTCTGGATAGTTACTTGACAATGTAAACATGCATAATTTACTGTCAAAGTCTTAACAAGTGTAGAAACAACCAAATCAAAAGGTAGAGACGACACAAATAACTTCAAACGATTCACACAACCCATAGCAATGAAGGAATGGGTTGCCCCCGAATCAAAAAGCGCAGTTAGAGTGTTACCTGCAATCTCACAATCTCGTTGAATCAGATTGCTAGATGGATTTCCTGCTTCGACACCCACACAATAAACGCGTCCTCTAGTAGTAGACGAGTAGCCCTAGTTGCATTCACTATTGGTTCCACCTTCGGAGCCCTGCAATCTCTTGCAATGTACCCTGGCTTCTGGCAATTGTAACAAATGGACTGTTAGAGATACAAGCAGTAGCATAATGTCCCTCTTTTCGACATCGGAAACATCAAATCACTTGTCCCAATTGTCTTCCAAAGTTCTGGTTCCCCGAGTGATTCTGACCTCTGTTGTTGTTCTGTGGTTGGTTATAGAGCTTAACAACTTGTTTTCCTTTGTTGCTCTGATGGTTCACCCGACTAGGCCCCCCAGAACTAAAGTTCCCTCCTCGACTGACCCTCTTATTCTTCATGTCCTCAATTTCTCTACATTTCTCCACTAAGACTTGAAAACGTTGAATTCCCAATGGCAAGACAGAGTCTTGAATCTCATACTTCAGTCCATTTTGAAAACAGTGACACATAAATTGTTCATCAACCTCTTCACGGAAAAACCTAAAATGTCTTGATAATGACTCAAACTTAGCAATGTTATTTAAAAAATATGAAGGATCTCTACCTTATTGCACTATGCAATGTTATTTAAAAAATAATCTTCAAAATTCTTGCTAACAGATTGAAAGTGTTGCTACCTAAATGTATTTCTTCTGAGCAATCAGCTTTTGTAGAGAAGAGGTCCAGTGTTGGTGGCCATTGAAAATATCCCTCATTTGAATTGTAAGACCAAAGATAGTTTGGAGGAGGTGGCATTAAAAATATATATTAGTAAAGCATATGATAGAGTTGATTGGGGTTTTTTTTAGGTGTATTATTGAAAAGATGAGTTTTCATGAGAAATGGGTGGAGTGGATATCCATGTGTGCAAAAATAGTGAACTACTCTATAATGATAAATGGCGAGGGTGTAGGAAATAGCTCACCTAGGAGAGGTCTTTGACAAGACGAACCACTATCACCTTACCTATTTATTATATGCATCGAAGCACTTACTACCCTAAGTAAGTTGTTGACATTAGAGGAAATATTCATTGTGTTAAAGTGTGTAAAGGAGCACCAATCGTCACACACTTATTATATGTTGACGATTGTTTTCTGTTTTGCAAGGCCACAAAAAGAGCGAAACAAACATTTAAAAATATATCGTGAAGGCCTATGAGAGAGCATTGGAACAAGCCATTAATCTTCAAAAGTTTGAGATTTACTTTAGTAGGAACGCGACACCAAAGATGAGAGATACAATCACTACAAACCTGGGAGTAACTAAGTTTCCTCAAATCGGTAAATACTTAGGTCTCTCGTTGATGATCAAGGGCAATACAAAAATTTGTTTGAAAATATTTGTGAACATACTTGGAGGAAGATTCAACAATGGAAATGTAAGCACTTATCAAAGGTTGGTAGTGAAGTTTTTGAGAAGCCATTCATCCAATCAATCCCCACACATTGTATGACTGTTTTTTTGTTTTTTGTTTTTTTGTTATCATCATCTTTAGGGGAGGAGCTAGATCATATGATAAACTATTTTTGATGGGGTTCAAATAAGAATTTAGGGAGAAGTGTAAGTTGGTTGAGTTGGGATAACTCACAATGAGGAAACAAATTTGAGGCATGGGTTTTAGGAATTTATGGCTATAATTTGGCTATGTTAGGGAAGCAAAGGTGAAGGTTTTCTAATAATAAGAATGCTATAGTGACTCGGGTTTTCAAAGCCAAATATTTTCTAGAGGAGGACTTTTAGGGGCTCACTTGAGCCATAATCCCAATTATGTAAGGTGTAGTATCTATCATTCTCAAGTAGTGGTTAAATTGGGAGCCAGATGAAAGTTGTGAAATGGACAATGTGTTCCTGTGTGGCATGATTCATGGCTTAAATGTACAAATTATTCATAAATCTTTTTTTCTATTTATCCAGGAACAAATGATTGGTGTGTGGAGGATCTCATTGATCACTTAAATAACTCTTGAGATACTCATGTGACTGATTAATTTTTTAACCCAAAAGGCCATTTCGATCAAGAAAATTTCATTGTTTGAAATCAATGATAAGGATGAGTTGTTATGGAGTAGAAAAAAGATGGAATTTATTTGGTATACTAAGCATTTTATGGAATCATGAATAGTCTAATCGAAAATTCAAATTTACGGGTTAAATGCTCTTGGAAATTATGGGACACAAAGATTCCTCAAAAGTTAAAATTATTACTTTGGAGAATGAAAAATCGTTGTTTACCTATATTATGTCACCTATAAAAGAATCATATTCGTTAACCTACCTCTCATGCCTGACGTGCGATCAAGCATTGTAAAATTAATGGAATCTATTTTTTAAGTGCACATAGGAAAAAATTGATTTAGACAACTTTTAGAACAAAAAATTAACGGTGCAATAGGTTTGTCAAGAGACATTTTTCCAATTATTGTTAAAATGCACAACATCAAAAAAAAATTATGATGGTTTTTTGGTGCATATAATGCAAGTGTAATGAAAATAAAATGGGGCAACAATGAGTAGCCAAAAAAGTGCAATGCCTTAGATATGTTGGCCAAATGGAAAATAGTAAGAAGAAAATCTAGCTCCACACATTTAGCAGTGAAGTGTAAACTTCGAACAGAAAAAAGAAATAGCAGGTTAATTTGGAGAAAACCGTATGCAAGTGAGATTAAATGCAATGTAGATGTGGCAATATTCAAAGCCCAAAAATGTTTGTAGTAGACATGTGCATTCCTAGTTACATAGGAGAATTTATTAAAGGAAAAACTTTATGATGTGGAGGAGTACCGAAGGTTCGTGAGGTGAAAGCATTAAGTTTATTTAAAACGATTATTTGGCTATAAGAGATGGGAATCCAGAGAGTTACGATTGATCTAGATGATAAACTAGTGGTGGATGATGTCATTGGAAGTCTAAACCTTGTAAATGAGTATAGTTCTTTTTTGAATTGTTGTAGGAAATTATTTTGTGAGAATGAAAATTATAATGTTGGTTTTTTCAGGAGGCAAGCAAACTTTGTTACCATACCCTTACAAGGGCCTTAAAGCTATATGCTAGCCCTAATTTTTTTGATTAAAGTCCAACTTGTATTACAAATATATTGAGTTTGGAAATAAAATAAGTCATTTTCATTTGTTTAATTAAATAGACAAACTTAAGCTTAATATTATACTTTCTTAATTAAAAAGGTCGAGTACAAGCTTTTCTCATCAAAACTTTTAGTTCGACTCGTTTAAATAAGTGATTCAAACTCAAACCATTTACTCCTTCTATCCTACAATAACTATCACATTAAAAAAAATTATCCTAAAAACACTACCACTTTTAGTTTTAAGTGCAATTTGAATTTTTTTTTTCAATTGTATTGAATAACTAATATATTGTGCATAAATCTCAATTTATTAGTCTCAAATTTGTATTTATGATAATTAGAATATAATAATGGTTAATAATATTAATTTGATAAAACCACTATTCTATTTCTCTTATTTATCATATTTTTTAATATGTATAAAATGGTCAAATGTGACAACTATTTTGAGATCAAAATTATTTTTTTTCATAAGTCAAACTCAATATTTAAGTATTCGGCTCGACTCATTTACACTTTGTGACGCTTGAGGCTAACGAGACAATGATCGCCGGTGCACAAAACACGTACAATAAATTGATCTGCTGGCACTTCTAGACAAAAAGGGCACATAAATAAACCAAATAACATCAAAATGAGAGAGATCCTAAGGTCGTGTAGGTATTAGACTATACACTTGAAAGAAGGATTATAATGATTGATATGTACTCCCTATATCAACAAGATGCATCTTCTTTTGCGGGAGCACATAACATAAGAACTCAACAGTTATGTGTGCTTGACTTGGAGCACTCTTCAAATGGGTCTGACCTTTTGGGAAGTTTTCTAGAAAGTATGCGAGTGAGGGCAAAATACGCTAAAAAGACTCATATTAGTTTGTGTGGGTAGTAGGAAATCTTTAAAGTATGGACATTGCAAATGGTATCAGAGAAGAGCTCTCCCAGTACGATGTCTTCCGGGGACAAACCAACAAAATTTGGTGAGCATGTGACGTTTGAGACTAACGAGGCGGGGAATCATCGGCAGTACATAAGAAATGTACAATGAGCGGCTCTCAAGATGCTTCTAGGCAAAAAGAACACATAAATGAACCAAATCATATCTTAATGAGAGGCATCTTAAGGTTGTGTAGGTATGAGACTATACAGTTGAAGAAAGACTTATAAGAATTGATATGTACTACCTGTACCAACATGATGTTTCTTCTTTTCGGGAGCCCAAAACATAAGAATTCTATAGTTAAAAATGTTTGACTTGGGTCACTCTTTGGATGAGTGACTTTATAAGAAGTTACCCATAAAGAATGTGAGTGGTAACAAATCATGCTAAAAAGACTTGTTTTAGATTGTGGGATAGTAGGAAATACTTAAAGTAGTATGGGCTTTACACCCCTCCCCTAATGAAAGCATTTCAAAATGTGACAATAAAATTGGAAACTACTACAAACCCAAACAAAAATGCAACATTGAGAGAATGGGGCGTTTGATGGAAATAAAAAACTAATACAATGCTTACACGGCTGTTTGATGGATATGGAAAGAGACACAATATGATATAGTTATCATATCTTGTTCAATCTAGTGTTTGATGAACCAACAAAATTTGATGGAAATAAAAAACTAATACAATGCTTACACGGTTGTTTGATGGATATGGAAATAGACATAATATGATATAGTTATTATATCTTGTTCAATCTAGTGTTTGATGAACCAACAAAATTTGATAAGTTATCCCTAAACACTATCTTATTATGTCTCTCTAGTTAAACAATTTACAATTTTGCTAGTTTTATCCAAGCTTTTTTCAGTTACCCTAAAATATGTTATATGAAATTAGTTCTACGTCAGGTAAATAAAGTTCACATGAGTATTACATGAATTCAGATTAGGTAATCTACATGGCTATAACTAGGAAAAACAAGGGTGAGACTAGCATCAATGAAATTCTTAGCATGAATATTAGTTGAGTTGGGATTGGATAATTCATTTAATTACCTTTATAAAATATATATAATTTACAATATACAAAATTGAAATATAACAAAATGTAAATATAAATTAACACGATAGAATTTAATGTTAAATTTAAGCAAAATAACATTCATAGTCATTTATTTTATTTAGTTGCAACATTTAAGTTTTTTATTTTCCATAAAAGTCATTTATGTTTAAAAACGTGTACAAGATTGCTCTTTATCTTTTAACTTTTACATTTGGATCCTTAATCTCTTTCAAAAATGTTGATGTGCCTTAAATTTTCTAAAATAGCAAGTACATGCAGGATTTTTTTTACAATAAATTTTTTTGTGATTTATTTTATTTTCTAAAATATTTTTTAATAAAAAAAACTCCAAATTTACTTTTTAGGGTTTTTTTTAGTTAAAAATATTTAAAAAGTAAAATTAATAATAAAAATTCTTATTATAAGAAAATAAAAATTAAATGACCTAAATATTACAAATAAATAAGATAAAAGGACTATGAATATAAGTTTTCCTTAAATTTAATGAAAATGGTAGTTTTGTCATTGTAAATTATCTAATAGCTTATTATTCAAAATTATAAAAATATATTAATTTTAATTTAAAAATAAGCATAAGTTTTTTAGATGGTAGTTATTCCATTTTCATAATATATATCATATTTTTATTTAATTTATCTAACAAATAAATTGAATTAAGAATTTAATTCATATACACTATCAGTTTAAAGCGTGTTTACTCTATCAGATAATCACAACCGTTAGACCATTGGAGATGTTTGATTTTTACCATAACTATCACTAAAGGCATGCCCATAAGTGGTTGCGATGTGTTGACAATGTATAATAATTTATACTGGCGGTGCATGATAAATAAACTCTTGAAATTATTTGGTTACTCTTGATTTAAAAAAAAAAAAATTGAAACTGTCAAAATTGAAATTGTTTATTGGATTTAATTTGTATACATCGAAAGCATAGAATGTGTTTATACATGTATTTAATCAAATCACTCATTGTAGATTTTTGCAGAGATATTTTGGAAACTAACTATAGAAAGTGGCACTATGGTAGGATAATATATTTATCCTAATACAATGGTAGGATAATATGTTCATCATGTTGAAGTAGAAATATCAATAACAAGAAAATGGGTTTGAATTGTGATCCATTTAAAAAAAATAATTCATGCACTTAACTTCAATTAACTCAAAAACAATCATGGTTGCAGTAAGTTAACCTCAAGAGCGTTCTGGATATATTAGTTTAAATAAATAAATAAAAACCAGTTTAGTTTATAAGTTAAATGTGATTAGTTAGGGTAAGATAAATCTAGAGAAGAGCTAAAAAGATCACACAAAGATGTATACTAGTTTATCTAATATGGGCTACGTTCAGTTCTCACAATCAATAAGATTTTCTATTAAAGTGTTTAACACCAGAATTTTTTGTCTTGCACTATCTTTTTTTTTATCTACCTTGATCATTTATAACATTGACTTTTCAATCGTGAAAGGAATTTTTACATTCACCTTTCAAACCAGAAAATAATTTTACAAGTACTTTTCAATTTAGAAAAGATTTTTACAACACACTTAATCTAACTTAAGAGATATATTTGAGTTACAAAATGACGTGTTTGATTACAAGTGTTTGGGATCTAAATATTTCTCAAATCTTGTTTGAGATTGATTAACAACAAGAACTCAATAAGATGATCCACGAACATAGTGAGAGAACTAGAGTTTTGCTTGAGAGAAGAGCTTTTGAACTTGAGTTTAATTGATCTAGTGTAGATTGATTGCTTTAGAAATTATTTCCTTTGTCTTTTGATTTGATCTTCAGTTATATAGATGAAGGGAGACTTAAACTTGAATATAGTCGTTAGTTACATCAACTAAGTGTCAAATCTAATTTAAAATAATTAAACACGTGTTTATATTACTATTCAGAATGATTTTGACAAATCCATAACGTTCTTGCTTTTGAGTTTGATGGAAAATATAAATCAGTGTGAAAGTGTGATATCAAATTTTAGTTGACAGTGTGTGAGATCAGAAACATGTATAGCTTTCTACAAAACAGTGCTAGTACATTGTACTTATTTCCTTTTGTCCTTACTCATAGCTCATCAATCGGAAGATCAATTTAGAGATCAATTTTCATCTTTTGGGCCTTCAATTTGAGTCATGTAATTGTTCATTTAATCTCAGCAGCCTTATGTGCAATTTTGACATTCTTAACTTACTGTTTGGACTTCCCAAACTGATTTGTCTTAACTTTGTCTTCTATAAAGAATAGTCATAATGTTCTTCTGCACATTCTCCAAACAATCATAATGTTCTGCAATCGTGCTTCCATCAATCTAGTTTGACATTTCTTTAAGGATATTTCCAAATAATTTCACACTTCATAGAAGTTTGTTCTTAACTTGATGTATATATGAGATGGGTCCAAAATTTGATGATGAAATCAATTTAGATTGTTTGAAAAATGACCATGTGATATTTGTTTGAATATGCAAGCTTATGCTTGATTTCCTATCTTTGAACAATTCACTCAAAAACATAAGTTAAACGATAATATGATCATAATCACAATTAGTGTTTTAATTAAATGTTTGATTACCTTCAAAACAGTAATTGAGGATTTGACCTCAACACATGTTACTATCATATCCTATTTTCTTCGGTTTTATATCGTATTTTGTCTTTATTTTATCATGTGTATCAAATGAGCATAAGAGAATTGTGTTTTCAACGAGAGTCAAACATCCTCTTTCAAATTCATTTTTTTTTAGATTTATTATTACTTTTGTCTTGATATGTAAGCCCTCGTATAAAGTTTTATTTGTAGTCTCATTAAAAAATAATTTAAAGTTTTAGGTCTTATAAATTTTCTTTTTTTATATTTTGTCCCTGCTACTAAATTAATTTAGGTGTAGTTTTCAAAATTCGATATAAGATTTTGCATATTTGTTTAGAACATTATAAGAATTTTTCGCACAAAATTAAAAAAATTTGGCAAAAGATTAATTAAATATCCCATGTTAAAAAAATTTAAATTTATGTAAGGAAATTTTTTATAATATCCTAAATATGACTGCAAAAAAATCATTATGACTGCAAAAATATCATTTAAAATTTCAAATGATATATATATATATATATGAGTTGACTTAAAAGTAAGGACAATAAATGAAAACAAAATATTTTTGGGGATTAAAAAAAAGTTAGAGAAATTTTTTACTGTGACTAAAAATAAAATGTTTAAATTTTATAACGAATAAAAACTTATTTAACCCAAAAATAATATTGAAGTTAATTTTTTTTTATAAGTTTAAATTTATTAAAATAAAGAAAAAATAAAACAAAATCTATATTAAAGGTTTTATAAGATGCAGCTCTAGAATGAGTAGTATAGACTAATAAATAAGGAAATATGTTATCTGATTTTAAATATAAAAAACAGATGGTCAATAAAAATAGATATATTTAATCTAAATTTTAGATTAGATAATAATTAATAAAAAGAAAAATTTACTTAACTTGAATTAATGCAAATGTTAGTAGGATTATGATTTAAAAATTCTAAAGGGATTTGAAGGAGGAGATTGTCTATTCGATGATAAACTGATAATTAAGTTGCTATTTTGTCTTTTTTGTTTACATGTTAAAAGTTTTTTAACATATGCGTAGAGTTAGAGAGCTTAATTTTTTGGTTCAATATTACATGAAGAAGATCTTGTTTATTCTTCTTGGGCTAAAATGTAATTGTAATATTTTTTTTATTCAAAATCTAGTTATAAAATTATACTAAGTTTTTTATTTTTGACTCAAAAAATAAGACACTTATAATATACTAAGTTAAAAACACATTTATAATTCAATGTATTATTATATAACATGTTCAATTATTATATAGCGTATGCACTAAATAATTTGGGTTTAAATTTTTTCTATATTTATAAAAAAAAAATTACAAATTTTAAATAAATATTTTATACATTAATAACGTGAACAGAAAATAAATATTTGAATCTTCGATGCATAATTTATAAATAAAATTTAATAGAATACTTTAATATAAATAAATAAAATATATTTAAACTAAAAATTAACCTTGTGCATGATCCTGGAACACACTAGTTATATATACGATTGAAGGTGTTATGTGATTCTCAGATTTTCACATATATTAGTTTTTATTTTCGTATTTTATTGTAATTATATTATTTTAATGTAGTGTTGTTAATTTTATTTGTCGTTTGAATAGAATGATATTTTGATTTTGTATCTTATTACGATATTTATTTAGACATATTAATAATCAACCTTATTTAAGTGTAGATTTAATTAATAATTTTAATGTCTTCAATATTACAATTTCAGATATATAAATATTTTAGAAGTTTTAATTTTGACATATTAATAACATTTGCAAGTGTTTTCTTGTTTTATGTTATTTAATTTAAATAACATCAATTTATTTACAAATCTATTTTTTTTTCAATTTTAACTACTTTCAATAAAAAAAAAAAAACTAAAAATCCAAACCGGCCAATGCCATAAATGTAAATAATTTTCAATCAATTTTTTTAACATTATACGACTATTTATATAGCATGTCTTCCCTTTTTGAGTAAAATATAACTAATAAGGAAGGAATGTTGCTCTAATTTCGAAGTTATGACATGTCGCAATCCCTAATAAAAATTTAAATAATATTTCCAAATTAACATAATTTGTTAATGCAATGTCCTTTTTTGGTCTTTCACTCGACTAAGCTATATTTGTTTAAACCCTCCCCTCAAATATTATATGGTCAAATAATTTTAAATAATACTTCCAAATCTTATATAGTTACCCTTGAAAATACAACTTGAATGGATGTAGTGTTAAAACAAAGAAAGAATAAAAAACAATATATTAAAACTAAAAAATCGTATATACACGATGATGTCAGATTTTATGTCGAAAGAACATTTCTGAAAGAAGAAAATGTTTTTTCTATCAAACATTTAGTGGCATTGAGAACCATCCTATCAAAATGCTTGACATTGTGACCTATCAAAAGTGAGGACCCCATCAATTATGTCTCCTTCATAAGGTAGCTTCATTCAATTATTTAAATAATAGTTCATGTCTTATCTATAAGTGCCTTTGTATTTAACAATTATTATTGGGACACTCAAACATTGAGCACTAAAATTTAACTTTGAAAGGCTAATAATGTTAATGGAATGCATAGGTAAGAGATTAAAATAAAAACATTAAAAAGTTTAAAGAAAGCCAATTCTATACGTAGCTACTAGCTTCTATGAAAATGATATTTCTCTTTATGTGAAGAGAACATCTAGAATTGATAGAGATTGGTCCCTCTTTTCTCTCCTCTCATCACTTATCATTAGATAATAACCTTATTATTTTCAATATTAATTAAAGATGTTGAGTTGGTGGCAAGTCTTTGTCAATTCATAGCACTATGAATCAATAATTGTACGTGTAATACATAATTACTTATTTTGCTTATTTATTAAACAACAATATATGTTTTTGTAAATTGGATTACACCAAAGAATATTATTAACTTCAAATTTCAAGAGATGTATATTATATGGTCCAAATAAATTTTTATTTTATTTATAATAACCAATATTTAATGAATTGGTTATAAAATAATAATTCATAATTATTTTGTAATATATCAACGATTATTAAAGTTGGTTAGTGATAGACCCAAATTCATTGGACCATACTAAACTCAACCAAGATTCAAGAAATTCCTTAGACATTTATTTTTGTGTTGGTCTCCAATTTTCACATACAAGAAAACAGAGGATAATTGTACCAAAATAAACATAGGATATATAAAGTTAAAAGAAAGCAAGGTTGGGAGATAGATTTTGACATGTTTATAAAAAGCCAAAGTTCAATCCAACAAATAACATTAAAAAAGAAAAATTTATCAAGGAAAAAACTATTTCATTTTTTGTACTTGAAAAATGTTAAATAGCACTATGATTCACTTCAATAATTAACCTGACACATTCATCAACGTTTTTATATGGATGCTCTAAACAAAATACAACATCCCAATGAATTTCACATAGTTGGAGATTAAAATAACCTTTGTAAGAAATTCATTGATATTTTTTCATGATAAATGCTAATTAAATTGAATCTTTCATACACTAAAGAAACAACCATAAAAAAAAATACCAATGACTAAGCTTAAGCTACCACTAAATACATATTATTTTCAAAGAATTTTATTAATGAAACTGACACAGATGTCAAGAAAAGAGATCATGTAAGTTCGAATCCATACTTCAATATATCAAATTTTTTTGCAATCTTTTTATCATTTGAGCTATACTTACAGCACATCACCAACAACATCGCAAATTTAATTCATAAACCCTAAACTTAAATCTCGAACAAATTTCAAAATAAAAGTTGAAAATTCAAATCCTGAAAACTAAAATAACCACTAGTGAACTAAAATTTTTCCAAAAAAAAAAATATTGATTAATGAAAAACCACTCATAGTGATTCAAGGAAACCAGTTTTTATGAGAACAGAATTCCTCAATTTGCTAAGATCCCTACCTTTAAGGGTCCTCCCAGCACCTTCAAAAACAGAAAATGAAGAAATTTGACTCCTTGCAAGTCTTCTAGCAATAAATTCATGTGGTGGTAACTTAGTATTATACTCATCATCTTCCTCTTCTTCATCTTGATTACCATGATGATTCACAACAACACCATCATCATCATAATCACCTTGATTATCATAGTAATCATAATCATAATCATTATTATACATTGAAACATTCTTAACATTGGTCTTGTTCACCTTATTACCATAAATCTTTGACCATTCAGGAATATTAACAGGTGCTGATTGTTGAAAAGCTTTTGTTTCATGAGATGAACTAGCACTACTACTTCCACTACTTGTCCTTGGAATCATTCTTGAAGCAATTGGAATTGGAATTGATCTAGGAACAACAAGAGAACATAGATCTTTGTTGTCTTTTGGCTTGTGAATTTCAGATATGTAATCATTTCTATCCTTCACAACATCCCAAACTTCTTCTTCTTCAAAATCTCCATCTCTTAAAGATCTCCATAGCTCACTTTTCTTCCTAATTAGACTATATTTATTCTCCATTATTATAATATCACTTCCTACACATCCCAAATTATAACAAATTTTTTATAAGAAATTGAATTGGAATTTTGATTTTGTTTCATATACACTCTCGGTTAATGTAAATTTTTTAACACCGTCAATCAATTATAATCATCAGATTCTATCACAGTTTGTGATAGGATCTTATATTTTAATATAATTCATTTGATTGTTTAATATAAAATAATTATCAAATCATTAAAAATAATTAATTTTAATTTTAATTATTTATAAAGTTATATATGATTGATTTTGATTTGTCTATAGTGTAATTGGATTGAAAAAACAAGAAGAAGAGGAAAGAGGAGGAGGGATTGGAGAAATATTCAAAGATACATAAAACAAATCACAATAGCAAATTATGAAAAGGGATTTTTGATAATATACCTTACTTGGAATCAGAAGCTTCAAAGACTAAACTTTATGTTGAACTTGAATCTAAAGAGTATTTATTTTTTCTCTTCTGAAATATGATATAAAAAAGTTGAAATTATGATGAGTCACATTTGATTCTAATACCATAATTTAAGGTTGAAAAAAAAAAACTAATATTTAATGAATTGAGAGGTTTTGTATTTCTTACCTCTATATGTTGAAGGGGTGTGTAGTTTATGATATAATTTATGGAGAGAAGAAGGACACCTCACAAGAGATGAAGAACAGAGCTTCAAGGTCCCAAGAGGCAACAATAAGACACCTGACTTCTGCCTCTAAATGTTGGACCTTCTTCTATTTAACTCTTCTTTCATAAGACTAACTTTTCACTAGGAATTTTACAAGGGGAAGTAAATCTCTTTTCACTTAATTTGTTTGTTTGGTTTTAAGGTGGAAAAAATTAATTTTGAAAAAATTAATTTTAGAAAATTGCTTTTAGATAAAAGTAGGTTAAATATAAAATAATTTTTATTTTGTTTGAATATATTGACATAAAAATGATTTTAACAATAAAATTGATCGTAAAAATTACATTTGAAATAAAAAAAAAAATTAGTTTTAAATTAGAACATATTTTAAAAGGAAAATGATCGATTTCTGAACAAAATTAATTCTCCAACTCTAAAATCAATATTGAGGCATCCAAAATTGAAGCCAAGCATAAACTAAAATTAAACAAATAGTAAATATACTACAAGTTGGTAGTTTCAAAATATTAATCTAGGCTTTCTCTCTATTAAGATTTGTTATAAAAAAAACTCCTTGCAATTCAAATTTCAAATTATACGACATTTTAGTAAAATATGTTTGTCTTAAAGTATATATCATTTTTAAAATATCAATAAATTCATTAATACTTATTTTCCTCCTTTATTATTTATTATTCTATCTTTTTTCAATTCTTTTAATTTAAGTTTTTTATATCATTAATGGAGGATACATTTGCAAATTAACTTATAATTTATCTTCTCCAAACAATATTAATTATATTTCTCTTTTTTTTAAACGGACATTAACTACATTTCTTATTCTTTAAACAGACATTAACTACATTTATTAATTTGTGTAAAATTAACAAAATGATTGTCAATTTAAAATCATTTTAGTTTAGTAAATACCAACAAATGGACAAAATTGATTAAAATTTTATAATTTCAGGTATCATTTTAAAAATATTAATAATATGAGCTCTGAATTAATACATTCCTACGATTTCAATGAAAAAATTAGGTATTTACTTAAAAAGAATATATCTATTGGAATATTTAATGCAAAATGAAAGAAAAGTAACAATTGATGTTGAACTTCATGTGACTTAAGTGGTGAATAGTGGATGCTTAGTAGTTGTTTTTTTTATCTTTTTAATTAATAATAAAGTTATGTATCTTTACTTTTCTTAATTTGTGGGGCTAAGGTTTCCTCTCTTTTTTCTCCATTTATAGTTTTCACAAGCCACTACTTATGATCACATTCGTATTTTTGCACTTTTTTGTCCTTCAAATTTACCTTTGGTAATTTTGCTAGACCATAGGTTATTTATTGGCTTTTAGTGAAACATCAAGGGTAAATTAAAACTTTGAGTTAACTATGACTTTGTAATAAATTTATATTTAAGTAAATAAATGGCATAGAAATTATGGTAAAGGTACAGTTATTCTCTTGTGAATGGATGGATAATACATAAAGACTGGTTATTGTCAAGGAAAGGACAAAGTGCCAAAAGTTTTCAAAGGAAGAATACAAATATTGTAAATTTGAATAGCCAAATATACACTCAACCATATTTTATTTTTAAAGTATACACATCCCTGTCCAAAAATAAGAATGAATTGGATTGATCTCATACTAAGGGAATATTTATTACACTTTAATTTATTTTAACATATAGTTTTTTATTTAAAAATTAGAGAAATAAATTATTAATAGTATTAAACTAATGAATATTTTACAATTGACTTCCACATGAAATTTAAATTTTGTCTTTAAAACTATAAAATCATATTTTTACTACTGAGTTGTAATCATGTTCATATTTTATATTAATTTATTTTAACAACAAGAAATAACTATGATTTTTAATATCATTCAATTCAAGACTTTATAGTTATAATGTGAATTAATTATAATAGAATTTATTATTTAAAAAAAAAACACTCACTCAAAATCTTTGACACGAAACACATTAAAAATTAAAAACATAAAGCTAAAGGAAATCATTTTTGCAAGTAAGTTGGTGATGTAATGTAATCTACAGATAAACAATTGGTTAACATGTTATGAGTGTGTCATTCCCTCAACCATAGTTTTTATCTTTTATTTTGTTTTTGCTTCCTATTTCTTTTTCTTATGTAACAAAAATATTAAATTGCCTAGCCGACATTCAACGTATTTAGATACCTATTGCCAAAGTTGGAAAAATTAAAACAGTGGGTGTATAAACCTAAAACAACTTATTTAAATTACTTTAAAAATTCAAGTTAGAATCGTGTTAATTAAAGATTTTCAAACATTTTTCCACTGCAGGAAAAGAATCATGTTACTGAAATCTCCACTTGCACGTTCATTAGAATGGCGGCTATAAAAGTTAACATTGTGGAACCTGAAAATTAGTCCATAAAAATAAAATAACATACAATTAAATTGATTATCTCTTGATATATTCCTTATTCATATTTTGAGATTAAACTTAGAGACTAAAAAAGTCACAAACATGTTATTGATATATAAAAAAATTTATAAGTCAATGAGAAATAATTAAATTAAAATTTTAATCTCAGCAATTAAATCAATTTCTTTTATATATGATCAATGGTAAAAAAAAACAAGATTCATCGTCTTTAATGTCATTTATTTTAAAAAAAATATTTATTGGTATTTGTTCGTATCGACTATATATGATATTTGATAAGATCAATCCAACTACTTATTGACAAGTCATATATAAGACTCATATAGTATTGAATTTGATTATAGCCTTCATAAACTCCTTATTCAAAATATGATACTAACAAATGAGTAATTTGTCTATGTGAATATCCCACCATGACGAGAAAACAAAAACATCACACTATAATGATGATCAAATCAACGTTGCACTTAGATGACAAAATCAAAAATAAAACCCAGAAATAACTAAATATATATAGAAAACCACTTATTTAAATAAAAAGAGAGAATAAATTAACTTGAAAGAGTGATTTTGGACCAAAAAATATTATTGTTGTTATAAATGTACGCATATTATTGTTCTTATAAATGTACGCATATTATTGTTCTTATAAATTTATTATTACTTAAATATTATATATTTTATCCAATAAAAATTATATAAATTATGTTGTTTATATATGTTCTTATATGTATTATAAACTTTGTCTAATTGGTACAAACAAAATAATTTTGCATCATAAACATATTGATATTGTTTTTGGATACATAAAAGAGTCTAAGCTTAAAGAAGTGGAATAAAACTATAAGAATGAAAGGACATTCTTGAACTTGTAAGCACCAGACAAATCATCAAAACATAAATGACGAAGCTCATTAGAAAGTGCCTCCACCATAGAACTGTTAACAATGAAAGAGAAAGAAGAGAGACAATATGTTAACAATGAAAAGAGAAAGAAGAGAGACAACCACTCTAGGGTTTCATAACATAGAATGAACCAAAATATCAGTTGATAAGGTTACAATGAGTATATATATAAAAGAATAGAAATGTCTAAAATACCCTTACTATTAATATATAATAACAGTATCTAACATCTTCCCTCAAACTCACGATGCATTAACATGGAGCATCGAGAGTTTGTCAACTAAAAAAAGAAAACATTTAATGGAATGTATCTTTGTGAACAAATCAACAATCTATAAAGAAGAAGAGTACGAATAGTGGTCATCTTGGCTACAAGAGCAAAAGTTTCTTCATAATCCATACCATAGTGTTGAGAGAAACCCTTAGCAACAAGATGCGCTTTGTAGCGTTCAACTGACCCATCAGACTTAGTTTTGATCTTGTATACCCAACGATACCTAATAACATGTTTTCTATGAGGAAGAGGTACTAATTCCCCAGTATTGGTTTTGTGCAATGCATATAGTTCTTCTGCCATAGCCTGCTGCCAAAGAGGATCAAGAACAACCTCTTTATAGGAAGAAGGCTCAGACAAAGTTGACGAGAGGGGTAACGAGGAGGATCAACAATCACAGGAGGTGGTTGAACAGCCGATGGGACATGAGGGATGTCACCAAAGAAGAAGCAACAATCAAAGAGAAGAACCAACAAAGAGAGAAGCAATGGAAGAAGAAGCAGCAGCCAAAGAGAGGATCATTAGCTATACCAAACAATCACAATAAAGAGAGAAACCAAACCAACAAGAAATCATATCAAATAGTCACAATCAAGAGAAGAACCAAGCCAACAAAAAATCAAACCGAAAAAGGAGCGATCAAAAAAAGGAGCAACAACCATATCAAAACAAACCCTTAATATATAATATAAAAGCCCAATAACATACTACTTAACATCTCCCCTAAAGTTTCCTAATATTGAAACAACCCCTCAAACTAAAGCTCAAATCAACCAATATCAAAATCAACAGATAGGAACAACCAAAGAAGTAGCACCACGAAACCAAATCAAAACAAACCAAACTAAACTACACCAACCCAAACTAAACAAAAAGAGAAGCAGCGAAATAGATGAACCGCATGAGAGAAGAGCAAACAAATAAAACAATCAATATAGAGAGAGGCAACAAAGCAAATCACTAGAGAGAGGAGCAATCAAACAGAAGAAGCAACAGAGAGAGCGACAACACAAAAGAAAACAACCAAAGAGATAGGAGAGGCGAACAATTAAATTACCAACCAAATCAGCAAAGAACCACAACAATTGAAAGCATGTGAACCAAATCAAAATCAACTCCTTAATACTGATCATAACAAACAAGCAACAGGGAGAATACGTTGATCCTCACGAACACTTGTCCCACCAACACAAGCATGAACCTTAACACCAAAGAAATCGCCAAGAGTTCGCATAACCTTCTCAATCTGTTGAGCTAGCTCCCTCGTAGGGGTCAAAACCAAAGTCTGGCACCCAATCCATAAACGAGCTGCTGCAAAATTCCAGAAAAAATGTTGTTGTCTTTCCAGTTCCTGACTGAGCCTGTTGAATCACATCTAGACCTTTGCAGAAAGGAACAATTCCTCGTTGCTGGATTGCAGAAGGCCTCTCAAAACTGTAAGCATATATGCCTCGCATAAGGTTTTCTTGCAGCCCCATTGCATCAAAGCTATCATGGACTTCATGATATGAGGCGAAGAATTCTTGCCCATCACTGGCAAGCAGTTCATTCATCTTAGTGTCATAATGATTAGCATCAAATTGTGATCCTTCTGGAGCCAAACTCGAAGCTTTTGATACAAATACAACATGTATTCTTATACCAACAGAATTTCCTGCCATTGCAACCATGACACCACCATTTTCATTGTCATAGACAATTGCAGCTGTGTAGTCCGTATTTTGTGCCATTCTAACCTTTTCTTCGAAGCTACACCCCCCTCTAATCATCAAAACAAAAGGTGAACTAACATTCAAAAGTTCTGTACATGATAATCTGATGTTGTGCGAGTCCGATTTCTCCCCCTAAATACGTCGTTTTGCCAATCCGACCGTTGAAGACGAATACCTGAATGTTGCGAACCTGCTGTCCAAAAATCAGTCTGATCCAACGGTTAATGAATATGCAATCAATTTTTTGTGAGACTGATTTAACAAAATCGGGAATATGGTTACTCTTCTCTTTTCTCTTTTGGTGGTTGTCTTTCCTATCAAAATAATATCTCTCTTCTTTATAGTAGATCCCAAAATCAACCAAAGCTCTTTGATACCATGTTAACAATGAAAAGAGAAAGAAGAGAGACAACCACTCTAGGGTTTCATAACATAGAATGGACCAAAACATCAGTTAATAAGGTTACAATGAGTATATATATAAAATAATAGAAATGTCTAAAATACCCCTACTACTAATATATAATAACATTATCTAACAAGAACAACTGAAAGAGTTCATAGAAAGACTATAGTTTGCACATCTCTTACCCTCTCACTAAGTGTGACGAACTTGAACATGTCAGTCTAAAGCTAAGAGACTATAAATGTCTTACTCATCACATGTTGCATTTATCCAAAATCATGTCAACTGTGATTTTTGAATCACTTTCCACAATCAGATGCGAAATACGATCTTGTCGAGCCATATCCAAACTAAGGTATAGACCTCACATTTGTGCATGTAGTGCATCACATGAATCAATCTTGTTTGTGTAGCCTTTGATCCACCATCCATCATCGTTGCGAAACAGACCTTCACATCCTGAAGTCTCATGATTCCTTCTGCAAACATTGTCCTTGTTCAACTTGATCCAACCCTCACGACATTTCATCCAATGAATGTAAACAATCTCCTTAATATGATGTATTTGATGCAGATGGTGATAGTTACTATCTTCTATGTCTTTTGAGTAGTTCAGGATGACCCGCACATGATCAAGAGGTCACTTGAAATCAACCTCAAATTTTGTTTTATTCCTCCACGTCCAGAGGAACCAACAAGCTGTCATGAAGATCATTTTTTCACTTCTCATTTGTAGAGGTTTGTGAAAATTCAATTTCTACAATCAAAGAAAAAGAAATTAGTTATATCACTAAAAGAAATTTATTTTTTATTACCGTATCAATAAGTTTCATCATATTTCATTTAATTTAATGATGAAATTTATTAATTAATCTAACGATAGAAACAAACTTGTACATGATACAAGAGTTACTTTACTTGTACACCATAAAATTGGTCTATATTATATTAAATATACATATTATTAAATATTATATTTAATTTTTTATACATTAATTATTAATATATTTTTTCGAGTAAATTTTATTTGGTGTTGGTGGAAATAAAGATGGATTAAAGTACAAATTTATTTTGTGACCTTTAAAATATGGTAAGACAAGTAACAGTACCCATGTGGGTCAGTATTTCCCCTTTAGCTGCAAGTTGGTGTAAACTTGATGAAAATCATATAGTGATTGACTATAATACTTAAGTTATGGTTGCAAGATGTGTGTGCATTTTAAAATGAGATACAGACATTTCAGCCTGATTTTGGAGCCATCCCTCCCAAATATAATTTTTTTAATAATATAATATGATTTTAATTGTAGTTTTAGTTATTTTATTTTTATTGATTTATAAAATACGATCATTCAATTTTAAAAATCAACATTTTTAGTTGTTCTTAAAAATTAATAATGTGGTATGTTTAAAAAATGTGATATATGATATGATAATGCAGATAGTTTTATATCATAGAATTGTATGACACATCATTTAAAATATGTAAAATCGTCATTTTTTTAGTTAAAAAATTTGAAAGAAGAAACAAAATTTTCAATATTTAAAATAAGAGACTAATTCTGTGAATTAGTAATAATAGAGAGATTACGGTTAAACCATAATTTTTAAAAAATAATTTTTAAGACTTTTTATGCCTGTCGTACAAGTGTCTTAGAATGTTCCCACTTACTATGCGAGGCATATTTTAAATCGATTTCAACCGACTTAAAAAACATGTTTTGAGACATGTTTTAAGTTGATAAAATTTATAAAGATTAAAAGTCTAATTAAATCATTAAATTAATTAAAGATCAACTCATATCAAATTTTACATCTGATTTAAATACATAAATTATCTATTTAACTCTAATTGTATGCTTAATCAATAGATTATATAACTCTACTATATTAGGATTTGTGGTGACATTTTAAATTATTTTTAAAATATTTGTGTAAATTTTACAACGAGACAAGTGAATAATGTGGCTAATACCTTGTCATGAGTTATGTTATATTTGACTAGTCTTCAAATCTTTTATCATACTCCACTTCGTAATATTGATTTCATTATAAATGAAACAAATTGAAATATTTTAATGGTAAAAGATAGAGTAAAAGTATGTAAACTTTTTTTATAATTGAGTCTAAAAGTAGTACTTTAGTAATCCACCTTGTCACTACGCGAAAAATAGGATTTTACAGCGCTTTTTAAAAACAAAACGCTGTAGAATCGAGCGATGTAAAACGATACAACAACGCTTTTTAAAATAAAAAAGCGCTGTAAAATATGCAGATATATTGTGCGCGCATGTTATGTACATTTTACAACGCTTCTTTTAAAAAGCGCCGTAATATATGAATTATAATGCACATTTTACAGCGCTTTTTCAAATAAACGCTGTAAAAGGTGCATTTTTTTTTATTTAAAAACGTAAATTAAATTTTTAAAAAGCGTTGATCATGTCTTATCCAACATGTATAGCTTTGATCAATTTCATTCCATACTAAATGTCCTTCCAATTCATCTTCTCTAACGCGTTTTTCAAAACAACATTTTAAACAAGGACAAACGACTCTATTTGGATCTTTTGCATTCTTCACTGCAAACTCAACAAACTCCTTCACTCAATTTTCATACTCTTTTGACAATCGATTGACAGACATCCATTTCTGGTCCATATTATATGACCTATATAAATGCAATTACAAAAATAATAAGCTACTGATAACATCAACCATTATGTAACAATTTCACAACAGAAAATATTTCAAAACATAACAGATCAACAAATTTCAAAAAAGAAAAGATTTTATATGATTTATTATTTAACAATTTATTAGTTTTTGTGACAACAACAAATTAATAAATACCTGAGACAACGTATCCAATTTTTTTAAAGGAGTAGCAGTAGATGGCCGCACAGTATGTAGAGGAGATGAGGGTTCCCAGAGTAGAGGTGATGAGGGTTTGTAGATTTGTTTTAAATTTGTTTTTATTTATTTACAGTAAATAATTTTTATTTAAAGTGGATGATTTTACAGTCCATTTGTAGAATAAGCGCTCAAATAGGTCCTTCAATTATGTGACCTTTTACAGCGCTTATAATAAAAGCGCTCTAATAGGTCATTTATTTATTTGAAAGCGCATGTCTTTTACAACGCTTGTAAAAAAACCGCTGTAATAGTTCATTTAATTATTTCAAAGCGCTTGTCCAAAAGCGCTGTAAAACATTATGTGAGGGCGCTTTATTATACAGTGCTTGTCAAAAAAAACGCTGTCATATGCTCCATTATTTTTAAAATATATTTACAACAACACTTGTATTTAGTAAGCGCTGTAAAAAACGCGCTATAAAATCTTATTTTTGGCGTAGGGTGTATTTATTACTAAAAATGACATTTTTTTTACTCCCCTCCTTATGCACGTAGGAAATCAATTTCCATTGCCATGCTCCAACAATAGGATACTAGGCAGTCTATCATGATATACTTGATAAATTTCTCCAAACATTCGAATTTTATGCTAAGAATGACCCCAAAAATAGTACACTATACATTAGAATAAACACCAAAATAAATAAATGTTTAAGTAATAAATGAAGATCATACCAAATAAATTTGGAAATAAATTTTGGTAAATTCTATATTACTTTTATATAAGTGTGGGTAAATTATCCATGTGATGTGGCACCATTCAAAATGAGTCACATGCACTCTACATTAAATGTAATGTTTTTTAAATCCACATTAATTGTCAAACATAGAATTCTATTTTACATATAATTTTTGTTATTGTTATATTTACCCATATTCAATAAATGGATTTTAATGTTTTCAATCATAAAATTTACCTAGAAAAAACCTAAAATTTAATGAGAATGTTTTCCCCATTTAAAATGCAATGAGATTTTTTTTACGATTTGAAAATTCAATAACGTTCTTTCCCCATTTAAGTCGGTCATTTGTGTTGTTCCATTGTGCATTATTGTTGTAAAATAAGGAAAAGAATCATGGGTCTATACAAATTTCATTGATGTTTGTAACATGGTGTTTAAATAGGTTTGAACCATTTATTTGTCAATTTTTTATTAGAAATAATTTAGAGTAAAATGATGGTGTCTTTGTCTAAGAAAGGGACACGTTAAGACAATATAAACACTTGAAATTATTGATATATATTTGTCTCTTTTTAATTACACTTGTACCTTGTAGATTCAATACTTGTTTTATTTATTTATCTAATCTATTGATATTATTATATAAACAATTTTAAAAATTAAAATTTAAGATATGATATGTATCATATTAAAATGGAAAAATTGTCATTTAAAAAATTATATTTATTTTTTAAAAATTTAAACATATATTCATATTTTTATAATTCTTAATAATAATTTATTAAATTATATAAAATAACAAAATTACTTTTGTGATAAAATCATGCATATTTATGTAAATTAATTCATTAAATTATATTTTATAAAAATAAAATAGTAATTTATTACTCTTATCATATTGTGTTAGTTTCTAACTCAGCCATATTCAGAAGTAAAATCTTAACAAAAGAAACACGATAAAATAGAGTTCAAGATTAAATTATCATATTGATATTATCGACAAAAGTTTAACATTTCTTCTAAAGCAGTTAAACAATAGTGAGCACCCCCTTTATGTATGATTAGTCGAGGTTTGTTAATTGCTTCTAAAACAACAAAGTATCAACTCTTCATCTAAACCGAGTAAGCTACAATGAGGATTAATTTGGGATCAATTGAATTATGGTTAATTCATTGAACAACAAAGGTTAGGTCTTTGTATATGGATCACATGAACTACATTGAGGATTAACTTGTCATTAGTTGAATTGTGGTTTATTCATTAGGCTACAAATGCTTGACTTTTCATCTAAATCAGAAGAACTATAATGAGGATTACCTTGTGATCAACTGAACAATGATTTCAAATATTTGACTTTTCATCTAATCGGATGCACTGCATTGAGGAATAACTTATGATCAGTTGAATTGTGGTTGGTTCATTGCACTACAAAAGTTTGACTTTTCATCTAATCAAATGAACTATACTAAGGATTAACTTGTGATTAGTTCATTGGACTACAAAAGTTTGACTTTTCATTTAAATTGGATGATCTTACAATCAATTGAAATGTGGTTAGTTCATTGGACTACGAATGTTTGACTTTTCATCTGAATCAGATGAATTAAAATGAAAATTAATTAATGATCAACTGAACTGTGGTTAGTTCATCGAACTATAAAGGTTCAATCTTTGTATCTAGATCACATATATGAATTGTGTCGAGGATTAACCTGTCATTAGGTAAAATGTGGTCACTTTATTTAGATCCGTTTATCATAAATTATTTTAAAATAATTTTTAAAGTATTTTATATTTTTTCTATACCTTTTTGAAAATTGAGTTTATTTTATAAAAAAACTTAATGAAAAATTGGTTTGAATAACTCATCATAAAAAATCATTTTAAACATTTTATATTTGTGCCACAACTTTTGTTTAGAAAATAAAATTTTTTTAAAAAAAAATCTTAAAATGCATAAAATGAAAAGGTGAATTGAGTAGCTTTTTATAAAAGTCCTTTTTGAGAGTTAATTTTTTTTACAAAAATATGATTTTTATCATGTTAAAATATATAATAATTCATACCTTATTTACTGAATGTCAAAATGATTTTTCTAATTTATAAAAAATGAGTTCGATACAATTTCTACTACTTTTGAGTAATTTCTCATAAAATTAATTTTAAAAAATAGAAAATTAAAATCAATTTATTTTAATCTATAAAAAATAATGCATATTTAATTTATAGATAATAATTTTTAATTTTAATCTTACTTTTAATCAAGTAATAACATAATTAATTCATCACAAAATATTTTAAAAAAACATTTCCACCATCCTCAGTTTTATTCCCCTTTCCCATTTCACTCTCCTCCTCATGGCGTTAAATTATTTTTCGTGTAATATAAAATTTTGGAGTGTGTTTCTCTATAACCTTTCATGGATAATGTTTTATTTGAAAATAATTAATTTTATTAATTTCTATGATAAAATGAGTTTAATTTATCTACGTTTATTATTCGACACACTTCTAATATAATTGATAATTTATAGAAAACAAAACAAAAGATTTATTTACTCAAATATTCTTTTTAAATGCAATTAGTATGAGAAATTTGATTTGATGCGATACAATAAATAAAGATATATTGATGAAAAAAAATTAATGTAGTATTAATATTTGAAATGACAAATAATTTGAAATAAATAATAAATAAAAAATAATATATTTAAAATGAGATAGAGTGAGTAACTAGATTTATTTGGAATTTTAAAAGTGTGAAATCTTAGTTTTGAACATAATTATTTATCTCTAGTAGCTTTTGTACTCCAAATGAAATTTACACGTTGAGAATAATAGTTGAGTTTAAGAATGAGATAAATAATTAAAAATAAATATAAAATTTGAAATGATGGTATGAAGAATTGTAAAACAATTAGTATAATATACATTTATACATTGTCTCTAATACAGCTTAATTAACTACCTTCTATTTAATTATAACTAGCTTCTAATTATCTTAAATTGTATTTAACTAAATCGGACAATATCTAAGAGCTCTACAAGTTGTTGAGAGTGTGTAATAACATTTCCAATTTGGCAAGATAGAATACAAGAAAAAATAAAATACAAAGTAATTAATAAAAGAAAATTACAAGAAAAATAATACAAGTCCTAATCACATAGGCTAAACAAAATTTATGTAGAAAGTGATAGTAACCGAAGTGCATAGCTCTCGTCGAAGTCTTTTATCTACTTTGAGCTAACTTGAAAATATTCTAGTGTCTATGTAACGCCCCGGATTTTTAATCCAAAACGTTACTTAAAAAAAATACTTATTTCTTAGAAAAGTTTATCAATCTTTTGTTTTTTGAATAATTAACATTTATTTATTTTACATAAATAGTAACAATCACGTTATTCAATATCATTAAGAAAATATTTATTCAAAATTAAAATAATATGAAGACAATTATTCTTAACAGAAGGTAAACCACTTCCGTATTTCTAGGATTGTAGTACATTTTAAAAGTTTGTGACAAAAGATCAAAAGAACTTACAAATATTGGACAATTCTATTATTACAAAATCGTCTTGAAAGAAAAACCCATGTTTACCCCGCGTTCGCCACACATCAATACTCATTAACTACTCTTGAATCTCCTCGAACTCATTAGTACCTAAAATATTGTTGTAAGGGTCAATTTTTTTCCATCATCCACATCAAACCAAAGCAAGACATATAGAAGAATAACACAAAACTCATAAACGTAAAAACTTCCCACTTTAAAAGAAAAAAAA
>NC_021164.2:50666091-50684071 GCF_000331145.2 Cicer arietinum | reverse complement strand
ATTATTACAAAATCGTCTTGAAAGAAAAACCCATGTTTACCCCGCGTTCGCCACACATCAATACTCATTAACTACTCTTGAATCTCCTCGAACTCATTAGTACCTAAAATGTTGTTGTAAGGGTCAATTTTTTTCCATCATCCACATCAAACCAAAGCAAGACATATAGAAGAATAACACAAAACTCATAAACGTAAAAACTTCCCACTTTAAAAGAAAAAAAAATGCACAAATTAATAAATTTTATATCAACACATATGCATGATGAATGCTCTTAAAACTACATGATCCGGATATAGTCCTGCCACTAAGGCAACTTCCACACAGAAAATTACACCTGCCACTAAGGCAACTTCCACACAGAAAATCACACCTGCCACTAAGGCAACTTCCACACAGAAAATCAAAACCTGTCACTAAGGCAACTTCCACGAAGATGCATATGTCATGCCATGAAGATGCAATATGAAATAGATATACTCCCACACAGCCCACTAAGAATTATGTCATGAGCATTCAAAAATCACTTTTTTAAAATCATCACCTTATTCACACATCATTAAGAACACATACACACATCCATATCATGAATATCACATATTCATAGACAAATAATGATAAAAATTAGAACTATCACATAGAGATAAAAGTTTGATAATATATAGGCCATAAAAATTAACACTTTAACACATATAACAATAAAATTCACACTCCAACTAATATATATAATAAGAGTTAAATTTTGTTTATCATACATCGCATAAAATTTCATACTTTACTACATAAGAGTCAAATTTAAATTCAATCTCACAAAAATTGGGATTTATTAGTCTACATTTATTTTCTTTTAAAAGACAAGTAATCACAATTATTTATTTCATGTCATTCAACTAACGGCCTAACTATAATTTGTGTGGGGAAAAACCCTTACCTTGGCCGCTTTTCTTCCTAGTACAAAGCTCTAAGCCCCACCAAGTCGTTAACAAGGAACATAAGTTATAAGCTTTTGATGCCGAAAAAGAGGAGGTGATGGTGGCTAGGATTTTGGTTTTATTTATAAAAGAGTTTGTGAAATAGGGTTCGTAGTAGCGGCTAGGGTTTCAATATTCTTTTCTTAGTATTGAGCCTAAATGAGGAATATAAAGTAGACAATATTATTGTTGTTATTATTGTTGTTATTATTATTATTATTATTAAATAAAACCAACTATTACCAGAACTAATTTTGTTAACACAATTTCACTAATAACGTATTACCACTATTTCAAAACTAATATTTATAAAAAGTAATTTAAGTAATTACTATTTTAAAATAAATTAAGTAACTAAACATAATATTTATAATTTATATTACTCATTAAATCAAATATATATACGATTATCAAACCATAAGAAACTCCCACATATAAGAACAACTAATCATAAAATTAATCAATATATATTCTAAAATAATTTTAACACCAAATTAATTTCTTTAAAATCCTATTTAATTAGTAAAATAGTTGATTATGAAATTTGGGATATTACAATTCTACCCAACTTAGAGAAATTTCGTCCTCGAAATTTGTAATGAAGAAAAAGCAAATCATTATTTAAATTACCACAATCAAGATTGAAGCTTAGTCTCTGAAGATATAACAAACATGACGAGGAGATTTATAATTTATTTAAGTGCAACATGAGTTAACAACACATATCACATTTAGCATTCAATTATGGACGACCATACCATAGAGTCACTCACTTTAATCTACAAATAAAACATAGAGACTTACATTATTTAAATTACCACAATCAAGATTGAAGCTTAGTCTCTGAAGATATAACAAACATGACGAGGAGATTTATAATTTATTTAAGTGCAACATGAGTTAACAACACATATCACATTTAGCATTCAATTATGGACGACCATACCATAGAGTCACTCACTTTAATCTACAAATAAAACATAGAGACTTAGTTGGTAATTACTTACTAGATTTAATTGGGGTGAAATGAAACATATTTTAAGTACATTGTTAGCTTCTACTAGATAATTATTACTAACAACTTTATCAACTAATGTAAGTCGAACAAGACAAATAATTATCACACGTATTTTAATATTGATAATTTCTAATTATTTTTAAATAGTAAATTTAGAGGATGTTACAGTCTACACAACATTTACTCCAATATAGAACCAAAAATCTGATTTTGGTTTTCAAATATCAAATCTGGCTAACAAGGCTTAACCACCTTAAGATAGAAGCACTAAGATAAATGTCTAACTACCATAAAATAGAAGATCAAAGAGAATGATAATTGCTTTATTAGATTTTGATGTGTAGATTGAAGATTCCCTTTATGATCCCTTGCATATTCGAATTAGGAGGTTGATGGTTGTGCTTTCTATAGCGGCAAATTGTATCCTCCCAACCGTTTTTGTGATCGTAGAATTAAGATGTGAACTCTTATAATAATTTTTTGGAAACTCACCACCTTAACTCAATGAATTGGAGTCTTAGTCATTTGATTTTGTCATTGTTATTTATGATTTGAAATAATGAATGTTGAATTGGATATGAAGCACTAGAGTTGATAAAGAAATATTATAATGAAGGAGGAAAAAATGTTTCAATAAAAAATTTCTCAAGAAAATATTAAGATGAAAAAAATATAGCAAAATTATTATTATTTAATAGCATATTGATGATTATTATGATTGAGTCTAAGAAAGAGATAAATAATTAAAGAGAAATATAAAACTTAAATAATTAGTGTAGAATAAACATTTATATAATGTCCCTAAAATACTTTCCATTACTAACGTTTATCTAATTATAACTAATTTCTAATCACTTTAAATCACATTTCACTAAATCTAACAATATGCATCTTAAAATTACATTGTTTTTGTCTCGTTTCAAAGTATATTCTTAGATAAATTATTATATATAGTTCAAAAGTATACTTTTAGAATCATATTTTATTTATTAAAAAAGTCATATTATATTTCACAAAAAAACAATGTCATATTATAATCTACATGCAGTGAACCAGCGATCATTTTTTTCACCCTTTTTCTCTAGTCATCAATGGTGTGTGTTTATGTGTACAAGCATGAATAAAAGTCAAAATTGTACTAAATACAGCAAAAGAATTTGGGTATCAATTATTTAAAAAAAAAATTAAAAAAAAAGAATAGGGTATCAATTCTCATTTTGCCTCTCATTTGTCGTTATTGAAAACCATGAAAAATTGGATTTTATTGTCCTCCCTTGAATTATCAAATCAGCAAATTAATTCAAATATTTAGTTAGGATCAGGGGTCAAGCGTGATGAAAGTTTTGTGGCCTTTCACAAGAGTCAAAAAAGTATACTTTCAAGAGACCAATTTCAATAGAAACGACAAATAATTGAACTTTTAAGCATGAGGTAAGAAGTTAGATTAAAAATTGGTGATTGGTCCTTTAATGTTTACAAAAAAGTATATGTATATTGTTAATTTGTGTAGGTCTAGTTGGTAAAAATTCAATTCAAGGAAATGGGTTCAAATTTGGCTGTCCATGTAATGACTTCATTAATCGGTGTGTAAGTACCTTCCAAATATTCTCTCAGTTTTGAGATTTTTTTAAATCTAATAAAATTAGAAAACTCAATTCACCTAAAACAACTTTGTTAAGTGAATGATAAACTGTTGGAATTTAGATTATGATATTGTAAGAATTGAAAAAAGTTATAGTCTCACTTAAAATAGATTATACATAATTCTAATGTATATAAGAATGAACGTGAGTTATAATTTTAACATGACATCACTAAATTATAATTGATATTGTGTAATATTTATTTTTCAATTGATTTAATTGTTGAGATAATATTAAATTTAGAAAATATTTATACATTTTAATTTTAAAATTATTAAAATCTAAGGTCTTTTTACTAAGTAATTTTTTTGAGACTTTTTAATTAAATAAAATTTTATTTTTTTTATGCAGACCTAAAGCGGATGCTTTAGTGGCCTTACCTTCGGGCCTGTTGAACACGTCGTGATCGATAGTGTTTTGCACAATTTTAAATAGTCCCACGAAACGTTTTAAAGGGATGAAACTAATATGTGACTCGTCTTAGTAATCACTCATTGACGACAATAACATATTTGAAATAGTTTTCTCTTGTCTTTGACTCTTTTTTTTTCTTCATTAATTCAGATTCTAAATAATTAAGAAATTTATACATTCACGCAGTCCAACATAAGTAATTGTTCATTTTAGATGAAACGATTGAAACCATTTAATTTTAAATTAAATGGTCATCGCTATCTTGACCACGTGAGTGCATATGAGATAAGTAACTTCTGAAAATTGAGGTAATTCTTTAAAAGGATCATTGTAACCACACAATATTTTGGTCCACCAATTCAATTTCATGGTAAAAATAATTTCTTTTTTCAGCCTTGCAGCTAGAAGTACTTCCACCGTGCACACGTGACCTTCAACAAACCTCTCTAAATCTAAAATGTACCTCCCAATATCAAAATAGAGTAAAAGAGCTACCCTAAACCATAGAGTGTGTGGGTCAAGTACCCTTTGATATAGACAGCCAGACAAATACAACATCACGCGTGAAGATATCCTGTCATCTCAAGGGGAACTATATTTTGATTCATCAATTATAGGTCCTTTCCTTCATTGAAATTTATTACCTTTTCCTATCAATAGTACTTTGGTCATGGATGGTCCAATTTCATTCAAATATGCTTTATCATTCCATCAATAATTCAAATAGCAAAAGAAACTTTATCTCAAAAAATTTCCTTATTTTTGAATAAATTTTGTTATTTGATGTTGGAGTTAATGAATGGCAACCAACATAGGTAAATGAGGGCCCAAAGTTTTGCTTGGTCCTGCAAGCTTCCTGAAAACCAGGACCGGTAGAAGGGTAATGTCATGCAAGTCATTACTCGATCATAATAATAGTAGTTCAAAGTACATTAGTAGATTAAAAAAACAATACATAAATTTGCTTAGCAATTTTTTACATAATATTGTCGTTTTATTTATTGTTTATTAACCCTTATCATAAATGTGCCATATAGTATAATAAATTGCAAAATTAATTGTAAAGTAAAATTGAATAAAATAATTCTTTTTTAAATAAAAAATTACACGGTACAGAGTCAATTTAATATTACTGGTATATTTAGTTTTTAAATTAATAGTTAAATAAGTTTTTTTTAAACAAAAAAAAAACTATTTCTATCATAATAATTTAATATTATTTACTAAAAATGTTGGGCGAAATAAAATTTAATTTTTTTTGAATTATTATAATTCATAATAGTAAATATTGAATATTTTTTGTTATACAATATAAAAAAAATTTATGATGCTTATAAACAATAAAATAATATTTTTTTCTTATGAAATAATATGTTCTAAAATACAAAAATTGAAGAATAGATATTTGATTCATAAAAATTATCGTTAATTTATTGGTTTAAAGAACAAATATAAAAAAAAAACATTTCAATTCCTTTTATAGTCTCACCCATGATTTATGCAATGGAAATAATTTTCATGAGTGTGCCTAAGACCCAAGAAGCTGAATGGTTGTCTCACGAGGAAGATGGAAAGTAGTACCTTTAGAAAAAGTTGGGTGCAATTGCATGTTAATTAACATACAGTCTAATGTTTCATGAGAACTTCCATGGTGCTCAGGAAATCGGTTTCCTTGAAACCACATATCAATAAAATCACAATTTTGCATCATCTCCCTCAAAGTATGCTTCACCCCTTCTCTCATGATAAGCTAAAATAGTATCAAAATATCCCATAATCGTCCAAGGACATTGAATATATGCGACTAAGTCACAAAGGGGATCCTACAATTTAGCTCTACGCCGAATTCGAGGATTACCATACACAAAACTAAGCAACCAAGGAGTAGGGGTGGACATCTGGCGGTTTCGGACTAAAAATGTTAAACGGTACAATCCACGGGTGGTATTTATTAGTCTAATTTCGTCCATCTTTTATTCGGGTTCGAGTCGTCGGGTGTCGGGTGTCGGTTGTGGGTGGGTGGGTAAACCGGTCCAAAACGGGTTGGACTTTTTTTTGCTTTTTTTTGTTATAACAAAAATCTAGTATTATATAGTTTGTTATATATAATACAACTGTCAATCAAACATCACATTTGTTTATATCTTCAATTTTTTCTAAATCACAATTTTGTATAGTAATCAATCAAAGTTTTATTGTATCATTGTTCTCAAGCACATAACATTTGTAATTAGCCACATAAAGTCTAAGATTAATATTAAATCACAAATTAATCAAAGTTTTGTTGTATCATTGTTCTCAATCACATAACATTTGCAATTAGCCACATAAAGTCTAAGGCTAATATTAAATCATAAATTCATCAGCAACATAAGTCACAGTCACATGACAACACAACCAATATAAACTACATCCTCAAGTATAAATTACATCTTGATCAACTTAATTAAAATTCGACATTAATCAAAGGAAGACAATATTGCTGCACCATGAGGATTTACTGATAATTTCAGCAACATGAATATTTCTTCTTTTGCACACATATAATACAAATTAGAAGAAAAAAAAAAGTTGTAGAACAGAATAATATTGGTGTTCAAATTAGAAAGAATCAGAGACAATTGCATAACATAATAACATCAATGTTCAAATTACAAAGAACCAATGACAGTTGCAAAATAAAATAACATTAACGTTCCAATTAGAAAGAATCGGTGACAGTTGTAGAACAGATTAACATCACTCAGTAAACAATGTAAAATACATTATATATAATCAAACTAATCCAACAAAAAAATTTGTAGAAAAATACCCCAAGAGCAGTGAGAAATTTGCTTCAGTTTTGTTATGTTCTCATAGCAGTGAGACTCAGCATGACATCTATGTTTCAAATTGTAAACAAATAGCTAAATCAAGTTTTCATATGCATTGCATACCCAACCATTGAATTGTAATAAAGTTGTAAAAATTAACTTACATAGGTTTTCTTTTGTCCATTTTGATCCAATGCTCCAAAATTAGAAGTTGATGCAAAGATATGGTAAGTTGGTCCAATGCCACAAAGATATGGTAAGTTGGTCCAATGCCACAAAAGTATGAGTCAAATGGTTTGTAACTTATTATATTGACAAGTTATGCGGTAAAATGACAATCAAATCAAAACATACAAAAAAATCCTCATTAGTGCAAACAATAACAAGCTCCTTCAAAAAGCTTTTTGCTCCATCTTATCCAACTCATTCAACAACATTACTTGCTAAAATAAATCATAAATAAGCCAAAAGAATATTGAAATCATTTATAATAAACTAAAACTAAATGAAACGCTTCACAAAGCCTTCTTGATCTAAAAAGATATGACAGACTTGTCCCAAAATCTAGAATTATCTCCCAAAAAATAGTGGTCGACTGTTTGGCTGTGCTATGATTGATGATGAGTCTTGTGTGACTCCAAAAAATCAAAAAAAAAAAAACCTATAATAAATAAATAAAAAAAAACTAAAACTAAACATAATTATGAAAGGATAATCATAAATTGGACCTTCAACAATTTAAACACAGCTTAAAGGTTGTGATTGAGAGGAAGGTAGTGGGCCACTTCCGTCTGAGCTTCCATTTAAATCTACAATACATTAAAAATGAGTGAATTATCATGTTAAACACATAAACATTACATATAACAATGAATACCATTTTTTTTAAAAGCAGTGCATCTGCAAGTACTTCCTCTGAAATCTCATACTCCTCATCAAATATGAAGTCTTTAAATTAGTAAAAAGATGGCTTCAACCAATTAGGGGTGCATATTAGAGCCTCCACATTTATGGGTTAAGGGAGTTTCTATATACCTCTAAAATCCTACCCCCGAAGCTGAAAGCACTCTTAGAAGCCACAATAGACACTAGTGTAGGCATAATATCTATTACCATTCTAGAAAAAATTGGATATCGACAAGCATTGTTTTCCCACCACATTAGAATCTCAAACTTTTCTACAAACTCTATACATTTCTCATTAGAATACCTATCAACTTCATTTTCAACATCAATTGAATCCTTTTC
This sequence comes from Cicer arietinum, assembly GCF_000331145.2. NCBI lineage: Eukaryota > Viridiplantae > Streptophyta > Magnoliopsida > Fabales > Fabaceae > Cicer > Cicer arietinum. Next base: position 50,675,964 of record NC_021164.2, on the reverse strand, counting down.
CTTTAAATGTTTTTGAAAAGCATTTTCACATTGTAAGTGTGCGCTTGTAGGACCAACAACAATTGTTTCACAAAGGGAAACAATTGCACCAACACTAGAAGATAAAATTCTTAGGTGTTGTATCATAAGCATGCTTATACCACTTGTACATTTTAATAAGATTATTATTTATGTTTGTCAACCAATTTTTTTTAATGGTTTATCACCATATATATCATTGAAGCACCACTCCAGATACCTTAACTTGTATCGGGGATCTAAAATAACACCAAAGTAAATGAGCAAGTGTTAAGGTCCATGGATGAACGTTTAAGTTCAATAAAGATAGAAGCTAATTGGGGGAAAAACCATATGCAAACTTGTTTGTTGTGAGGTTGAAAACACTTTTGTTGCATCATAAAAATACTTCAAAAACTGAATAAAGCACTTGCTATTTTTCCAATCATTATCAGTGAGTGGAGAAGCTTCTACAAAGTATTGTCTATAACTTGCATCTTCATCTTCAAGCTTATCAAAGTTTGGTTTAAATTTTGCAGCCGCTTCCAACATCAAATACGTTGAGTTCCATCTTGTTTGAACATCAAGACACAACAATTTCTTATTTGCAATTCCAGCAAATTCTATATATTCCTTAAACTTTGCAGTCCTCTATGGTGAAAATCTTACAAACCTCACATCATTTTGAATGGAAGAAATTGAAGAGTCGAGGTCGTTCATTTCTTCAGTCACCACCAAGTTGAGTATGTGAGCACAACACCTCATATCAAAAAAAGCCTCATTCAACAATAACCCATTCATTTTTTTTAATCTTTTTCTTCAATAATCCTACTGCGACATTATTCGATGTTGCATTATCAACTATGATAGTAGACACATTCTAAGTCCCAATTCCCTCAATACCTCCTCAAGCTTCATAGCCACTGTCTCACCTCTATGATTTGAAACCACACAAAAGCTAATGATTCTTTTTTGGTAATTCTACTCATTATCAATAAAGTGGTATGTGATGGTCAAATAATTAAGATTTTGAATAGAAGTCCAACAATCTGTAGTAACAGTCACCCTACTACAATCAGAGTTGGAGAACCCTTTCAACCTAATTTTTTCATCTAAATACAACTAGAAACAATCTCTTGCTACAAAATATCTTGATGGTACGGTAAATTGGGGCTACAATTGATTACATAAGTACTTAAATCCCTCCCCTTCAACTATTTTAAAGGGTTTCTCATCCAAAATGATAAAAAACAACCAAAAATTTTCAACATGCTTGAGCATTAAATCTAGAGCTTGCTTCAACAAAACTAAACCCCTCACTTGTTGGAAATTGTAAAATAGTTTGGTTAGGGTCAATTGCTATATTTAAAGGATATGTTGTGCATCTTGTTATGTGATGTTTCATATTGGAAGTACCATGTGTCTTAGCTTCACAATAATGCTTTTGATGACAATATTTACAAGCAGCAGTTCTAATTTCACAATTAGGAATTTCATTAAAGTGGTTCCAAACCTCAGAAGTTTTTCTATAACCGCATGCATTTCCTTTTGTCTTCTTCGCAACTGGAGGAAGAGTAGTTACAGGTGCAGATTGTTCATTAGGTTGGTTAAGAGAAGGATTAGGCAAAGGTTGTTGCATCACTGAAATTTATATGATTGTTATGGTTAAGTCTAGTTAAAGTTTAAAATATTCAGTTTTTAATTAAATGTTTAATTTGATGAAGTTTTCTTAACTAATTGTTAAAGTTTTCATATATAATTAATTATCATCCAACTCTAAGTATTTTGTGTGGTCTATTAGTGAATTTTGTATACGAAACAAATCATATGGTTTGGGTCTTTAGTTGATTAAGTCATTTTTATATAAAACAACTCATATTATAGGACATAATGAATTGCTTCAGTTTTTTGTTAAGTCTTTTTCATATGAAACAAATTATACTGTAGGACAATATGAGTTGCTTCAGCAGGAAAGTAACAACTAATTGACTAGTCAGTTAGTTTAGTAATAGAGTCACTTGTTATCATATAAAATTCATACAAACTCAAACAAGTTCAGTCGATAATCATATTATTTTAGCATAGCATAAAATTATATAACAATATAAGTTCATAATTAGACATGTTCATGATTTGGTTAAAATGAAAATTGAACTGAACCAAACTGAACCACAAAAACAGCTTGAGAAAACTAAACCAAACCGAACTGAAATTGTAACGGCTTCATCTAAACTAGACTGAACCGGTTTTGCGGTTTAGTCTGGTGCACTGTGGTTTTTAATGCAAAACTGAACTAATTTATTAACCTATTAAAAGATCAGCATATGAATTTTCCAAAGGAAACAACTTTTTTCTTGAGTGGTTAATAAAATTAAATTCAGTTTAGGTTTTTTAATGGCAGTTTGGTTCAAAAAAATTATTTGAACACCCTTACTCATAATCATAACACATGATCTAAAAAATCATGTACTCTAAAAAACCAGATTATTAACATAGACTTAATTATCAACGGTAACTATATTTAAGCAATAGACTTAATTACCATATCACATGAAGCAGATTATTAGTATGCACTAGACACTAGACAAGTTAAATTTTTCTAAACAACCATATAATTTAAAAACATACACAATCTCTTTTCAACAAGTTGATTAACAAAATATTTACAATGTATTTAACTTACAATTTTCTGGTCTAGCTCCTTGCATGCTCCTACCTCCTTAGCTTTGCTTCATTATTTCAAACCTGAAAAGTTCAAAAAACACTAAGTAAGTATTGAGCAGAATCTACAATGTAACAATATTTAATTATAAGGAGACAAACATGAATCTAAAACAAAACATCATAAACAAATCAAAGATAAATATAAAACTAAATAATATAAACAAATCAAACATGAATGTTACACTAAAAAAAATAAACAAATCAAACATGAATGTAAAACTACAAAGAATAAATAGGTCAAACATGTAAATAAAAAGTAAAACTAAAAAGAATAAACAGAGTAGACATGAATATTAACTCAAAAAACCTAACTTACAACCTTATGAATTTAGAATACATTAACCCCATAAAGGAAGAAACATACTTAAAAAGAATAAACATATCAAACCAAAAACCAAAACTCAGAAATTACAAGAACATAAACCTTAAAATAGAAAATACAATGTCGTAAATTAGCAGTCTACAAAAATAACAAGCAAAAAAACTGTAAATAACTACAAATGTAAAACTAATAAATTTAAATTTACATAAACTACAAATGAAAGCACTATCGATTGGAAAAATGAATCACAATAAATTCCATCGTTATCTTAGAAGCATGAACAATAGTAGTATAATCAGTACCTAAGAAATCCTAAAACACTAAAAAATCATAGATTAACCTTAGAAATTTAAAAATACATTAAGAAACCTTAAAAGAAACCCTATTAAACTTACCTTGTCTAAAGGTTCAACAGAGAAATTAGATATGGGCAACCTCTATATATTATCAGTACCTAAAGATAATGGAAACACAATAAAATAAATGTTAGTGAAAAAAGATCAAACCCTAACACAAAATAGTAACTTCAATGAGAAGAACAAACCAAAATAAAACACAAAAGAATATAATACCTTTCAAGATAAACATTGAATAAAGAAAGAACAAGTTTTTAAGATAAACATTTAATAAAATTTACAAGATTAGAGAGTTAGGGTTTGGTAAAAATTTCAAAGAAAACTTACCAGATTTTTGTTGCATGTTTGTAGGCTAAAGTGAGACGGCAGCGATGGTGACGACAACGATAGTGACAGCGGTGATGGTGACCGTGAATTTGAGCAACACATACGATACTCATAGAGAACCGTTTGAGACTGAGTCTTTGAGAGAGACGAAAGAGAGTGAAGCAGATGTGAGTGAATGTGTTGAAATTTGAACTGAAGTCAATGTTAATTGGATTGGGCCGCTGGGGGATTGTGTGTTATTGGGCTTTTTAAAAAAATTGTCTTAGACAAATTGTGGCTTTGTGAGACGTGAGTGTATTAGTACTGAAAGTGAGTAGCACTACTATTGTATGTCCATTTTAATTTTACATATTAATATATAATATAAAACTAATAATATTAATATATAATATAAAATTAATAATATAATTCGGTGGCGTTCGGGTACCGATGGATCCAAATTACTCATCCAAACCCGACCGTGTAGACCCATGTGAACCCTTATTTTTCACTCACTCAATCCATCAATCGAAAGAAATTCGTCCGCAAACTTAAATTTTCTATTAGGTCGGTCGGGTTCAGGCAGGTTCAAATATAATGTCCACCCTTACCAAGAAGTGATGTTTCTCCAAGAAACCTTGGGATTAACAAATTATGAAGAGACTTTATTATTATTTCAGCATCACTCCTTGGTTGTATTAACAAATTGAGAAAACTTGCAATTAACAAACTTTGGAATTAACATTATGAAGAAACTTTGTATTAATTGGTTGGAGTACCCTTTATACTCATTTAATTCATGTTGATTATAAAAATAAAAAATCTTAGACTTAGGGTTTCTAGTCCTTAAGTTAATTCTTGTATTAGTTTTAGATGAATTGTTTTGTAAATGCATTTTATTATTGTAAATAAATAATTAGAGTCACAATTAGTTGCGGTGTCCTTTGAAATTGTTGTATGACAAATATAATTTATGAAATATTTTTAAAAGAATTTTAGTTAATGCAAATTTTGCACCATTTTTGTTTGTTGGTAAAAGGTGTCACAAAAGGAGGTCAAAGACATTTATCACCATAGTTCTTATATTATCCATAACTATCCGTCATCAAAACATCAAAAACAAAGATTGTAAATTAAGGAGAAAAAAACAAAAGAAGACAAGATTATGTACATTTCAGAAACATAATGAGCAATATGACAATGAAGACTTGATCACTAATCAAATTTTCAAGAATACTCAACCACACCCATTTTTCTTCGCTTTGAGATCCTTTATCTTTTTCCTCTTCTTTTAGAGTGAAAGTTCCTTGTAGTTTTCCTCTGGTGGTGTTTTGGCTAGCAATTTCTTTCCCTCTTGTAGTTTTCCTTCCCTCGGCCTACTTTCATCGTACCCTTTCAACATTTCACTTGCCATGGATCCAACATACAACCACATTATTACCCCATCAAACTTATGCATGAATACTCATCCCAACCCTCTTAGCATTGGTGGCAATTCTCCTTTTAATCTAAAAAATGATCCATGCAACTCTCCCAAATGAGACATCGAACCAAAACAAAATTATGGCCTTCATAACCAAAACCATAATAACAACACTGCCAATGACAATCAATAAGAGGAAAACTACTCGTTCTACACTGATTATGTCATCCAACAAAGTACCTCATTGTGCCAAAATAGCTTGCTTGGTAAGAGATGGCTAAAGAAAATATACAAAGTCTTGGTCTTGGAACATGGAAGCTCCTCTTGGTGTTGTTGCTAATGTTTTTGTTGCAGTCAAGGCAGTTTCTCACTTTGTATAAATTTTGTTTCTTAATTTCTTTGTTTCATTTAGTTACTTTGTGCTAGTTTATATTTTGATTAAATTGCTTAATGTTTTGTCATTGTTCATGCCAGCTATTGACATATAGATTATGCTCGGGGTATATAGATTCCATGAAGTTTTTGTTTGCGAGCTATGTTTCATAATTTATTTTTATTTTATTTTATTATGTCAAGGTATGAATGAAGATGATGTTAAATTATTTCAAGATGACGATGAAGGTGATGAATTTGAAGAGGAGGATATAAATGAAAAATTTGAAAAGAACGATGTTGATGATGAATATGAAGAAGACACACTTGAATGATTTAGATGATGATTTTAGATGATGTTTTTTTGTTAGATATGTTTTTGACTGAAGTATCAAAACTTCAACAAACTATTAATTTTGCTGGAAAGCAATTTAAGTATTAAATTTTATTAAATTATGTTAGACAATTTGTTTACTTTCGTGTATTTGAATACAACTTTGTTAACAATTTGTGTTAAATTTTTATTATGTTTTGCTTGATTCAATTTTTTTTAGTTATAATTGTTGTCATAAGAAAAATAAAAGAGAAAATTTAAAATTGAATGAGTTTCGTATATAATTAAATTGATTATATACACAAAATAATTTATTATTATAAAATAATAGTAAAATGTTTAGTTATGATTTGAATTAAAATAATACAAAAATGAAAATTTACTTTACATAATATGAATACAGTTTAAAATTGTTGTCTATAAACTCTAACAATATTTTATCAATGTTCTCATTGTATTGATTTAAGGCAATATTTATCAATTGTTGTCACCTATGACAACAATTAAAAATGTTGTCTTAGGTGCGTTGAAAAATTGTTCCCTATTACCAAAGTTTAGGCAACATTTATAAATAGTGTGCACAAAAGTGCAAAATTCTCTTTGACAATATTTTTCTATGTTTTAGCAACTTTTTTCAAATGTTGAAAAGAAAAAATGTTGTAGCTTAGTTCTTGTTGTGAGGGAAAAATTGAAGGAAATAATGTTGCCCCTACTATCACAAACATGTTCAAAATTGTCATTCAAGTGGCTAATCTTCAAGATGTTGGTTATAATGGGGATGGTTTCACTTGGACCAATAAGAAAACAAGGGGTTGGACATATCAAGGCCATATTTGATAGATTATTTGTCACTCCCGAATTGGCTTTATCTCTTTCCTAACTACATTAATACTCATTTACTTAAGTTTGATTTTAACCACTACCCTATACTACTACAATTTTTCCATACTATGGTTTATAGGTACAAATATTATCACACTAAACAGATTGAGAAAATTTGGATCCATGATGAAGAATGTCCTAACATTATCAAAGAAGCGTTGAACAAGAATAACATCCCAATAATGCAACGTTTGGACCACGCTCAAAATACGTTGCATAACTGGGGCAAAACCAAATTTGTGCAGATTCCTAAAATAATAAAAACTCTTCAAGAGGAATTTAAAAACCTTTACTCAATGAGTAACTCGGCTGGGGTGATAAATCAAATTAATGATATTGAACAGGCTCTAGATGAGGCTCTCAAACTAGAGGAACTTTGGTGGAACCAACGAGCTATTCATCAAATGAAGGGACTTACATCCCCAATCCCTTACAGATTATCGACCTTATTTTACCAAAATTACTAGGATATCGGTGGTACTGATATCACTGATGGTTCTCTTAATATTCTTAATAATGATGGTGATCCTAGTTGTTTTAACAAAACACATATTTGCTTAATTCCTAAAGTCAAGCATCCCAATAATTCCTCAAACTTTAGACCTATTTATTTGTCTAATGTGATGTTCAATATTATCATTAAAACTATTGCTAATCATATGAAATCGATTCTTCCTGATATAATTGATTATAACCAGAGTGTTTTTGTCTCTGACAAACTTATCTCTTACAACTCTCTAATTGCTCTTGAGATCTTCCACTACATGACTTAAAATTGTAACAAGGAAAAAAGGTTTTGTTGGGGTCAAAATGGATATGGCTAAGCTTATGATAAGGTGGAATGGAGTTTCCTCCAAAAAAACTCTTTTAACTAATGGCTACCCTACCAACATTGGTACAAGATTTGGATCAAGACCTCATAAAGGAAGTAGATCACACTTGGAATGATGGTTTGATCAATCAAATTTTTATGTATTTTGAGGCTAACCAAATATTTGCTTAGAAAATAAGGTGTCTGGTGTCCTCTTTTTTGTCCTAGGTGTGGCGCTCACATTGAAACAATTGATCACATTTTCAGAGACTATATTCGGGAGACAAAGATTTGGTTCGGTTCACCCCTAACAATTAATTTTACTGATACAAACTAGATTCACTTTATTGATTGGCTTAACAACTTCATTTTATCAAACCATAAGGACACAATCAGAATAGCATACGCTCTTATATATAAAATAAGGATTACAAGAAACACACAAATCTTCAACAACATAACAATCCACGTGGAGGTGTTTATTGCCAATTCCACGAAAATTCTGCACGAGTACAGTTCTCTCAATCTTCAACCAACGTCAGACAACAACAAAACAACATTTAAAAGAAAGTTAGTGAACAACAACTAGTCACCTCTCAATGTTGTTGCTACAAACATTGTGCTACTACCTACTTTCTCGGACGCTTAAACCTCTAAACCCTTTACATTATTGAAGGGAATCCAGTTTGCTATCTCAAACAACATCAATTTCAAGCAATTAATTTTTGAATCGGACTTGGAAGTGTTGTTAAAGGCAATGAACAATTGATTTTTAACACACACCCCCCACCCCTAATGAAATCATTGTAAATTTAGCCTTTGATATGAGCCCAATCTAATGAAAGGGTTATTTTTTTATATTATATACCACTATTTCAATTATGTTTAAGATTTATTTATAAATTAATAGATAAATAAATGATTATTTGTGATTTTGGTTCGTGACAATTGGTCGAGTTTTGATTCTATCTCAACAATTTAAGATTCTCATTGTTTTAGTATCTAATGTCATATTCTCATTTAAATTGAAGTGGCATATTAGCATGATATATAATGTATTATGTTGGTGCAATGTGACACAAAATTGTCACATCATCATTGAATGCTAGGTAGTTAATTTCAGATAGCGGTGCGTCGCGGCCAACCCTGGAAACCGGGATAGCGAGATAGCGGGCTGCGGGATACCGGGATGACCTCTACATGAATAATGCTATATAAACATGCATTTAGATCTCAAACTCACAGTCTAAATCAAAACATACATTTAGATACCAAATAGTCTTAATCAAAATATAGATTTAGATATCAAATATCATCATGTTCTTTAACATAGTAGAGTAATAAAATTAACAAAATATTAAAACTAAAATGCATGTTATAGAAATCAAAAATCATCATCATCTTCAACGTAGTCTTCTTCCTCTTCTTCCTCCTCCTCTTCCCCATCAACTTCAATATATTTTTCGTTCTCCTCCTCTTCATCCTCATCATCTTCAACATAAATAGGTTCAACTTCTTTAACATCTTCTTCTACCACCACTTCCTTTGATATTGCTTCTTGTGTTATTGCCCTAGATACACTTGCAGCTGCCTTTTCTTTTGCTGCCCGCCTAGTGTAGACCACCGGCTCATTAGCCCCACTTGCATTGGCAACATCAGTCCAAGTTAGATTATCACCAGCATAAACTAATTCTTCAACAGGTTTATCATCATCCCCCAAGTCTCCCACTTCAAATTCATTGATATAATCATCATAATCATTCAAGATGATTGGATCAATCACATCACGACAATCATATCGCTCTTTCAAAGCCTGATTATACTTAACGAAAAGTAAGTCTTCCAACCTCTTATGCTCAAGTCTACTTCTCTTCTTGGAATGAATCTAAGTATCATAATTTAAAATGTTAGTTTACTAAATTAATATGAACCTACATAGTAGAATACTCTATAGCTTAATAAAAAGTATTAAGTATTAATTTATATGTTCAAAAGTACTCCAATTACGCTCACATCCTGAAGAACTGCATGTCAAACTCAACAATTTAATGGCCAATAATTGCAAAAGTGGAGTTTGTGTTCCATAAGTCTTCCACCACTCAGCTGCAATGAAACAATCATTTTCATTTTATACAAGTTGTTGTGTGCTAAAAAATTTAAGAAGAAAATAAATGAAGTTCCAATCCAATTACTAGGAGCTAATGTTGCCCTTTGTCTTATTGCTCCACCCAATCCAAACATATCATTAGCAATCTTATATTCTGACAATTGCGTTGTAGTCATGTCACTCATTTGATGACTTTCACTAAGTGTTTCGATGCATAAGTGAAGACCTCCCACCAATAT
>NC_021164.2:50653676-50665919 GCF_000331145.2 Cicer arietinum | reverse complement strand
GCTGCCTTGGACTTCAACCATTCTTCAGAAGTGAACATCTTTCTAAGGTTGGTTTTTTGTTTATGCAATCTTTGCAAAGTAAGAAATGTGGTAGCAAACCTTGTGACTCCATGTCTAACCAATTCAACATTGTCAGTGTTCTTCCTCATTATGTTCAACGCCAATGTGTGGTTATAAATGAAGCCAACGAGACTAATCCCTTTTTGAATAACCATTTTAACCTTAGCAATCTTTCCAATATCTTCTAACATCAGGTCTAGACAATGTGCAGCACACGGAGTCCAAAACAAGTGTGGTCTCTTGGCAGTTAGTAGTGTACCAGCCAATACATAATTACTTCCATTGTCAGTAACCACCTGCACAATATTTTGCTCACCAATCTCCTCAACAAAATTGTCCAATAGCTCAAATATTTTAATTCCAGTCTTCATGTAGGAAGAAGCATCAATACTCTTCACAAACATTGTTCCTGCTGTGGAATTCACCAAGAAATTTATCAAAGTCATATTCTTTCTGTCCGTCCAACCATCTGACATAATTGAGCATCCGTATTTTGCGTGATGCAATTGATGACCATTCAACAAAGCCTTTGTATATTCCAACTCTTTTTCAAGGAGTGGAACCCTTAACTCATGATAGCTTGGAGGTTTCAAATGAAGACCGTAATTTCCAACTGCTTCCAACATCAACTTGAAGCTTTTTGATCTTGCAAGATTGAAAGCAATTTTGTTTATGTAAAAAAAAAACGAGCAATGTATTGTACTGTTATTGCTCTTGCTTCTTTGTCACAAGTATCAATTATGCTTGTTTGTCTCTTGTCTTTCACCAATTTGTGTTCTGCTTTTTTCATGAACATTAAATCCAATGGACCTTTTGTCTTCTTGATAGCTGGTAAAGAGGCTTCAATTGCCCTTTTTCCACTTCGAGTTCTCCTTATTTCAGCTACATCATCATTAACATCATCGTCAATTTGAACTTCCATCTCATTTAATATTCCATCTTTTAGTGCTTGTTTCTCATCATAATCTGTCTGCAACAATAGCTTACAATCTGGTGGTATTTTTCTGTAGCTTTTTATGTCTCCCCTTATTCCTAATTGATGTTGTCTTGCTCTAGTAATTCATCCACTAGTTTCAACTTGACAAAAATCACATGTCACCTTCTTCGCATTATTCTTGTCTTTTACACTATTAAACTGTCATGCTAGGTCAACATTATCTTCGGTTGTTTAAACATTCCAGATTGTGGGGTTTCAGATGATGTTGTCATGGCTGTTTGCAGAACAGACAAAGAAAGAAATGAAGTAGAAAAAAACAAAGAGAAGTAAATTAAATTAACAAAAACAGAAACAAAAAAAGAATTAAATTAAATTAAATTAACAAAAACAAATTAAATTAAATTAACAAAAACAAAAAATAGAAGTAAATTAACAAAAAAAAGAATTAAATTAAATTAAAAAAACAAATTAAATTAAATTAACAGAATGAAAAAAGAAGTAAAAAGAATTAAATTAAAATAAAAAACAGAAGTAAATTAACAAAAACAGAAGCAAATTAAATTAAATTAAATAAACAAGAACAAATTATTTAAATTAACAGAATGCAAAACGAAGTAAAAAGAATTAAATTAAATTAACAAAAACAGAAGCAAATTAAATTAAATTAATAAAAACAAATTATTTAAATTAACAGAAAGAAAAAAGAAGTAAAAAAATTAAATTAAATTAAATTAACAAAAATAAAAAAACAAAAGTAAATTAAATTAACAAAAACAGAAACAAATATAGAAGTAAATTAAATTAAATTAAATTAAATTAACAAAAACAGAAATAAAAATAGAAGTAAAAGATGAGAAGATGAGATGAGATGAGAACGACCAGAAACGAGAACGAGTGAATCTCTGAAGGGTGTATTACCAAAATTACCCCTAAAACGTTTTAAAATTTAGGGGTAAAATTGGTTTTTGACGGAAAAAAAGTCCAGATTTTTTTCACGTTTTTTAGGGTTTTGAAACCCACGACCTGGAACGCGACCCGTGACCCGCGAACGCGCCCAGGTCACGCGCAAACCCTAATTTCTCCACTCCGCTCTGCGCCGCCGTGGCCATGTCGCTCGCCGCTCCGCTCCGGCGCGATCCCGCCGCAAACCGGCGCTATTGACTACCTAGCAAATTTATATAACGTATTTTGAAGCAATATTTTATTTATTTTATTTTATTTTTTGAAAAAAATAATTAAATAAATAATGATTTAATAAAGTAAAAATTGATGTATCATTTCATAACAGCTAAGCATCTTTAAATTTCAATAAATCCTAAATCATCGAGCATCATTTAGATTTTATGGGTGACTACCACGTGACAAAGACGAAAACAATACAACACATAATTATAGGGATAAAAAAAAAACTATAAATTATAGATATGAAAATACGAAGAAAAAAAAATTAATTTTAGTTTCTAACTTCAACTACTATATATGAAATATCTAGTGTTTTGTCACTTAATTTAGACAAGAGATTACGTACATCAAAATGACTAAAACAATAAAAATCTTAAACTGTTGAGATTAAATTTAAAAAAATAAAATAAACTGACTAAAACCAAAATTTGGTCAAATATCATAAATAAATAAATAAATAAAACAAATAACTCATAAATAAAAGTGTAATAATTTTACATAATTATACTATAACCTATTAGATATTAATCATTATCACAAATTTGAGTTGAAGTGAAGCACAGATTTTTGATTTTGAATAAAATTATACTAATAAAATAAAATAACACTTAGTTTAGCACATTTCTTCTTTGCTAAAATGATACCTAGTTTAAAATAAAATAAATACATAAGAATTCAAGATTGGTCCAACAAATTTAAATATCTAAAACGACCTTTAAAAATGAACTTCAATTACAAATAATAGACTTAAAATCATACACTTAATCAATTGAACTATCATATAACATCAAGTAAATTTAATAATAACATAAATTATTTAGTTTTGAGACATTTTTCTTTGTATTAAGTAAATATTTTTTTGACCTAAAATCCTAACTTTAATGATTTGACCTTTGTGTCGGTCCCACTTAAGATTTACCAATAAAAAAAGTTTCACCTCGAACGTAAAATGAATGGTGTTCACTTATTTGAATTGGTTCATGATTATAAGAACAAAAAAATGACCTCTAATAATCATGTACTAGATTTTTCTTTTACAAAAACAAAAGGAATCTTATTCTAAGTAAAGAAATATTACATCCAAACAACAACGTTACTTTTCCGATGGCTTCTAGGGAAATGGTTCAAATAAATCATTCACCAATGGATCATCAAAGATAATGAATCAGAGCCATTAGATTAATCAAAATGTCACTTCGTGCACCCTTTAATCCCATACCAGCAAAAACTTTACCAAGCCAATCTTCCTAATGCTACCTATTATTCACTTTGATTTTCAACAAGTTTCATGTTAAGATTTTTACCTCATCACTTCAATATCATGGAAAATTTTCACATTTTTCATCTTCCGAATAAGCCAAATACAAGCGAACCACAAAACTTTTGCTCTATGTTCAAACACTTTCCCTCCACCAAGCAACACAGCAAATTGATCAAAGTGTTCAGTCCCTTCATTTTGCATGACTTAGCTAATTTAAGATCAAAGTGTTGATGTACTAAATTGATCCTTGATTATAAAGGTAACTAAAAGCCTAATTTTTCTTGTAAGGAGTGTTGAACAAAAACATGCTGTGTAAACTGATGAGAGTCCAAGGTTTAGTAGCTATTACCAAAGTTTAACTTAATCTCCTAGCATTTCTTTCAATTACATAACCAATAATTAAGCAACAACAAATGCACAACCATTTGTTTAGTTTTAAAGAGCCTAGCAACAAAATTCATACACTAAATATGGAGAAATAGGGATATTGCAGATTCAAACTTGCGCTCTAACATATAAATGTATCTACAGCTGTCATCTGAGTTGTACTCACGATATCAAATGCACAACCATTAACAATAATAATGTCATATGAGTTGTACTTTCGAGATCAAATGCACAACCATTGATAATAATATAATAAGAGTCAATCAAGCATAGCAACTCCCATTCTTTGAAGCACAACGTATAAATGAATTAAGGGTCAAAATCTTCCATCTACACACTCTGTATTTCCATATCAATCAACTTTCAATATTATTAACCTAATAGTGAAGTGAACTCTACAATCTCATATATCTGTAGAATTTCAGTATATTCTCAACAATAAAAAACCAAAAACCAATCAATCAATTGGTGTTAATGCCTCAGCTCCAGCAACAATCTCCAAAATCTCCCCAGTAATCTTAGCTTGCCTTTCCCTATTATAAGCAACAGAAAGATTCTTCTTCAACTCAACAGCGTTATCAGTTGCACTAGACATAGCACCCATTCTAGCAGCAAGTTCACTAGCCAATGATTCTTGCAAAGCCTTCAAAACTTGACTATTCAAATAAAGTGGCATCATTGCATCAAGAATCTGGACGGGGTCTTGTTCAAATTCCATAACAGGAACACACCCATCATTTTTTTTCTTCACAAAAACATCTCTTTTTAATGCCAACTTACCATCCTTAGAAGTTAACCTAAAAAACTCATCTCCAAATGCATCAACACAATTCCCATTCACATCAAAAACTTCACCTTTTCTAGATAACGGTAACAAAGTTTGAATCACTGGTTCAAACTTAACTAAAGAAACAAACTTTGTGTAAACAAGTTCAACTTTATCAACTTCTTCACTAACAAAAAGTGAAAAAACATCGTCGGCAATAATCTGAGCATCTTTTGTTGTTGGAAAACCGTTATTTTCAATAAACCTATCAACTTCAATGAAACTCCTACGTGTGAAATAACTATTACCCTTTTTACCAACACTAATTACAACACAACCTAACCCTAATTTCTTCAATTCGCGAACTCGAGTTTCTGCTTTTTTAGCAACGGCGTTGTTGAAACCGCCGCATAAGCCACGGTCGCCGGTGATGACGATTAGGGCGACATTTTTGACGGGTCTGACGGCGGTTAACGGGACTTCTACGTCGTCGTTTTGGAGATTTTGGTTGATGTCTTGGAGAACTTGAGCGAAGGTTTCGGAGAAGGGGCGGGAGTTGATAACAGCTTCTTGTGCACGGCGGACTCGGGCGGCGGAGACGAGTTTCATTGCTTCGGTGATTTTTTGGGTGTTTTTGACGGAGTTGATTCGGTCGCGGATTTCGCGGATGCCGCAGCGGATTGGTGGGCAGGGATGGTGGGATTTTGAGGTGATGGTGTTCGGGAGAATGGTGGAAAACATTTGGAGATCAAAATGAGGTTTTGGGAAATTCCTAAGTTGTATGGGTTTGGTGTTGGTGATGGTGATGGAAGAGTCGATGTTATTGGTTGCTTGAGAAACTGTTTTTTCTTACGTCGACTCTAAGATACTGTTTAGAAGAACAACAAGAACAGGTGTTTGGGCTTTTATTTGTTATGAATTTGGGCTTTTCATTCATCAAATTGTTGATTGCTGCACCTATAATACCCTACAAATCTTTTAAAATGTCAAATTATTATACTACCAACTCTAATTATTTTATTTTTTTTACTATTTCAACATTTTCGGACCCAGCAAAAAAAAAATCAAAAGTTACTGAAAAACATTTTTAAAATTTTCTGGTATTACCGAAAAAAAATTTCAAAGTTTTTCAGTACAGAAGAAAAAAAAATTTTCAAAATTTGAACTATTGAAAACCTTGAAAAGAATTTTCCGGTACAAGAAAGGATTTATTGAATAACTTCTTTACAAGTTTTTTGGTACACCTATTTTTTTTTATTATTTTAAATTTTTTTTTATATAAATTTTAACATATATAGATAAACCGCTACTATTATATGATAAAACATGTGTCGATACTACTAACATTTTTGACACAGATCACGTATAAATAATTATAATTAATATTAATATTATAAAAAAAACTATTATTGTGATTAATTATTATAATTTATTTTATATTTTATTTCAGATATTTGATAACGAGAAGCTATTGTGAATTGGACTAAAGAAATCAGTATAAAAAATAAAGTGATAGTTATCATCATAAAATTAGATAAAGAGATAGTAGAGAGAGGAAAGATAAATAAATTAGTATTATGTTGTGACATATGAGAAAAATACAAGTGTGTTGATAGTTTAACTCGAAGCTCAACAAAAAAGTGTGGTTGTCCTTTCAAGCTTAGATCAAAACCAATAAAAGATGGTTCATGATGGACAATTAAAGTAATCTGTGGAGTTCACAATCATGAATTACCTGATACTTTGGAGGGACATGCATTTGTTGGACGTTTAGATGAAGAAGAGAAAAAACATGTTCATGACTTAATAAAGTATAATGTTGCCCCGAGGCACATATTACTCTCATCGTAAGACTGAGATAAGAACAATGTTACTAAGATCTCACAAATTTATAAACAAAGGAGTATGATTTGATTGGACGTGAGAGATCATAAGACATAATATAACATTTATTCAAGTTAATTAAAGATATAAAATATGTGTGTTGGGATAGAAAGCGGGAAGACTCAAATGTTATGAGAGATATGTTTTGAGCCCCTCCAGATTTAGTGAAGTTGTTGAATTTGTTTCCTATTGTGTTGATTATGGACAACACCTACAAAACCAATAAACAAAGAATGCTATTACTTGAAATTGTTGGTATGACATCAACATAGATGACATTTTTAGTTGGATTTGCTTATTTGGAATATGAGCGGGAAGAAAACCTATGTTGGGCATTAGAGAGGCTAAGAGAATTGTTTGTTACACAAAACAAATTTCCTCATGAAATTGTGACAAACAAAGATCTTGCTTTAATGAAAGCAGTTGGTATTGTATTTCCACATATTGTTAATTTGCTTTGTCGATTTCATATCGACAAAAAAGTTGGAGCAAAATGTAAGCAATATATCTTAAAGGATAGACAATAATTAGTATTGAATATGTGGAAATACATTATTTATTACAGTGATGAAAAAGAGTATATTAGGCGTTTGCACACGTTTGAGAAATCTTGTGTCGATAATCAAATGTTTGTTGATTATGTGAAAGAAACTTGGTTGACTCCTCATAAGCAAAGGTTCGTTGAAGCATGGACAAATCAAGTGATGCATTTGGGAAACACAACAATTAATAGATATGTCATGTCACTATAAAACTTCAATTTTGTAATTTTACTATATATTGTTTGATTGCTCCATGGTGACAATTTACATGTAATGATAGGGTTGAGCAAGCTCATTGGAAATTGAAGTTAATGTTGGAACACAACATGGGTGACATGTGTAAATGTTGGGAGGCTATGAACAACATGATAAGGTTGCAACATAAAAAAATCAGGGGCTCATTTTAGAAAAGTTTTTATGATCAAGAGCATGAACACAACAATTCATTTTATCAGAGATTGAATACATTTGTATCAAGAGAAGCTCAAAGACGCATTGTTGTAGAATACGAGAAAGTTGAGTGGGTTGGTACCAAACAATACGTATGTGGGTGATCTCTCAAAAGAACATACGGGTTACCTTTTGCTTGTGAATTGGCACAATATAAATTGATGGGTGAACTAATTTCTCTAGATAATGTGCATATTCAATGGAGGAAATTAAGCATGGAATGTGAAATCGCCCAAGACACAGAAGATGGATCAAGTTAGATATGTCTAATGAGATTAAAACCAACTACAAGAGTGTTGAAGAGTGTTGAAAGTAAGGTGAGTGAACTTGTTTTTCCAACTACAAGTTCAATGTGTCCACCACCTGAAAAAGTTAAAACCAAAGGACGAGTGAAGAAGAGTACGTGTATCGAGACTCTTCTTACTTTGAGCATGTTAATGCAACATATTGTGAAGATCCCAGTTCCCAACCATCTCAAACATCAAAGAATAGACATTCTCTTTCATCAAAGAACACAACCCTCTCAACCATCTCAATTATCAAAGAAGAGACATTATCTTTCCACAATACATTTGTTCTTGAGACAATTTCCTGATGTTATTCAACCATACATTGATGACATATTTAATGTAATAGTAGATGGAAATTATGGCTATCGTGCTATTCCATCGTTGCTTCGGCACGGTGAAGAGTCTTGGTCTTTGGTTCACCATAGTTTTGGCCAGGAGATTGCTTCTCATATAAATCCATATGATAGACTATTCTTAGGACGCATTAGAGAAGTAAGAGATTTATTGAAGATAACAAGCTTAAGTGTTCAACCCATAGATAAATGGATGTCCATACCTGATATGGATTAAGTGATAGCGACAACATATAACATTATTCTCGTCATGTTTGAGTAGACATTTTCTATGACTTTCTTTCGTATGAGAGATTCACATTCAAGATCGACAAAAAATGATTGTATCATATGTATTAGTTTTATCGATGCAAGTCACTGGGTTCTAGTAAAATTATCTTATTTTCTTAAGTAATACTTAATTTTTTTTTAATAATCAAATTATTTATAATTTTAATATATTTTGCAGTTAAAAATGAAAGATGGATTTCCAATGACAAACATTGCCCCATGTTGGAAGCAATATTGCATTGACGAAACGACTTCTTGGGCGATAACATATACAGAGTGTCTACAACACTTGGAATATTTATTAGGCCATTTGCCACATGTTACACAAAATCCACTTAAAGAACCTGTAGTGACGACATGTTAAATACAAAGCTTTTATAAAAGTGAATATACAAGTCGTTATCTGGATTAACTTCATGTACATCCAACCCCTGTTGTATACCGACCTGGTATAGGATAGATGATTGTGAACTAGAAGCATCTGCAGCGGTGGTCGGGACTCCAAAATCTAGGACCTGGGGTACATCATCTGGTCGCACTAGTAGTGGATGAGATATCCGGCAGAACCACTCCAAATATCCCTTATAACACTCAAATGGATATGTAGTTGGATGGATCCTGTGATATATCTCGGTGACAGGGGTCACATATTCCATTCATTCCACATCTACATCAGATAATATAGAAATATCTGGAGGTGGCAGTGGTGGAATATGTTGGATATATCCAAACTGTCTCAAACACCTCTCTGGTAGATATGTCACTAATGTATTGCATAGTCAGAGGTGACCAATGTATAACATGATATCATCAAAGGAAATGACATCCATATGATTCCCCTATGGTCTCCATATGATTTCAACAGGTGTTAGTGCGATAATCATATGTATGTACTCATGGATCTTGTGCTTGCCTTGTTTGTAGCTCTATCTATTCATTCGGGCAATGCACTGAACGTCAACACATTGATCACCTCTTTTACAAATATCTAGAAAATATTCATATATCCAACATTGTTGCAAATAAAATAAATAAATTAATGATAAACATAAAAATTAATAATTAAAAATCATAACAATTAATAATAATCATAAATATTTAATACTTGCAGTAGAGAGATATATCCACCTAATTGTTTGGTATCATAACAACTAGCATTAGGTAGTCATAAAGGACTACGAGTGTAACACTACCCTAAGCGTATCTACTGATACCTTTCAAATCTTTGAATAAGGGAAGATATTTTGTATCAATTAATCTATGACTTTTATCTACGAAAATAGTACTCTGTACCAGATTCAACAAATACGTCCTAACAAACAATCAAATCGCTCTGCTGCACACTGTCTTTTGAAGACCTCTTTCAACCAATTTAATTTGTAGTGTGCACCCTTTTATTTATTTATTTCATCCCATATATCTTCAGGAGGCACCCCTAACAAAGTTATGACAATATTACATGTCATTATCTATCTAGATCAGGTGGTGGACTGTAGAGCTCACTCCTAATAGGAACGCCTAACAAATTGACAACATCGTCCAAATTAATCGTCATTTCACCAAATGACATGGAAATAACAATGTCTCTAAGTGTCATCTTTTCACAAATGCCGAAATCAGATTGTTGTCAATCAGCTTCAGACTGTCCCACTGTAGTGGGTCTAATCCTGATAAATTCACTCACGTCTCTATATTTCGCGGGAGAACTGGTGGAGTAAATTGTTGCAATTTCTTTCCATGAGCGACAATTTTTCAGCATTGGTCGCTCATGCATACAAATAAAATGTATGACATTAAAATTAAATATAGAACATAAATAATAATTAATTTAAATATTTTTAATGCATTATAAATAATAATTAATTTAAATATTTTTAATGCATCATAAATAATAATTAATTTAACTTACTTGACCAAACCACTATCTTCTAGACACATGATGTCGGGGGTTTTTTTTATTATTATACCACTAAAACAAAAATTAAATACCACAATACCACTATTTTCAAATTATGTACCAAACTACCATCCTTTTTCAACTTTCTATTCCTTCCTCTTAGAAATCGGTACTGGGCCCTAAACTTTCTCAACTACTTTTTTTTTTTTTTTAGAGAAGGAAGGGAAATCGGTTTCCCCAATACCGATTCCTCAACTAATTTTTTTTTTTAATTTTTGTTTTTTCTAATTATTAAATTTATTTGATCATTTATAAAATTATTTTTATTAGTGGTACTATTTAATATGCACATATATAGGGAATTTGATCAATTAATAAAGCCACGTTCATCCGCTGAGAAATAATGCAACACATTATTTTTCGTTAACATCTTTCTTAATAATAAATATATATTTTATTAATCAATAATTATTATTTTAATTAAATAATTAATTTAATTAAATAATTAATTTAATTTTCATTTATTATTTAATTAAGTAATTAATATTTTAATTCAATAAATAAATACAATGTTAATTTTATATTTTATAATTATTAAAAAAAATTAATTAAATGGACTCAATAAAATAACAATATTTAATTTAATATTATAATTAAACATACAAATACCAAATGAGTGAAAAAAATATATACAAATTTTATTACAATATTTTTATTACATTAATCTCCTATATGGTGTCCAATCCCACATCGTGGTGGTCGACGAATACGACGTGGACGACGTGGAGGTGAGTTTTCTTCGTCAACTGGGGCATATGTCTCCTGAACATTTCCACTTAGTAGGTCGACATGCATCGAAGAAGTATGATCTACTTGATTTGGGAATGATGGAACACCAAATGAGTACATGTTATTAATATAATGAGTAGCCGATTCAGGCGTACCTAGGTATGCATCAAATATGTTATTCACAAAATCTTGATCACTTGAATGTAGAGATTTTCGGTGATCATCTTGTTGAGTTGACAAGAATTGAACTGATTGTCTTGGTGGTTCAAATTGTTGTTGTGTTCGGGTGAAAGAAAATGAATGACGATGTGGTTCTGGCGCTTCATTTTCAATAGAAACAGGAGGAGTCGGTAGGCGAGGTCTATTACGTCTTTGTCGGTGTGATGGTTGAGTTGGCTCTTCTGCAACACCACATCGTGGATCCCGTAGTAGGTGTAGAGCTGATAGATACAAATTAGAGTTGTGTCTAAACCACACCATATACTCCTCTGTTGGTATTGGGTGTCCATGTATCGGTTGACCAGTAAGACAATGACTTCGACGTTCGTTCCAAAATTGAATCCATGCAGCATGTTTGTCTTTCCAATTTTCCAGATGATTCCCTCTCATATCCTGACAGTGAAGTGTATCAATATTTTCAGGTTCATCTGGAATTTCCTGCAAAAGTCCAAATTGCAGTTTGACTCTATCTGTTTGATGCCATTCAACAATTGAGAAACAAATCAATGCAGTTTTGGCAGTCCATATCATTGAATTCTGATATGCTTGCTGTGGTATGACATTTTCAAGACCCCTGTAAGGCATCCATATGAACTAGAGAAAAAAAGACATATTAGTAAGACAACACAATTATAATAAATATAAATTTTGTTGAACAATGAAATTTTAAACCTGATAATGTTGCATGTGATCAATGTTTGATCTATAACTGACAAGATCCCCGTATGGAGTTCCAGAATGGATTAGTCCCCTGCCAATCCATCTAGTAAAAGAATATAAAACTATTATTTAGCAAGTTTGACAAGTATATTATATGTAATTTATTGGATTAATATGAAAAATATTTTACCGTTTTGCTAGTGGAAATGATATCTCTCTAGTGCAATGAGGGGCAATGAACGACATGCGATACCATACCCAAGATTGAAGGAGCAATGTACATCCACCCATACATG
>NC_021164.2:50651831-50653302 GCF_000331145.2 Cicer arietinum | reverse complement strand
CTGCTGCATTATTCGGAACATGAGCAAATGTGTCTTTTAACCATTTCAGTTTGACGAATTGGCCCACCATTTGATTTTTTGGAGGAATGACACCCAAAATTTGTTGGCATTCTTCATCCCAATCTAAAGCGCCACCTCCAGTTACTGGTCTTCCGTTGATAGGTAGACCAAGTTGTAATGCAACATCTTCAAGAGTTATTGTACACTCTCCTATTGGAAGATGAAATGTGTGTGTTTCTGTTCTCCAATGTTCTACCATTGCGATCACCAATGATGGGTCCACGTTACAAGATCCCAATTTTACAACGGTCAAAAACCCAACTTCCTCCAAGTAAGGAACTATCATTTCATTTGGTTCCTCCATTCTAAAGTGGTGGTGACATTCAATCAAGTTCTACATTTTAAATAAATTTAATATTAGAGTTATGAAAATGATGCTTAAAAACATGTATACATAAGATGATTACAACCACTTACCATCTCAGCGATATCTCTAGACCTGTGAAGATACTGATTTCTTAAAAGAGCCATGGAGCTTGTATGTTGTGAATGTGAGAGCTTTAAAGTGTGTGTGAATAATAATATGAACATAATGACTATTTATAAAACAATTGCAATCCTATCCAAAAATCCGAACCAGCCAATCAGTGGAGGATTGGGGGATTACGATGACGTCATCGTACACGTATTCATTATCCTATCCAAAAATCCGAACCATCCAATCAGTGGAGGATTTGAGGATTAGCTGACGTCATCGTACCAGATTACGCTGACGTCATCGTACACGTATGCATTATCCTATCCAAAAATCCGAACCATCCAATCAGTGGAGGATTTGAGGATTACGCTGACGTCATCGTACACGTAAGCATTATCCTATCCAAAAATCCGAACCATCCAATCAGTGGAGGATTTGAGGATTACGCTGACATCATCGTACACGTAAGCATTATCCTATCCAAAAATCCGAACCATCCAATCAGTGGAGGATTTGAGGATTACGCTGACATCATCGTACACGTAAGCATTATCCTATCCAAAAATTTGAACCATCCAACCAGTGGAGGATTTGAGGATTACACTGACGTCATCGTACACGTAAGCATTATCTTATCCAAAAATCAGAACCAGCCAATCAGTGGAGGATTTGAGGATTACGCTGACGTCATCGTACACGTAAGCATTATCCTATCCAAAAATCAGAACCAGCCAATCAGTGGAGGATTTGAGGATTACGCTGACGTCATCGTACACGTAAGCATTATCCTATCAAAAAATCCGAACCAGCCAATCAGTGGAGGATTTGAGGATTACGATGATGTCATTGTACACGTATTCATTATCTTATCCAAAAATATAAACCAGCCAATGAGTAGATGGTTTGAGGATTACGCTGACGTCATCGTACACGTAAGCATTATCCTATCCAAAAATCCGAACCAGCCAATCAGTGGAGGATTTGAGGATTACG
>NC_021164.2:50630384-50648742 GCF_000331145.2 Cicer arietinum | reverse complement strand
TAATTATAAAATATAAAATTAACATTGTATTTATTTATTGAATTAAAATATTAATTACTTAATTAATTAATAAATGAAAATTAAATTAATTATTAATTAAATTAAACTAATTAATTAAATTAAATTAATTATTTAATTAAATTAATAATAAATGAAACTTAAATTAATTATTTAATTTAAATAATAATTATTGATTAATAAAATATATATTTATTATTAAGAAAGATGTTAACGAAAAATAATGTGTTGCATTATTTCTCAGCGGATGAAAGTGGCTTTATTAATTGATCAAATTCCCTATATATGTGCCTATTAAATAGTACCACTAATAAAAATAATTTTATAAATGATAAAATAAATTTAATAATTAGAAAAAAAAAAAAAATTAGTTGAGAAATCGGTATTGGGGAAACCGATTTCCCTTCCTTCTCTAAAAAAAAAAAAAAAGTAGTTGAGAAAGTTTAGGGCCCAGTACCGATTTCTAAGAGGAAGGAATAGAAAGTTGAAAAAGGATGGTAGTTTGGTACATAATTTGAAAAGAGTGGTATTGTGGTATTTAATTTTTATTTTAGTGGTATAATAATAAAAAAGCCTGATGTCGGTATCGTGTAAGGACGGACATATCATACGGCCCTCCAAGATATTGTGTCAGCTCACCCTCTTGTTGTACAAGTCTCTCCTCATGTATAACAATATTATCTTCCTCCTCATGTACCACAATCCCCTTCTCCTCGTGTACCACAATCCCCTTCTCCTCGTGTATACCAATATCAGCCTCAGGGATAGATATATGACCCTGTTCTCTCATGTCATCATCTTCCATTATAATTCGTCGTCTTCTCTGGGATGTTGTCGGTTGAACCATTTTTGGAACAACATCCATATATGATGAAGATTCAACGTCACATGTTCTTCGTACTATCTTGTTGTCTCTTCCTCAAGCACCCGCACCAACTGTAAAAAAAAAAAATAGTTAAAATAAAATGAATAGTAATGGAATAAAAAATTAAAAACAAAAAAACAAAAAATAAAAATAAATACAAAATTACAAACAACTACCGAAAAACTTGTGGGATGATGTTTTCCGATATTGTATGTGTTTCGGAAAGGTTGAAATAAGTTTTTCAATAGTTCCGGAAAACTTGAAAAAAGTTTTGTGAAAATGATGTTCTGTACTGAAAAACTTTTATCAAGTTTTTCAGAGTATAAGTTGTCTACCAGAAAGCTTAAAAATAAAATTCCGAAAAAATGGAAATTTTCTGTTACTCACTTGTGTTTCGGCAAACTCAAATGATGAAATGGTGAAAAATTGTAACTTTTAATATTTATGACGGTATTTATGTCTTTTCTTTCAGTTTGTGGGAGTACATGGATAATTTGGAGGGTACAGGGTAAAACGATCCAAATTGTTGAACATTTTTACGTGGTGGTCACTCATCCAACCCAAATATTTATTTAAAATATGTAAAAATATTATTGAAATGGAGCTTCGAATAAACTGATTAATCTTATTTTTCACTATTGGATCAATGTTTTAATTCGTAGGATCCGGTAAAACATCTAGAGTGGTGGAGTTTTGATAAATTAAGAGTCCTTGTTTCCAAAGGAGTCAATAGGGTTACCAATGTCTATCCTAAGCTTTATTACAAAAATTATGTTTAGTGATTGCTTGGACAAATACTTGGGTTAGGAATGTATTATGAGCGGACAACATAGGAAGATTTCTTGTATATCTATGACGTGGTTGCATTATACTTGTTGTTTGGAAAGGTAGATTGTTAGCAAATCTATGTATAACGTGCAAATTTGTTGGTTCCCTCGATATGCTTTTGAGAACTTGGATAGAAGAGTGAGGAAATTTATTTAACCTGATACTAATGGAATAAGCTTATCAAGTTTAAGAAATTGGATGGTTTGGGTTTACAATGCAAAAATATGACTTTATTTGGAAAACTTGTGTTCAAGTTTGGTGCAGCCCAATAATAAACTTTTGATCTCCCTTCATATGAACAAATATCTCAAAGAAGGCAACACGTTCTTAGACAAGGTGAATGTTGGCTCACCGACTTGGAAGATTATTCTCAAGACTATTTACATATCAGAGGATGTATATACCTTTAAGTTTAGGTATGGTGACACCAATATATGGTTCCAGCTATGGTTGTCCAAAAAACTTTTGAGTGACACGGTGCATGATATCTTTCATTCTCATTTATACAATTTTTAAATAAAAAAAGATTGTCTACCACATCGTATTCTACAATTATCTCTTATTTGTTATTTTACCTAACTTTTAGATAAAACTAGTTATTCCATACTTTGTTACCATACATTAAGTTATTATGAGTGATCAATATAAAATAATTAGATCTCTTCTATTGTCAATAAATTTATATACATGATATAAAAAGAATTTATACCGACAGTAAATTATAATTATCTAATATTAAAAAATATTTAATTTATATAATAATAATAATAATAATTTTTAAAATAATGAGATTGTTATGCTAACAAATTAAATCCATATTCGTAAGGAAAAAATAAAAAAAAAATAAAAATTACTTAAAAAATAGTATTAATATTAATAAACCACGAGAGAAAACCAAAGAAAATTGAAGCTGAAGATTGGAAGTTTGGCGCAGAAACCCGGTTCATGGTGCTCCGAAATTGATCCGAACCAGTCAATATTAAGAAGAAAACAAAAGTCGTAGAAGCTCCAGAATTAACGTTAAATTGCATTTGTGTTTCTAATCTCTAACGTTGTAGTTATAGAACCATGATGCTGTAATTAAATTAAACCACAGTTGAGTTTGTTTACCTCCTGAAAAAAAATGCGGAGGGTACTTGGGAAGATTGCTGGGTTGTTCAGCAATCGAAGTATGGCGGGAGTGGACAAAGTAGGGAACAAATACTTCACCAGACACGAAGAAATTGATGGCATCAGTAAGTACCTTTCCATCTTTTCTATTGTTTTTAATCATAATTTTGTTTATTGGATTAATTAATTAATTAATTAATTAATGTGTTTTATTATAGTTTGAGATTTTGGGTTTATGTATATAGGGTTTTTCTACTTGTATCAATTTTTGTTGTTGTCTTCTTCGCGTATGCCAAAAAGGGGTGTTTTTCAGCAATGCTAAAAAGTGTGTTTTGTTGATGTAGCAAAAATTGATTTTTGAATAAATTGATTTTAGTTAAAACTGAGTTTACCATGATTTTTGTTTGAATGTATTCTCCTATAACTTGAGTTAAAAATACATTTCAGTGAAAAAAATCATGTTCACTGCTATTATATGTAAAAATCATGTTTGGACTCACAAACTACAAATCATAGTTTCAAGTTAGAATCAATCCGAGAGGGAAAATCAATTTTAATTTTACACCTCCAAAAGTGGAACCAAACATGATCATGTACTGAATGTAGTAACATGTAACATTTGGCTGAAGCCCTAATCAATGTTGTGCCAACTGTAATGACTTTTCACCTTCAACATTACAAATTTTTGAAACTAATGTTGTGGTAGTAAACCTCAAGACACTAATAATAGAGATGAACACTGCACTATGAATGCATTTATCAGAACTGAACCATTTTGAAGTTAATCAAATTGGAGAACATATACTGTTTAGCAAATTGGCACCTTTAAAGGGTATAGTATGTATCAGTTAGCAGACGAAAGGGTACTGAACAAATATTTGATTAATCAATGTTTACTGCTATTACATAAACACTAACATAGACAGAGACACAAAAATATACAAAACAAAAGGAATAGAACGATCTACAGAGCTTAGCAACGGCATAAAACAAATGACAAAAAAAGTTACTAGGATATGATCCACCATTTGCATTCATAATGGATTCTATGTGTAAGTATCATTTTTGCTGTGAAAAGAAACAACAAAACCAAAATGTTTGTTAGGCTTAAAATTGCATCTTAATCAGAAAATTAGGATCTAGAGAGTCTAGAATCTAGGAGACATATCGTGCATATGTGTTCTGCTTAATTTTCAGCCCCAATGTCACTTTTCCCTGCTTATAATCATTACACAAGATGATCATCATTCATTTGATGAATTGCAATATTATATCTTCGGTTGTGAAGTTATCTAAAGTAGCTCTGTTGAAGTAGTAATCTGAAAAAATTTATATGGATTTTGCAGAATGTGATTGGATTATGTATTTACCATAAAACCATTGATGGATGAAAATGGGGACCAACAGTACGTTCAGATTCAACCTACATGATATTTAAGTTTTGTTATTTTTATTTCGTGTCTTTCTTAAAAGAGACAATCAGGGTTTTATCGTGTTCTACATCTCTTTTTTGTAATTGTGTCGTTTTGTCATGCTTGAACTTGTGACTTGTTAGATGCAAGTGTCATGGTCCACTTGGCCAACCTGAATTTAGAAAAATAAGAAAAAAATGTTTTTATGGTAGCTATTTTCTGCTGCTAGATTGATTCACTCATGATACTATTTTGATTCAATCTGCTAGATTGATTCAAAACCATGGTTCTTCTTACTTATTTTCCTGTGTTTTTTATTTGCATTGTAGCTCACGTTACAACGAATCTGTCTAATTCTGCTTTTTGTTTGTTTTGGTTTACTAGTGAAAGAGAAGAGATGGGTGGTGTTTAAGGGAGAGCAGGATCCTACCTCCATTCCAGGTATATATTTTATCGTAGCTATCAATCAACTGTTAATTTATTGAGTTTTTGTCAATTTCTATTAATAAAGGTAAATGTTGTCAATCGTTGATTGCGGAAAATAGCGGTTTGTTCAAATTTTGCTATGCAACAGAGCTATAGCCACTATTGGCAATATTTTGTGATAAATAGAAGATTGCGGAACAATAGCAACTTGTTCAAATTTCGTTACACTAAAGCACTATAGCACCGCTATTTAACAACACTGGATCCAATTATGATATATGTGAATTTATTCAGAAAACAGTCTATGATTCTTTATCCTATTTCCTATTATTGATGGATAATTGATGTTAAATTGTTTAGTTGAATGGATATGTTGGCTGAATGGGCAGCGTAAAAGGGCTCCAACCCCAGAGGTAAATTGAAATGCATATTACATATATCCCTTTGCTTGTACTATGCAATTATCTAAAGTTTTTTTATACTTATTTACTTTTTCCAGATCATAGCTAGACTAGATGGCATGATATAATATAATTTTTTATTGAAGTCTTGTGTGTGAATGATCTTGTGTCTCTCTTAATATTACTTAGAGGTATAAGAGGGAAATGGTCGACTCATAAGGTATTCTCATAGACCAGTTTCCGCGATCCGTGATTGACAACACTGTTGCAGACTATGGAAACAAGGAGTGCAGTAGGTTACGTAATCCTTTGCAAATATGAGTACAACAGTGCAGCAGTCTTGAAACATTATGTTCTTGTATTGTTCTCACACTCGGTGCAATCTTTAAAGAAATATAGGGAACTTGATAGCAATTATGATGACTTATCAAATTGCTTATAAATTAATGTATTTGGATAGCAACAATTACCCTAAACTCTTAAATTAACTTCTTCACCTTAATCATCTTTAACAAATCATTCGCAATGCCATGAAAAGTTCTAAAGAATTCTATTGAAGTAGATGAAGACAATGAGAAAGAAGCTTTAAAATGCAATGCTTTGGGGATGTTTGGAATTTCAAGCAATATTCGTTCAGAAGTGAAAACAAGAAATTAGAAGGGAGTCTCGAAGGAATTCCTATGCTAGTATTGATTTACTGTCGAGTGAGTCACAATTTCATTTCATCACTTCACATAACCTTGGGATTGGATTTGAATTTTTCTAAGAAATTAGGAGTGAGGCTTGGTGATGGTCACCGGTTGATGCCAAAAGAAAGTGTTCCGGTTTGATGATACGATTTGATATCATTGTAAATGCACATGTGCTGGATCTTGGAGGTGTGAATGTGATTTTTGGGGTAACATGCTTGGAGACTGATAGAGCAGAGGTAAAATAGAATTAGATGAAGATAATTATTGTATTAATGGATATGAAAACAGAAAATGATTTCAGAGCTAATGCTCCTCAGTTAGAGAAAACAATTCTCTCACAACCCAACTTCTAAGGTGTAACTGAAAAATAAACAAAAACCATCCAACTACTTCTCCACACACTCCTATTTATTATTGGAATATTAACTCACTATGCTAGCTAGGCAATCACACTTTTCCTGCATTCCCTTTCTTATTCTTTCTCTTATATACTCGCCATTGCTTAGACCTCACCTCATCTCTGTTAACTAAGAGATCCCCCTCATCACTTGTGGGGCCCAACCCATTCTATCATCACCCCCACCTTCAATAGTAGCTTTGTCCTCAAGGCGCAATCAGGGAATTGACTCTTCAGCAACAATGCCTCTTCCCAGGTAGCATCTCCAACATCCATGCCTTCCCATTGAATCAACGATTCTCGCTTATGCCGCCCACCATCAAACTTATGCCTCCATGACAAAACCGTAGCAGGAATAATGTCCCTAATGTCAGACTCCAAACTGATAGGTAACTGAGTTGTAGCAGTATAATTGCCTACAACTTTCTTCAATAGAGACACATGAAAAGTAGGATGTATTTTAGATGTTGCTGGTAACTGTAGCTTGTAAGCAACCTGCCCTATCTTCTTAATGACTTGATAAGGACCAAAAAATCTGAGAGCCAATTTTTGATGAATCCTATGTACAACCGATTGTTGTCGATGAAGACTTAATTTGAGAAAAACCCAATCACCAACATCAAACTGCACTGCCTTGCGTTTCTTATCAGCTTGGTATTTCAGGTACTCTTGAGCTTTGAGTAAATTAGCTTTCAGTTGACGCAAAACTTCATCCCTGTCCCTTAACTCTTGAGCTACAGCTTTTACTCTGGTTTCCCTTCCAAAAGCTGCACCAATACTGGAGGTCTCCTGCC
This sequence comes from Cicer arietinum, assembly GCF_000331145.2. Classification (NCBI taxonomy): domain Eukaryota; kingdom Viridiplantae; phylum Streptophyta; class Magnoliopsida; order Fabales; family Fabaceae; genus Cicer; species Cicer arietinum. The sequence continues at coordinate 50,641,799 of NC_021164.2, read as the reverse complement.
ATACACCACCTCAAAAGGGGTGAACCCTGTGGAAACATGGAATGTGGTATTGAACCATAATTCTGCCCACGGAATCCAATGTGCGCATGTCTTAGGTTGATCTGCAATAAAACAACGTAGATAGACTTCTAATCAGCGGTTAATCCCTTTTTTTTGGCCATCAGTTTGGGGATGGTTTGCCGAAGACATTTTAAGCACTGTGCCTACTAGCTTGAACAACTCCTTCCAAAAAATACTCACAAACAAGGGGTCATGATCACTAAGAATCAACTCCGGAATTCCATGTAGTCTAACCACGTCCTTCACAAAAATAGCAGCAATGGAGCGAGCAGTAAATAGATGTTTAAGAGGAATGAAATGACTATACTTGGAGACACGATCCACCACCACCAAAATAGCTTCAAATCCATTACTTTTGGGCAAACAAGTAATGAAATCCATAGATATCTCACTCCACACCAAAACTGGAATAGGTCGTGGCTGTAGTAACCCACTAGGCGTAGTCGCGGCATCTTTTTGGCGTTGACAAGTGTCACAAGATTTCACAAAATCTTGCACCATTTTCATCATCTCTTCCCAATATAAAATGCGTAGGTAGCCGGAGTGACCCCCACTAGGGGAAGAATGAAAATCCTTAAGTAGATCCTCAATAAGTGGTAAGTTAGCCAGTATAACTAACCTATTTTTGTAGAATAAGATGCCATCTTTTAAGGGAAACCCAGGTTTAGCAGTAGGATCCTTTTGAATAGCCTCCACAATGCTTTTAAGCCAGGGATCTTGCGATACCTCGTGTTGCAATTGGCTGCTCTGCTGCCATAAAGGACAAGATTTAAGAGCATGAATTTCAACATGCTCGTTTTTTTCTAGATAAAGCATCAGCCACCTTATTTTCCACTCCCACCTTATACACCACCTCAAAGTCAAAACCCAACAACTTAGTCATCCATTCCTTCTGATTTGTTGTGGTAATACGTTGCTGTAACAAGTGTTTTATGCTCTTTCGATCAGAATAAACCACAAATCGCCTTCCTAACAAATAATGTCTCCAATGTTGAATAGCTAACACCAAAGTCATTAACTCCTTATCATAGGCCGATTTAGATAACCTAGATGATTCAAAAGCCTTGCTAAAATACGCAATGGGATGTTTAGATTGCAACAACACAACACCAACCCCTTTTCCTGAGGCATCACACTCAATTTCAAAAGGAAATTTGAAATTAGGCAGGGATAAAATTGGGGCAGTTGTAACAGCTACTTTTAATTTCTCAAAAGCTTCGGCAACCGCAGCATTCCATCTAAAACTATCCTTCTTTGTCAACTCGGTCAAGGGTTTAGCAATATTCCCATAGTTGGCTATAAATTTTCTATAGTAACCCGTTAATCCCAAAAAACCTCTCACCCCCTTGACGTTCTTAGGGACTGGCCATTGTAACACACTGCTAACCTTGGCAGGATCCACAGCAACCCCAGCTTTGGAAATGACATGGCCCAAGTATTCGACTTGGTGTTTACCAAAAGCACACTTCTTTCCGTTAGCCACAAACTGATGTTGTTTCAAAATGTTTAGAATGGCTATAAATTTTCTATAGTAACCCGTTAATCCCAAAAAACCTCTCACCCCCTTGACGTTCTTAGGGACTGGCCATTGTAACACACTGCTAACCTTGGCAGGATCCACAGCAACCCCAGCTTTGGAAATGACATGGCCCAAGTATTCGACTTGGTGTTTACCAAAAGCACACTTCTTCCCGTGAGCCACAAACTGATGTTGTTTCAAAATGTTTAGAACCATCTCCAAGTGCTGCAAATGAGCAGTCCAACTACTGTTGTACACTAATATGTCATAAAAAAAAGCCAATACAAACTTCCTTAAAAAAGGCTTAAAAATATCTTTCATCACTGATTGAAAGGTTGCAGGGGCATTGGTAAGGCCAAATGGCATCACCATAAACTCATAGTGACCCTCATGAGTACGAAATGCAGTTTTATGAATATTCTCTTCCTTCATACGAATTTGATGATAACTAGATTTAAGATCAAGCTTAGATAAATAACTCGAGCCATGTAACTCATCTAACAATTCATCTACCACAGAGATAGGGTACTTATCTTGAATTGTAACCTTGTTAAGTGCATGGTAATCTACACACATGCGCCAAAATTGATCCTTCTTCTTGACCAAAATAACTGGACTAGAGAAAGCACTAGTGCTGTTTCTAATCACCACCTGCTGCATAAAGCTCTGAATCTGTTTTTCAATTTCATGCTTGTGTAAATGAGGATATTTGTAAGGCCTCACACTTACCGTACCAGCACCCTGCAAAAGTTCAATGGAATGGCTAGTGTTTCTTGCAGGAGGAAGACCTTGGATTTCTTTAAATACAATAGCAAACTGATCTAACAATCCTTGCAACTCCTTAGTCTGTTGATCAGAGACACGAGGCACTTGTGAACCTTCCACCTCCAACAAGGTAGGCCATTCACAGCCTGTTATCAGCCGAGAAGAAGTGACGATGCTTTGAAAAGTAGCCATTTTCTCCTCTAAGGCTTGGCCAAGGAGTTTCACCATACTGCCCTTATGGTTGAACACCATAGACATTTCTTTCCAATCCGTGGTCACCTTCCCAAAGTTTCCAGGCAAACAACTCCCAAAATCAGATCTACATCCCCTAACTCCAACACCTAAGCATCAAAACAAATCTGCACCATTCCCACATCCATCTGAATTCTCCATGGTTAGAACTCGATGACCATCTCCTAACTTGACACCCAAGGGAGTAGAAGGTACCATAGACAGTCCCAGAGCTTCAACCACCTTAGGAGATATGAAATTATGCGTGGCTCCACTGTCAATAAGAACCAAAGTAGGTGCACCTTGCAAACAGCCCTCTACTTTCCTTGAGCGAACCTGGTTTGGAGTGGTGGATACACCAAAAACTCCCATCCCTTTACATTCTAACTCCTCTTGTGCAATCTCTTCTTTTGACTCAGCCTCCAACACTACAATGTCTCCTTCGTCGTTGACCACTTCATCGTCCCCCAAGACAACCAATCGTAACTACTTTGTTGCGCATTGATGGAGGGGATCCCATCGTTCATTGCAACGAAAACAGAGTCCCTTCGCGCGACGCTCATTAACCTCTGCACTTGGTAAATGGCGAGCGCCGTGTGAGTGACAGCGTGAAACGTCACCAGAGTTTGGTCGTGAAGGTGGAGTAGAATTGGGAGGGTGTGTTGACCCGACTTGAGATCCAAGACCCAACCCGGTACACATTTTACCCACATTGTTGCTAGTCTGGGTAGGGTTTGCAGATTTGTTCCCTTCCCCTTCGTGATTGGCCCAATTAGGTTTTTGAAATCGGACCCAAGAACCTTGACCCGGTTTGTAGTGAGATCCAGATCCCTGCCCCGATACAACAACAAATTCACTCTCAACATCACGAGCCAATTGCATCGCTAAGTAACGATTACGAGGCTTGAAGGTATGCACACGAGAACGAACATCATGGCGTAAACCACCAATGAAATAACCAAGAAACTGTTGTTCTGGTAAACGGCCACACTGAAGAATACAATTCGAATTCAGCAATGTAATCCTCCACAGGTCCAGATTGTTTTAATTCCTTCAATACTTCACAAGGATTCTCCAAACGACCACCACCAAAACGAACGATCAACGCCTCCGTCAAACTCTCCCAAGATAGATCCTCTGTAGAATCGTGCCATAAATTGAACCAATGAATCGTAGGACCTTCCATACTGAGATTCGTCAATTGATTCCTCACGTCTGCAGAAATGCGTTGTACGTCGAAATACGTTTCTGCTCGAGCGATCCAAGCAACTGGATCATCACTGGTAAACGCCGACAATTCCACCTTCTTCACAGCTAAACGAAATTCATCTAACGGTGAGGTGACCGCTATAATATTGTCTTGAGACGTGTCACGCATCGCCAACGCTCTCTGAATTTCAGAACCAATGAAGTCACGTAACGACTCAATGCTGGCCTCCACACGTCCCAAACGCTCCTCCACTTCGGTGATTCTTGCGTCCATTCTGGTTTGCATGAATGCAGCAGGTCAGACCAATTAATAGAGCAGAGGTAAGATATAATTAGATGAAGAGAATCATTGTATTAATGGATATGAAAATAGAAAATGATTCCAGAGCTAATGCTCCTCAGTTAGAGAAAACAATTCTCTCACTGCCCAACCTCTAAGGTGTAACTGAAAAATAAAAAAAAAACCATCCAACTACTTCCCCACACACTCCTATTTATTAGTGAAATATTAACTCACTATGCCATCTAGGCAATCACACTTTTCTTGCTTTCTTATGCTTTCTCACATATACTCGCCATTGCTTAGGCCTCACCTCATCTCTGTTAACTAAGAGATCCCTCTCATCACTCGTGGGGCCAAACCCATTCCTATCAGAGACATCAGGTAGGTGTTTGATGAATTGGAAGGAAAAATTGTGCCTCTTAATCATGGGAATCGATATTATGTGATGAACCGTGTTGTGATAGCTGTAAATTTGGTATCTCTTTAAAGGGATCATAACTCAAAAAAGAAAAAACAAAGGAATTAGTTTTTCTTGAATTCTTTATTCGAAACTAATACCTCCAGTTTGCAATGGGGTAGCAAACCATTAAACTAGCCCTTAATATGTTTTATGAAAGTTTTCAGCCTAGCGAAATTGTTATAGTATTAATTGAATTGCTTTTTTATTCCTTTTTAGGAACAAATGGAATTGGAGGCAAGACGTGAACAAGTTAGAGAGAATGTTGCCCGTATGTGTCACTTATACTTCCACCTTATCTAATCAAATTGTTTGAATTTTTCACTCTCATTTAGTTAGGTTCTTCGTGTTAGTTCGTCATTGGCATTAAATGTTTTATAGCACTAACACGGACACCGGACTCGACCCTGTCAAGTTGAAAATTAAAAGTAATTGTAAGTTGTAACCATATGTGTTAGTGTTGTCTCACTGTTGCACACTAAACACGCCTTCAATCTGACATGTTGCTGCTACGTAGATTACATGAGATAGTTCTCATTATTGTGAAAAAACATTATTCTTAGCCAAGTTTCGTTCTATATAGAGATCTTAACATACTGTTTTTCTTTCACGAAGTTCTCAAGAAAGAAGAAGAGGAAAGGAAAGCCAAAGAAGGCAGTAGAGTCAGACGTGTCAGCAGCACTGGTTGGAAGCTTAAATTTTGATTGTTATTGCAATATGTTTTTCTTTACTTACTCTTAGCAGTTATAACTAATACTAATTTATTTTTCCATACAGGAGAACACAGTGGTCCAGACTTGAAAAGTTTTATTCGGCAGTTTCCAGTTCCTTCCGAAGGTCATCTTTCTGTTGTTTTCTTTATTTGACAGAAATATCAAGTTCTTTCTTTATTTTTGTTTCCTTTTTTGAAAGAAAAATTATTTCGATAAATTTGAATCAAACACATACACTGGAGCTTGACATTGACATTGATTTCAAGGTGCTTTATGCAACCTAATACTCCCTCCATTCCATATCTTTGGTAGTTTAAGGTAAAAATACACAGATTATGAAGTTATTTAACTAATGTATTTTTGTATCAAAATGCCCTTATATTTTTCACTAATTGTTATACAGATTCTCATTTTTAAAAGCGAAGACTATAAATACTTCATAACAAACAATCTCATAAATATAAATTATCTTAATTATATTGAGGGTATATGATTAGAAAACAAGGAAAAGTTATACCTTGGATTTCTAAAACACCAATTGTTCTGAAACAAAATAAAAATGCTAAAACTACCAAAGTTTAGGAATAAGGGAGTATGTTTCATTTTACTTATTGTTCATAAGTTGTGTTATGAGGCTTTTAGTCCCCGTCCTTCTGAAAGGAGAGATAAAATCTTGCAGAAAGAGGTTTCTCACAATACATAAGCACTACTTATGCTTTGAATAAAGCTTTTGACACGTTTTCTCCTATATAGGTAATGAGGTTGAAGAATCATCTGGTGCAAAGGATGACTTGAGGTCGGTCTTTTGAAATTGATAGTTCAATGCATCAACATCTTGCTTGAAATGCATCTTCTTATGCATAAACATTTTGTTTTATTCCTTTCTTATGTCTTTTTTTTCCTTAATTTAATGAATTTTTAATATTCATCTTTTTCTTCCCTCCATTTTGTTTAAATATTTTCAGGAATTTGTTAGGAAATCTTCTCTGTATGTATTCATGTTACAATATTGTGGTTTAACTTCATTAAGAAGTAGAATCTAACTACTGAGAATAAATCCAGTGACTATGTTTGAACTATTAAGGATACATATTTGTTTTGAAATCCATATTTGTTTCTAAAAAAATTATTTTAAATTCTTTGAACTTTAACGATTATTTGTGTCTTCTATCCGTAGTTCAGGAGTAACTATTCAACAGAGTAATCATTTGATCTTTCTGCAGGAATTTTCAAGATAACCCAGTTAAGAATGCAGAAGTTGAGCTTGAGTAAGTCCAAATGTTTATATACTGAGTCAATGTACACTGGATCACTGATTGAGTATAGCTTCTATGAATCTTAAAAGTTAATGAAAAAAAAAAATGCCCGTTCATAAACCCAGAGGAATGCGGACATTACATTGGTCCAAGTGGAATTGGAATGTTAAGAAAAAAAAAAAATGCCCGTTCATAAACCCAGAGTAATGCCGACATTACATTGGTCCAAGTGGAATTGGAATTAGATTCCTTAAGCAAAGACTTGGGTTCGAGTCATGTGGATAGAAAAACTTGGTTGAGAGGGGAGACCCCACTAAAAATTGCCCGCCAGTTTCCCTGACATAGATTAGCCATTGACATAGACAGTGCATACGTCGCACGAGTAAAATGGTTGCAAAAAAAAACCTGGAGGAATAATACAAGCATTTCATAAATATTAAATGGGCTTTATCGGATGTATTTTCCATGTTTTAACCCTCATATTTCATATCATTTATTAATTGTTTTGGTAAAATTTTGCTTTTAGGTCTTCAGAGCCAACTGGGTCTGGTGCAAGTTTTAAACCTGGAACCTGGCAACCTCCAACTTGAACTTTCATCAACCATCACAATTAAGGGAGGGGCCTGCTGACACAACATTCCTGATTTTTACTCATGCTATGTTTTGAAAAGCCGTGCATGATGTTTTATTTATTCCTTCAAGAAATTTTGGCATAATATATGTGTGCGTCTGAGTTTCTCGAAATTGTAATTCATTGATTTGCATTTGCTCAAGGAATATGACCAATGAGTTAGACAACTTTATGCATTATGCATTTGCAGGGCATCTTGCCATGCCGAGTTACCTTGTTCGTTCGGAATAATCTCTTAGATTTGATGCATTGTGATGTCTCGAATCTAAACATTAAGAAATACAGGATGTAATGTAAAGGTACTTTTGGGCGACCTTGCAAGCAAGGACCCTTGTCTGAGTCTGATCTGTAAACCTGAACTGGCACAGAATTTGAATCAAAAGTTATTGGCTTAGTTATTTGTTTGTCTATGAAAATATGTACGTAGTATTGGATTGTTATTACAATTTTATCATTGTCGCTTGGAACAATTAGTTATGAGTTGTTGTTACTTGAAAAGTTCACATTGGAGTTATCTTAGGAGTCAGTTATCCTGTTGTATCTCCTATATATATCCTCATGTGCAACTACACTTAATTTTGAATGAAGTCATTATCCTTATCACTATCTATATGAGATCAATGATCAATACTATTAAACATTTATAATATTGTAAAATCAAGTGGTTGATTAAAATAGAATTTAATTTTATTCACATATTTATTTGTTAATCTATTTAAAGATATGTTTAATTACTTATTCAAAATGTTAAATAAAATATATTTTTAAACATACTATATGAGATTTTTACTGAAGTCAAACTTAAGCTTAAAAATCAAGAATGTGTTTACTTTGGAATTATAAAAAGTAATGGTATGTTTACTTGTAGTGTTCTCTATTTACATTTTTATTGAAAACAGAAAATTGTAGAAAAAATGTTTGTTTATGAAAATATTGAAAATATTCCATGAAAAAATGAAAAATTCAAACAAAAAAAAAAATCAATTAAAAACACAATGGCATAATTTGTAATTTTAACGACATTGAATTTTTTTTTTACTTCCGCTCGGTTCTCTCGTTGACTTGCATCACACATCATCATCATTCAATAATAGTTCTTCAGTTTATTTTTTACAATAATAGTTTATTTAATTATACGGTCTTTTTTCTTATTACCACTATGAATAAATAATAAAAGGACATCATGAATAATGTTAGATAATAAAAATTAAAATAAAAAAGAAAATGAATAATAGATAAGTAACAATAATTTTAATAAATAAAATATATAACAAATATGTTGACTAAATTAAGATCAACTTGAGTAACAACAGTAATTAATATCAACTTGAGTAACAAAATTTCAGTCAAAAAGAAGAAGAAAAAAAACTCGAGTAGCAAATTTAATATCAACTATACAAATAAAAAAGAATAGTAAAAAAAACTGTACAAATAAAAAATAAATCAAATTTTTTTAAATAAAAAAATATTAATTTGTTCAAATTGGTGGAATATATTGATAATATTATATTCAAAATTACTAAAATTTTAAAAAATTAATAGTATATTACAGTAAAATACTACATATGTGATTAAATTAAAGTGTGGGATTGGACATGTCTTGGATATGTAACTTTTACGATGTCAAAAATAATTCATGTAATAATAATGACTATTTTATAATCGTATTTGAGGAGATTTGAACCTTGTCTCTAAAGATTATAAGACCAATCTCTTACAATTGAACTTATAATTTATATACAAACAAATAAATTAAGTGTCCTTTTATGAAAATAGAAATAAAGTAAATTGATTGTACAACAAAAATAAAATAAAAAGACACTAATTGTCTATATTTAAAATTTTAATATCTATCATAAGAAACATGTCACTTACAGTATTTCTAGTGAGGAGTGTTTTACTCCCAAAGAAATAATATTGAGTTGTAAATTGGTAGAAGTTAGATTTTTTAAACATAAAATAGATTAACTTGACATTTAAAAAGACTAACTTCAAAAGAAAAAAAAAATTGTTTGAAACTTTAAATTAATTAAGTGAATGGACATCTGGTGTAGTTTTGTATTTTTTTTATAAATTCTATTTGGACATAAAAAGTAGTGAATGGGACGTTAACTAGTTGACAATGGATAAACTTATATCATACAAACTATAAACTTAAATTCTAGTTGAACTAGCGTCTCAAAAAATGTTATAAGCTAATGAAAAAATTATTACTACCAAACAACTCTACTTAAATTACAAGAGTTTATACGCTATAAGTTAGTGCAGTAGCCTTTTGTCATTTTTCTTTTGTACTTGTGTACTTTTGTACATACATTCTGAATTTTTTGAATTCAACACTGATTATTCTGAGGTATTATTGATGATTTTTTCAACAAAGGTGAATTGTGTATTTATTATTTGATATTTTTCAATCTTAATAGTGATGTATTAGTGAAAGACCACTTTTGTTGACAATTATAATGATCTTCCTTTATGATAAATGTAAATATTATTCTTTTGCATTTATTCAAGTAAATGTCTTCAAAGTTCTTGGTGTTGTTACTATCGTTATTAATTTTTAAGATATGAGTGAGGAATAATTTACATGAACGATGATGATGGTCCTTTCTATATGACACAAGAGAACACTCTATTGATATTTATTCTAGTATTTGTTGTTATAAATAACTTTGAATGTTTTTGATGGATTTAATATCAATTATCCTTTTGATGATAAGTGATATTAATGTCATATTCTTCTACTAATTCCAAAGTAGTTTTAGTTCTTTTTTTGTACGCGATGATAAACGTTTTGAACTTTATTTATTTACACTTTGTTGAATATTCTGAACTTTGTAATGAACATTCTGAACTTTGTAATGAACATTCTGAATTTTTTTTCATGTTCAGAGTTGAACATTCTAAAGTCGTTTAGAAAGTTGTTTTTCACATAATGTTGTTTGTAATTAGTTCATTTTTACTTAATCCTTTTAGGAATTATTTATCTTAATAAACTCATTTGAGAGCACACATTAGATAACAAAGTGTATCAAAATCTCTTAATCATTTAGTCATTAAGGTCTATTATATTTAAAACATCCCTAGAGATTTTGTCTCAACAATTATAATCTCTCATGATTATTCATGCATGTGCACATAATGTCAATTATTCATTTGATCAATAATGATTCATGTGTTAGGAAAATTTAATTATGTAAACTACATGTTTTTGATGACGACAAGACCACCAACTATGGACAATGCAGCAAGATCAAAAAGAAGATCAAACCATCTTGAATAAGCTTCAAAATCCAAATAATAAATGATTAAATGTAAAGGTATATGATACAAATCAATAGTTCAAATACATGAGAACAATTCATATTTACATATGCATTTAACATGTTTTCGAAAATCAAAAACAACATTAACAAATCATTTAAAATCATATTTTTGACAATTTGCATAAGTGTATTCGAATACACCATGTTGTATTCGAATACAACTTAAGTCAGAGGCAAAACGTTAAATGGTGTATTCGACTACACCCATCTGTAGTCGAATACAAGCTAAGTCAGTGGCCAAGTGTATTCGACTACACCCATATGTAGTCGAATACAAGTTAAGTCAGAGGCTAAAATACACTAATCTGTATTCGACTACACTGATGTGTATTCAAATACAAGATGTAAAATTTGAATTTTTTGAACGTTACAAAGACGTGTATTCGAATACACATATACTGTATTCGAATACACCTGGAAACATTACAATTTTTCAGATCTGGAATGCCTCTAGAACATTGTAATTTTTCATCAAACCTCTTGGATCAATGGCCACGAATCTGAAAGGATGTTTTATGGAGTATAAATACCCCATAACTTCAGATCAAAAATCAACAATCCTTGATTAAATTCATTAAACAACTTTGAACAAAATTCTGATTTTTCTAAGTACTTGCATTAGATTTTCATATCATTCTAAAAGTTCTCAAGTACTTGAATTACTATTGAGTTGTTTATCAATATACCACATCTTAGACTCATTCAAACCTTATTGTATCATTTGTACAAGTAAGATAGTGGTGTGCTATCTTAGAAGTATTGTTAGAAGTTTTGTAGCAAGAATCCCAGGGTGGGAGTTGTACATTTTCTGACAAGTATTGGATTAATCTCTTGTGGTGTGCAAGAGGACTGGACGTACCCTTGGTTATAAGGGGAACCAGGATAAATCTTAACGTGTTCATTTACTTACTGCAATTTTTATTAAGCCTTGTTCTTAAACTCAGAAAATCCAATTACCATATCAC
>NC_021164.2:50623091-50625459 GCF_000331145.2 Cicer arietinum | reverse complement strand
TTCATAAAAAACTGAGTTTTTAAGCAAATCTGTGCTTATGTAGTCGAATACAAATGTCTGTATTCGAATACAAACTTTCCCAGATTTCCTGTATTCGAATACAAAGGATGTGTAGTCGAATACACATTCCCAAAAAATTGTGTATTCGAATACAAGAAGGTGTAGTCGAATACACCTTCGCGTTTTTGCCCAGATATAAAAGCTGCTACACATAAGTTAGGGTTATTTCAGTTGGTATTCGAATACAGCCCCAGTTTCTTCTCTCTTCTCTCCCAAACTCATCCATCCTCCTTCCACTTACTTACCCATTCACCCAACCTAACAAAATCCATTTCTCTTTACTTCCTTCTTGCCATTCCTTTTCAAATCTCTCACAACTCCCACATTTTCTCTAAAACCCACTTTCCCCAAAAATACCCTTTCTCACCATGGATGCCCGCAAACGACGACCACGCACCAAACATGCAACAGTAGGTCCCTCACGAAAACGAACCAGGAATCCTAACATCACGGATTTATCTCGGCTTCTACACACACCAGAGGAAATTGATCGTTTTCGCACATTCTACTCGGACAAGCGCCTTATTATCCCAAAGTATGGTACTCTAGACTCTTTCTCTGACTTTAAATTTCCTGTGTTGCTCAAAGCACAACATGTTGAAGAGTTTATAGGCTACAAAGGTCCAGTTTATCCAGATTTGGTTAGGGTTTTTTATTGCAATCTCATGCAAGAAGGAAAACTGTTAGTCTCTCAGGTTAAGGGTAAAATCATCCGTTTAAATACCAAAACCATTGGAGAAATTCTGAATATCCCTTTTAATGGTGAAATTTTTTGTCCAAACCAATTATGTGAATGAGGTGACATTTCTAAGTATGATGCGTATGTCTCCCTCTGTCGATTTAACCGATGCACCATGGAACAAAAGAGGGCTCAGGCAGGTTCCAAATATGCCCAGCAACAGTATGGTGTGGGAAATCTTACTGTTGATTATCGGCTTCTACACTATTTCCTTAGCTACATTATGGTTCCAAAGGCTGGAAATTAATCCCAAATTTCGGAGTTTGAATTGCAAATTATGAATTTTGTAAGACCCATAATTTTAAATAATTGGGCATTCTTTGTGAAATCTATTATGTTTGGCTCTCGCGAGGCAATTGGCTTACCCTATGCAAAGGAAGTTTCACGGATTTTGGAACACTTTGGTGTGGACTTCTCTGATGAAGTTATGTTTACACCCACCAAAGAAAATATGCTGGATTTAGGTGTCTTGCCTAGCATGCGGATAAATGCGTTACGGGTAAAATGGTAATTTAACAAATATCTAGATATTTTGAGATATTTGTTAAGTTATATTTAATATATTTTTATGTTTGGTTGGATGGAAAAAGAAAGGAAAATAGAAGGAAGGAAAAGGAAAAGAAAAGGATATAAAAAGGAAAGAAGGAAAAAGGAAGAAAGGAAAAACAAAGGAAAGAAAAAGAAAGGAAGGAAAATCTGATTTTTCCATCTTCTTCCTCTGTCACTCACGCGCACCAATTTCCTTCTTCTCCTCCATTTTCGTCCTTCTTTGCTTTCTTTCTTCAAGTTTAGAAACCCAAAGCTTGGTGAGTGTTAGGATAAGGATTTCTTAACTTCACTCTTCCTCTTTGATTCGAAAACGAAGAAAAACAGTATTAGAGATTCAAACACAAACCCCTCCGTTTCATCTAGATCTAAGCTTCGTTTACCGGATTTACTCGCGGTACCGGAAATGCACGTTAAAGCTAACGTTAAGGTAAGGGCTCCTTCCAAACTTTTAGTTTGCACTTAGGGACTTATCTGTGATTGTGTGGAAAGGATTTTGTTAGGGTTTGAGTATTGATTTGGGGGAAAATGGATCTAAGACTTTATGGGTAAAATCTTAGAGTTAGGTTTTGGTTATATTTGATGGATGTTTCGTGGAAAATAAACTTAACTCATTTGTGTATGATTATGGGTAAATGAAATTTGATGTGTTTGAGTGCTATGTTGTGTTGATTTGTGTTCGTCGTATTTGACGTGTTCTAAGTTAATACCGATGAAATTTGATGTGTTTTGGTGTGGATTGTGAATTGAATTTGATAAAATGTTTTGAGTTGGTTTTGTTGTGAAATTTGAAAACCATTAGAGTTAAACGAGTATTAAAAATGGGGAATCTTTTAATATCTCGGTTTACTTAATGTGTGTTTGTGAAAATCGTTTAAGTTAACTGGATATTAAGAATGGGGAATCTCTTAATGTCTGGGTTACTTAATGTTGTTTTGAAAAATCGTTTAAGTTAACTAAGCGTTAAGAATGGGGAATCTCTTAATGTCTCGGTTACTTAATGTTTGTTTTTGAAAATCGTTT
>NC_021164.2:50616987-50622591 GCF_000331145.2 Cicer arietinum | reverse complement strand
TATGCCTTTTGTGTATGATTATGCTCGAAACGTGTATATCTCTTTTTCTTTTCTATTCTTCTTTTTGATCATGTCAAAAGGGGGAGAAAATTTGGTGGTGTTGTTGCATTTCAAACCTTGTAGGCACTCGAAAACAATTTTCAAATCATCACATACAACGGGGGAGTATGCACCTATTACGGGGGAGCAAAGATTTCAACATTACACTCTCTTCACAACAACATTTTGTCATAATCAAAAAGGGGGAGAATGTAAACTACATGTTTTTGATGACGACAAGACCACCAACTATGGACAATGCAGCAAGATCAAAAAGAAGATCAAACCATCTTGAATAAGCTTCAAAATCCAAATAATAAATGATTAAATGTAAAGGTATATGATACAAATCAATAGTTCAAATACTTGAGAACAATTCATATTTACATATGCATTTAACATGTTTTCGAAAATCAAAAACAACATTAACAAATCATTTAAAATCATATTTTTGACAATTTGCATAAGTGTATTCGAATACACCATGTTGTATTCGAATACAACTTAAGTCAGAAGCAAAACTTTAAAAGGTGTATTCGACTACACGCATCTGTAGTCGACTACAAGCTAAGTCAGTGGCCAAGTGTATTCGACTACACCCATCTGTAGTCGAATACAAGCTAAGTCAGTGGCCAAGTGTATTCGACTACACCCATCTGTAGTCGAATACAAGCTAAGTCAGTGGCCAAGTGTATTCGACTACACCCATCTGTAGTCGAATACAAGCTAAGTCAGTGGCCAAGTGTATTCGACTACACCCATCTGTAGTCGACTACATGCTAAGTCAGTAGCCAAATGTATTCGACTACACTCATATGTAGTCGAATACAAGTTAAGTCAGAGGCTAAAATACATTAATCTGTATTCGAATACACTGATGTGTATTCGAAAACAAGATGTAAAATTTGAATTTTTTGAACGTTACAAAGACGTGTATTCGAATACACATATACTGTATTCGAATACACCTGGAAACATTACAATTTTTCAGATCTGGAATGCCTCTAGAACATTGTAATTTTTCATCAAACCTCTTGGATCAATGGCCACGAATCTGAAAGGATGTTTTATGGAGTATAAATACCCCATAACTTCAGATCAAAAATTAACCATCCTTGAATTAATTCATAAAACAACTTTGAACAAAATTCTGATTTTTCTAAGTACTTGCATTAGATTTTCATATCATTCTAAAAAGTTCTCAAGTACTTGAATTACTATTGAGTTGTTTATCAATATACCACATCTTAGATTTATTCAAACCTTATTGTATCATTTGTACAAGTAAGATAGTGGTGTGCTATCTAGGCGTACTTCTATACTTACAAATTAGATGTGTAGACCTTAATTTAAGATCAATATGCTTGTCTAGAACAATTTATGCTCGCTACTCCTGCTCCCTCTAATTCATATGCAAAACTGCTAGTTCTATTATATTAACTTTTTCTAACATGGGAGTTTTAGAAATTTATTCATTGAAATTCTTTAAAGTAACTGTTTTGGGATTATTAAATGTTAGGAGAAGTAGAGTGTGAGCAAATGTAATTTTCGCATATTGGTGCTTTAAAACTGCATCCAAATTATTTTTCATGACTCTGATGTCATTACCATTTTCTTGACTCTAATGTTGTTATTAATTTTATAACTCTGATGTTGTTTCTATTTTTTTGCCTCTGGTTCCAATTTCAAATTAGGGACTTAGGAATAAGTTATTATGGATTAAAAATATTGCTAAGTTATTTATAATTGTTATGGATGAAGGATGCATTGCATACATGACATAATAAAGACATTTCGTACAAAACATATCTCATTAATCAAATCATGCATGACCTTATTCACAGTGAAACATTTAGGTTGTTTCAGACATAGAATAACAGGTAAAAGAGAACAACTGATTGGAGTTTGGTCAAACCACATTTACCAATCAAGACTCATTATCTTGGTGACTCACATCAAGATATTGAGTGACTTTTCTTTATTCCAAAGGAAAATGTTTGAGGTCATGCATATGTTTTTCTGAATTAAGAAAGAAAGATTATTATAAGTAAAATTTTTATCAAAACTAAAGGTGAAAGTTTTAACTTGAGATGCATATTTATTTTCATGTTTTATACATATTTATGAAAGAAATTCTTTGAGATTGCATCTCTCTTTATTTTCAGAGCTCACTGAGAAATTCTTATCTTACCCCATTTATTTTTATTTAGCTGTTGGGAAAACATGATATATGGATTTAGCATCAAAAGATCAATTACAGACTTGTGGAGTTAAAATTTGATGTTTTATTTTATTTTATAATGTAATCACACAATCATATTTTATTTTCAAGATGTAATATTTTATGAATATATTGAACAAGTTGTAAACTATATTTATGAATGTAGTTTTTAGTTATGTTGGTGATTCTAATTTACTATTCATTATATTTTACCTCATTTTTATAAAGGTTTTACTAAGGTGTATGAGTCTAATTGTCATATTCTAGAAAACTAGCAATGGGTCTGACAGGTATTATGCTCTAAATGTCAATAAAGATGCAGTTTTCAATGAGATATGAATGAAGTAACAATGTCGATTTACAAGAAAGGGGGGTTTGAATTGTAAATGCACCTTTTAAAATTCCTGTTGAAACTTAAGAAAAATACTCAAGATTGATCTTGGTTATGAAAACAGAAAACGGAGAACGTTCTTGGTTTTTGATGTAAAACAGAGAACGTTCCTTGATTAACTGAAAACAGAAAATCAGTTTATGTTTTATCTTGGTTAGTCAATTCAGTATGATAAATAAAGAGATAGGATAGAGAATATCACTCAAGAATTGTATCCTGGTTCACCCAACGTGGGTTACGTTCAGTCCTCACACAGTGAGATTTTCCACTATGTGTTTAAAAACAAAGTACCTTCTTGATCTTACAACACCTAGTCTAGAT
Source organism: Cicer arietinum (assembly GCF_000331145.2). NCBI lineage: Eukaryota > Viridiplantae > Streptophyta > Magnoliopsida > Fabales > Fabaceae > Cicer > Cicer arietinum. The sequence goes on along the minus strand of NC_021164.2, from coordinate 50,619,619 downwards.
CAACCTTGATAGAATGTAATCTTAAACAAACTATGAAGAAACTCTTATAGTTTGAGTTTTTACAATTTGATTGTTTTGACAAAATCTGAGATTTCTCAACTCTTGTTTGAGAATTGATTCTTTACAAAGGATCTAATGATAATTGCGCAAACTAATATATGAATATGAATCAGTAGCTGTTTCGCAAAAAGCTGAATGTATGATTGCCTCTGTTTTGCATAATTTCAAGTATGTATGTGATTGATTTATGGATTTCTTAGCACTTGATTTTCTTGCCTTGATTCTGGATATTGGCCTTCTATTTATAGGTTGTAGAGGCACTGAATAAAGGTACAAAAGAGCTGTTGGAGAGGCTCTGCTTTTTGACTGAAACATTATTTCAGAATAAAAATAATCCTTCTTTGAAATAGCTTTTTGACTTTATTGGTTTAGCATTTAAAGCAGTTATGTCCTTTTTTAGAAAGTACTCTTGATGTTTCTTCATTGATCTTGGATGGTACATTCTCTGTCTTGAGTCTTGAGTGTAGCTAGAGAAGTTTGGAGATAAATTACAGGCTATTTCACAGGAGATGCAGTGCTGCTGTTTTTTGTGCAGAAAAACGGAGAATGATTAACGTTCTTGGTTTGTCAGTTTGAACTTTCTTGAGCTTCAATAATCATTCTAGAGTTCCCGTTTTAATCATTCTGGATTTCCTTTGCAATTGTCTTATCGTATGTCAAGATTGATCGAACTTTCTTGACATTTGATTTTTGGAGTTTGCAAACTGTCATGACTTTTGTCTGTCTTTGAGTCCTTTTATTTTTTAGATCAAATAACCTTTTTGAGTTTGGATGAATCCTACTTGTTCCTTGCCATGTACTGATTAGATATGAATAAATTTCCAGGGCAGACTCTTTGTTAAAGAGATAGAAAAGGTTTGACCAATATGATGTGATGGACAATTTTTGAAGCTGGAGATCATTCTCTGTTTTGATGCAGAATGATCTTGTTGCTGTCTTTTCTATTTTTCTTGATTATGTTCTTAATTAAATCCACTCAAAAACACATGTTAAATTAACATAACATTTTATAATCATAATTAACTTTCTTAATTAACCTTTGTTTATTTTCATCAAAACTTTAAATATAGAGTTTGTCTCAACAATGAATTCCTGGCTCAACCAATTTTTTGTTTGCAGACCTGAAACCCTTTCCCAAAATCTTCAACAATATCAGTCAGTATTCCATTCTTCCACACTGTGGTAGTCACGAGTATGTCTCTGGAAATGATGCCTTGATCAACTATGAGGGTGGAAACACGAGAATGAGGGTTGAATTGTGTTTGACTAAGTTGATAACTTTTTCATTATTTGATTAAACTAGTTCAGACTTGATGATTTACTTGGAGTAGAAGCAATAACAAAACTAAGAAGTGCAAGAATCAAGTGACACAAATAATTTATTTTGGTTCACCACTAACTTGACTACGTCCCTTCACTCAGAAGGATTTAATCCACCAATTCAACAACTTGAATTACAAAGCACATGGCCCTCCAAGACAATCTTCTCAAACAACCTCACAACTTCAAACTTTTGAAAATCACACCTTGACTCTACCAGCCAAGTCTTCTCCACACAATCTAACAACTCCAGATTATTGAAGGCACACTAACACCATTATCGGGTTTGAATACAAAGGTTTAGAACTTGAGTAGTTGATTCTAACAAGCTGATTATAACAATGACTATCACAATCTAAGAAGAACACTAGAAAATATTTCTCATTCGAACAAATGTTTATCTCTTTGAACTCTAAGATGAATTTGGAATTTTGAGCTTGAGATCTTCTACTCTTTTATGATTTTTCGATGATCTTTTTCTTCAGCGTTGAGTATCTATTTATAGATAAAATAAGGGATTCAATTTATTCATTGTTTAATTCTGAATTGTATCTCCATTCCTAGTTTCATTAACAATGATCTTATTCAAAAATAATTTTAGATAAGATATTTTTTGATAATATGTTCTTTAGTCAATTTTTTACTTATGAATCCAGTCTGAGCAGTTCTTCTAGATTGACTTTATTTGTATTGTGTTCAGATTGAGTTCGTAAATTCTTCAGATTGATTATGTTTGTATTTTGTTCGAGTTTGTAAATTTTTCAGATTGATATTGTCCATATTTTGTTCGAATTGAGTTTGTAAATTCTCCACATTGATTCTCTTTGTATTTTGTTCATAATGAGTTTGTATATTCTTCAAATTGATATTGTTCATATTTTGTTGTATATTAATCTTAATCAAATCTTCTTGTAAATAATTCACGTCTTCTTGTGATAAATCTTGATCACATTTTCTTGTAAATAATTCATATCTTCTTGTGATAAATCTTAATCAAATCTTATTGTAGATAATTTATGTCTTCTTGTGATAAATCTTGATCAAATCTTCTTCAAATCTTGACCATATCTTCTTTTCAACTTGGTCAAAGATTTTCTTTAATTATAAATCTGAATCAAATCTTATTTTTGATTGTCTTCAAAAACATGAATCTTCTTTCATACTTTAGGAAGTCAAATATATTGTTTTCATAAATACTTTTGTTAACATAAAAACTCTAAGTATAAAACCAACTTGGTTCCAACAATCTACC
>NC_021164.2:50613671-50616977 GCF_000331145.2 Cicer arietinum | reverse complement strand
TCCCTACACCATCATTCATAACATGATAGCCTCCACCACTCGTGATTACAAAAAAAATATTGTTCCCTATGGTATGGTTCTCAACAAAATTTTCAAATACTTCAATGTCCCTCTCAAAAATGAAAAATTCATCATCAAAATTTCAAAATTCTCTTCCAAAAACATCTCCCACATGAAAAAAGATTCATCGCTTCCGCCAACTCTGCATATTCCTCAAGATCAATCTCATTTTTCTCTTGGTTCCAACAAAAGGAAACGCTGTGAAAGGAGAACCCTAAACAAATGCACTTTGTATAGTACTATATTTAAATCAGAACCAAAATTAAAATCTAATTAACATGTTTGTCATCTAAAAAATGGAGAGATTTTTGAGGCAAAATCTCAAATCAATTGTTTTGAAGATAAATAAAAAAATTAATCTCTAATCATGATTTTGATTGTGTTGCTTTTTAACTTATATTTTTGAGTGTTTTATTCAAAGGTTGCTGATCAAATACATTCATACTACAATCAACAATCTCATCATGATATAAATCAAAGAACATCATGCCTTAACTGAACTATAAATTGAAAACAAGATCTTTCTAATTTATCAAAATATCATTTTGGTTTATCAAGATCATTCTAGTTATTTTGTTTTAAGGAAAAAAGTAAAACAAATCATTCTCCATAGTCCAAATCTTAAGATAAAATAATATCAAGACTACTCAAAGTTTTAATCAACTCAGAAGTCTAGCTAAATGCCCAAAGAAGAAAAATCCTCCAAGATCAATGATCAGATCAATCTCCAAATGAATGAGTTGTGAGCAAGGACAACAAGGACACTACTATTTCACCTTTTGCAGAAAATACAACAAGCTTCTGAGACAAAGGACTGCCACTAGATAGTTACTAAATCACTCATCCACATTTTCCATTCAACACATAACCAAGAACATTATGCTTACAAAGAAGAACATTCTAGATTCAACAGCTCACATGTCTATTAAATCTCACTTTGAACAGGTGTTTCCCTCATGATTAGTAACAACTATAATGAGTCATTTCTAACCTTCTTCATGCCTATAAAAGGAACATCAAGGTGAAAACAATAGCAAGAGTTTTCAGAGCAATCATTTCATTACTCAAACAATCATACTCGAGCAAACAAAACTTGTCAATCAAGAAAAAACTCCAACTCTTTCTTACTATATTCAAAGATCTATTTATTGAGTTATTGCTAACAATCAATCTCAAACAAATGTTGAGTAGATTCTGATCTTACAATCTTTTATCATAACATCGTTTGAAACTCAAGTCTATCTCTTAAGATAGTTTAAGTATATAGTAAAAATACTTTTAGTGATGAAAAGGTAACTTATAAAAATCATTTATGGACTGAAAGATAACTGTAAAAATTCTTTCAATGTTGAAAGGTGAGTTTTGTAACTGATCAAGAAAGATTGTGTGAAAGTAAAAACGTTCTTGTGCCAAATATATTAGTGAAAATACTCATATATTGTGAGGACTGGACGTAGCTCACATTGGGTGAATCATGATACATCATTGTGTGATCTTCTTATTCCTATCATTTATTATGTCTCACTCAATATCCCTAATCATGTAGAAATAATTTGTTTTATTTGTTTTTAACTAACCAAGAACGTTATGAATTTTTATTTGTAAACAAGATTGATCTTAAGTTAATTTAAAATAAAAGTATGAATTAACATTTTAAAAAGGGATCACAATTCAAACTCCTCTTCTTTGTGATTGATATTACTACTTCATAACTAACTTGTTTGTTTATTTTCAAATCACTTGATTTGATTTTTTTTTTCAACAATTACTAGTACTAACACACTTTAATAGACATCTTTAACTAACTTTCATATTTCTATTAGGATCATTTCCCCACACTTATATATATATATATATACAAACACATTATATTTTTCCACACTAATTATCTATTTCTAGAAACTTTTGGTTTGGAATTTAATGAAAGAATATATTAAAAAAAGTGATGTCATGTAATATTTTGAATCCATTATAAATGTAGAAAATAGATGAAAATAATTAAAGACTATGTAATGAGTTAAATTTACTTAACATAATACATCAATACAAAAGAAAAAAGTTTGTAATTTTAAAGGCTTAATTGCAATTTTGGTCCCCCTATTTTAGCTGAATCGCGAAAGTAGTTCCCCCATTTTGTTTCTCCCCAGTTTTGGTCCCCTAAACAGAATTTTGGTTCAAAACTTAATGAAATTTCATTTTTTAAAGTCGTACTACACCATTTAGGATCATAGATTTCAGGTACAATTGTTGCAAATGAGATATTGAGGCATGGTGTGACTTAAATAAATACAAAAAAAAAAATGAAATTTCATCAAGTTTTGGACCAAAATTATGTTTGAGGGACCAAAACTGAGGATAAATGAAATGGAGGGACTACTTTCGCGATTCAGCTAAAATAGAGAGACCAAAACTGCAATTAAACTTAATTTTAAATACGTGTTAAGGAATAAGATATCAAAGCAAAGCAATCAAGATCCAATTAATCCAATATTAGACTTTGATTTTGTAACTTTGTTAGACATATTTGTCAAAAGGCAATTGACCACAATGTAGTAACTTGGAATAAAAAACATCATTCTAAAGCAAAACCCAAAAATAAAAAGGCAATGAATCTTATTTGTCCACAATAAACGCTAAGCATAGGGGATGTACGAGAACAAAAAAACTTAAAGAATTAGAAATTGAAAATAACAGAAAGAGGGAGATAGTGTTGCCGGTGGGTTTTTATATATATATATCTCTTTTTTGAAAGTTATATACCAGTATGTCCTACTTCCAAAACAAAATATTAGATTGCCCTACTTTTTAGTCTCAGTTGCAGGTCGCAACCTGGAGATGCGACTTCCTGATGGCAAATTTTTTCTACTTCACTAGATAGTCGCATCCTGGGGATGCGACCTCCTACTTAGTTAAATTTTTTTTTTTTTTTTGAATTTTGTTATTATTGTTATTATTGAATATATTATTGGGTATATTATATTAGATATATTATATTTATTATTATTAAATATTTTAAAAATAATTGTAACATTAAAAAATATAAAATATTATTATAAATAATAAAAGTAATTAAGTTAATAATATTATATAACTTTTAATAATTATTATAATAATAAAAATAATAATAATAATTTTAATAATAATAATAAAAATAAAATTCTATTAATAAAATAAAAATACTTTTATTATTTAATATATTCAATAATGTATTTTAATATTATATATTCTTTGGTTGTTGAATTTTGT
>NC_021164.2:50612183-50612776 GCF_000331145.2 Cicer arietinum | reverse complement strand
GTGTTGGAATCCGAGATACGGTCTCCAACGAAACTGGATGTTAAAAAAACAGGCTAAAGTGAATATTAAGAGATATAAAAAAAAATTAAAAGTGCAACTACATGAGAATGAATATATTACTTCTTGAACCATCATATGATCGATTGTATTTCGGTATCCTTCTATATCATTGTGAGAAACTTTACTGAAATTTAAACCCCCGGAATTAAATCTGTTGAATATATAAAAAATAAAAATATAATAAAATTAGTAATACGTAAATAATAAGTTTTAAAAAATAAAAATATATAAAAAATTATGTGCAATAGTTACCTTTGTGCAAGTGGAAATATCAATGCACTTGGTGCATCTGGAGCAACACAACTCAAACGATACCATGCCCAGTTTTGCAACAACAATGCACATCATCCCATCGACATTACGTTGGGTTTCGTAGCAAGGCATAATTCTCTATAGAGTGTTGCTAAAACTGCCGAACCCCAACTATAGTGGGATGCTTTATTTAAATCGCCCAAGAGTGAAAGATATTTTAAATGTACACGATTATTGGATTTGTCTGGCATCAACAATCCTCCAATCATACGTAATATATA
>NC_021164.2:50609923-50611604 GCF_000331145.2 Cicer arietinum | reverse complement strand
AAAATATTCTATATATAAGACATTAATATAAAATATAAAATATAAAATTAACAATATATAAATTAATAATATATAAAATATTCTATATATAACACATTAATATAAAATATAATATTAATAATATATAAATTAATAATATATAAGAAATTAATATCAAATACTTACAAATGCTTGAATGTATCGACTTTCAGCTCTATGATTTTTAGATAATTCCATGAGTAAAGTTGAAGAAAATGTGTTTGAGAAATCGGAGAAAGTGTGTTTGAGAAGTTGGAGATAGTGATTTTTAGATTAAGATAGAGGAAGTGTGTTTGATGATGTTGGTTGATGTAGGTTTGGGATGTTTATATAGGAAATCGCAGGGCCAGAAAGCGATCCCCAGATTCAGCCACGTGGGAGGTCGCATCCCCAAAGTGCGAACCCTTCGGGAGGTCGCAGGGCCAGGGTACGACTTCTTTGAGAGGTCGCAGGGCCAGGATACGACTTCTTTGAGAGGTCGCAGGGCCAGGCAACGATCCCCTGATGATGAATCCCAGACGCTCATTTCTTTTAATCGATGGTTGTGGATGTTTGATGATGAATCCTCGTACTTTTAGTTGGACCAATCAAATTGATCTATTCAATCTTTAATCTTGACCATCCAAATTTTATTTATCAACGGTTGTGGTTTAGTAGAAAAATATCAATCCTCATACTTTTAGTTGGACCAATCAAATTGATCTATTCAATCTTTAATCTTGACTACCCAAATTTTATTTATCAACGATTGTGGTTTAGTAGAAAAATATCAATCTTCATACTTTTAGGTGGACCAATCATATTGATCTATTCAATCTTTTAATCTTGACCATCCAAATTTATTTATCAACGGTTGTGATTTAGTAGAAAAATATCAATCCTCATACTTTTAGTTGAACCAATCAAATTGATCTATTCAATCTTACTAACTTCTATAAATAGAAAACTAGATCACACTATCTCACCACACCTTCTATCTCATCATACCTTCTATCTCATCATACCTTCTATCTCATCATACCTTCTATCTCATCATACCTTCTATCTCATTATACATTCTATCAATTACATAATCATGGCTTCTCAACAAGTCATTTGTATTGTTTATTACAATGGTTCAATTGTCGATGGAGTTGAAGAGAAAACATTTGTAAGTGATTACAAAAAGGCATTCAAAGTACATTCTAGTAGCAACCTTGCTCGTCTAAAGAATGTCATTAAGAAAAAGTTGCAGTTCGACGACAATGTGACGATAACTGATATAGTTTATCGACACCTTGTCTTCTTTGGTGAAAATACAACTAGATTTGAATTGATGAAGGTTTGTGATGACGAAGATGTTCAACTCATGTTTGATGTTTATGCACAATGGTCACAACTTGGCACCATTGAGTTATACATTACATTTGAAAGTGGTCCTACTTCAACAAATCAGCCATCAACCTCAAACATGCATAATCCCAACTATATCCCATCACAACACTATGAACCATACTCTAGCCCTTATCAACCCGACGTATATTCTCCATCATAACACTATCAACCATACTCTAGCCAAAATGAACAAACTCAACATGTCCACAATGTCTCCCAACAACTTAGCCCTTATCAACCCGACGTACATTCTCCATCACAACACTATCAACCATACTCTAGCCAAAAT
>NC_021164.2:50607893-50609593 GCF_000331145.2 Cicer arietinum | reverse complement strand
AAATTATGCACTATCACAAGATCATACAAAGCTTGATTCTAACATGATATGTGCAAGTATAATGCAAGTTATGAGGATGGACCCTTCAATCAAAGTGAAGGTCATTATTGCTCAAATTCAGGCTTTTTATAACTACACAATTAGTTATAGAAAAGCTTGGTTGGGAAAAAATAAGGCAATCGAACAAATTTATGGCAATTGGGAAGAGTCTTACAATCAACTTCCACGATGGTTATTAGTTATGCAAACGTTTGCTCCAGGAACCATTATTAAAATGGAAACAATCCCAGCTTATAATGAACATGGTTTGATAAATGGGATGACAATCTTTCATAGACTATTTTGGGCTTACGTTCCATGCATATCTGCGTTTAAATTTTGCAAACCAATTGTACAAGTTGATGGAACTTGGTTATACGGCAAGTATAAGGGAACTCTATTGGTAGCAGTTGCACAGGATGAGAACGACAATATCATTCCAATTGCTTATGCTCTTGTGGAAGGTGAGACAAAAGAGGCTTGGAGTTTCTTTTTGAGAAATTTGAGATCACACGTAACTCCACAAGCCAACATTTGTTTGATTTCAGATAGACACGGATCTATCAAAAGTGCTTACAATAATCTAAATAATGGGTGGCAACATCCTCCGTCAAAGCATGTGTTTTGCGTCCGACATATTGCACAAAATTTTGCAAGGGAATTTAAGGATAATGCTTTGAAGAACAAGGTTATTTCTATGGGTAATACTTTAATTCTTACTTCTTATCATTAATTAAAAATTAAATTATGAAGTTTTATAATTAGTGTAATAATGCATTGTCTGTTGTTTCAATACAGGTTACTCAATCAATGAGTCTACATATCGATACTACCGCAGAGAAATTGGCATCGTAAACCCAGAAGCTTTGAAATGGTTAGACAATATACCGCGACAAGATTGGATTCAAGCATTTGATGGAGGTAGTCGTTGGGGTCAGATGACCACCAACCTTGTGGAGTCGATGAACGCAGTATTAAAAGAACCACACAACCTTCCCATCACTGCTTTGGTCCAATCAACATATTATAAAACAGGTACACTATTTCCAACCATGGCAAAACAACACGCATCAATTTTAGCTTCTGGTCAGATATACACAGAAAAATGCATGACTTTTATGAAATCGGAAATACGTAAATCAAATAGTCATAGAGTCGATAGTTTTGATCGAAGCAACCACACTTTCATGATCCACGAGACAGTAGTTCCAAAAGAAGGGTGACCAATTGGTCATTTCAGTATAAATCTTCCTAACAAGTGGTGCAATTGTGGAAAACATCAAGCTAAACATATGCCTTGTTCACATGTGATAGCAACATGTTCTAGCATCAAATATGATTATTGGAGCCTTATATCCGATGTGTACAAGGTGGAAACAGTACTTAAAGTCTACAGTGAAGCATTCCAACCGATACCAAACAAAGGATATTGGCCACAATATGAAGGTGTTAAGGTGTGTCACAATCCACTAATGCGAAGAGTCAAGAAAGGTCGCCCAAAGACCAAGCGCATTAGAACAGAAATGGACACTACAGATAGAGTCCCAAGAAAGTGCGGATTATATCGGGTATCTGATCATACTAAGAAACATTGTCCAAACGCTGCTGGCACATCTACTCAAAATTGATGTATTTTTTTTCTTTTAATTTAATGTAATTTT
>NC_021164.2:50587179-50607613 GCF_000331145.2 Cicer arietinum | reverse complement strand
TAAATATAATATACCCAATAATAAATAACAAAATTCAACAACCAAAGAATATATAATATTAAAATACATTATTGAATATATTAAATAATACAAGTTTTTTATTTTATTAATAGAATTTTCTTTTTATTATTATTATTATTAAAATTATTATTATTTTTATTTTTATTATTATAATAATTATTAAAAGATATATAATATTATTAACTTAATTACTTTTATTATTTATAATAATATTTTATATTTTTTAATGTTATAATTATTTTTAAAATATTTAATAATAATAAATATAATATATCTAATATAATATACCCAATAATATACTCAATAATAACAATAATAACAAAATTCGAAGAAAAAAAAAATTAACTAAATAGAAGGTCGCATCCCGAGGATGCAACCATCTAGTGAAGTAGAAAAAATTTACCATCGGGAAGTCGCATCCCCATATTGCGACCTACAACTGAAGCTAAAAAATAGAACAATCTAATATTTTATTTTGGAAGTAGGACATACTAGTATATAACTTTCAAAAAAAAAAGATATATATATATAAAAAACCCGTTGCCGGTGGCATTAATACATATTCATAGTCATAGAAATGAAACCACGGATAGAAAAAAGTGTTTGTATCATAAAAAGTATGTTGAGTTAAAAAATATGCTGTTTTTTTAGAGAAATACGCCGGGTTTTTTTTTTTTTTTTTTAATTTTTTAATTTTTTTCTCTGTAGAGAAATATGTTGTTTTTTTATTATAAAAAAAGGATGAAATAGTGTTTTTTTAAAAGGGTATAATCTTTTGTTTTGATTTTTTTTAAAGAGGTTCAGCCAACTTTAATAATACACATATTTTAAAAGCGGCTCCGTTGATGGTGTCATTTTGTTTTCCAATGCAGGCAACTATAAAATATGTTGTTTCTTTCAACAATTCAAATAAATAATTAACTAAACATAAGTATAATTTATAATTTAAATAATAAATAATTAATTACAGATTATACTAATAATAAAAACTTAATATACTTAACCATCTTCTAATGATCGAAAATGACAAATTTGTCATAAAACAGAGCTTATAATATTATAATTAATAATAATAATAATAATAATAATAATAATAATAATAATAATAATAATAATAATAATAATAATAATAATAATAATAATAATAATTGGAGGTGAAAAGGTAACTTCACTATTTAAAAGTAATTTGTGAAATTTTGATTTACGATAAGCACTCCATATTAGATATATTAGACTTAGTATGATTATACTTTGTAATCACTGATTCTATGAAAATTTGTTTTTGAATTCATTTGATTCCTTTCTGTTTGTAGTGATATTTCCTTTGGTAATGATTGGATTGAACTTACTATTATATGGGAGATGTCATTTCATATGGATATCATCTCCGCGTAACTAATAGAAAATTATGGTTTTACAATTCGAAAGTAATTTTATTTGAAATGTATTGACAATTCAAAAATAATTTTATTTGAGATGTATTACATTTTTTAACAGAAATTCAAATTTAATATGTATGAAAGTTTAATTAAAATTTAAGATCAACTCATGAAATATATATATATTTTCAATTTTTTATTTATCGTATTGTGCATAACCCATACTCCCTTTCTCTTTCATTTATTGGCTACTTTATCATCAAAATCTTCCCTCCCTTTTCTTTCTAACTCACAGATATAACTTAAATAATTAAATTAACATATTAACTATCATTAAAGAAGAATTAATCTATGATAGAGAGTAAATGTACCTAAAATATATCCTAAAAAAGAATCATCCAAAATTGTTTTGCAGCAAATTAAAATCTAAGGTTGGCAATTGTGATTGTTAGGGCAGATACCCGCAAACAATCAGTTGAATCCAACGTATTCGCGCAATGAACTATTACGAAAACAAGTTCGCAAATCGCAAACTTGAGCATTTTGTTTAGTTTCAGTTTGAATTTGTTAATTGAGATCCCCGAACCAAACTTGTTCTTCAATTCTCTTCTTCTTCTTCTTCTTCTTCAACCAGCTACTGAAACGACACCGTTTCAATCAATGGTGAAAGGTCTGCACGGCCAAAACCTCCCTACCGATGTAGCGCAGGTGGTTGATCAGTTGGAGCGCCACTGCTTGGCTCCTGATGGATCTCTCATCTCCAAGCCTCTCTATAACGATCTCCAACTTGTACTTCTCTTTCTCTCTAAATAATGCTTTCTATGTGTTTGTTAAATTGCCCCATTTAATAATTGGAAACTGGGTGCTTCATTTTATAGTTCAAAATTCAAACTTTTGTTGACCCATTTTGCTAAATATATAAAAAAAAACAAAATTAAATTTATTTGGGTATTGAAATTTTCTGTTTGGTTTGTAGGCCAGAGAGGAAATGTGCAGGGAAAGACTTCGGTACCTCGAAGCCATGGTATGTATGTTTATGTATGTATACACCTATGTAGCATCCACACTTCATATTAAAGGTGTGTTTTGTGTCTAACATGTGTAAAGTTTATGTTAGTGCTTTATAGGTATACATAGATTATGTAGCACCAACACTTCTGATCCAAGGTGCAGCACGACATTGACACATTGATGACATTCAATTAATTTTTTTTCTCAAAGTATTACCAATGTTGACGTATCAGTGTCCGTCTCGTGTCAGTATTCGTGCTTCATAATATTATACAAATATTGTTAGGCTGTGTTTGGATTAAGGATTATAATGTGGGACTGAATATATGGTTTTTGAAATTGGTAGTATGAATGTGATTAAGTTTAGTGTGAATGTGTTCCTTATTTTAGTGATTTATAATTTTTGATGTGGTGGATTTGGTTGCAGGCTATATATTCTGAGGCCATTGCGATGGTGGAAGAGTATCATCAAGCCATTTCTGTGTCGAGCATTGGTGGAATTAGAGATACTGGCGGTCTTTATCCGCAGTTTGGATTGAGAAACACTCCTCAGGTTTTGAAATATTATCACTGGAAAGTTAGTTTTATTTAGAAACAATATAAGACCTGTGTGAGAATGTTGTTGGTTTTGGTACTTGAAAATTTGAGTCATGAACATGGAGGGAACAATTACACACTCTTTACAAATGCTATTTCTGGGAATGGTGCATTATAATTAAATGAATCATCTCTTTTCACTCCATACCTTAAATCTTAGGTTACATAGAGGGAAGTGAGATTTGAACAGCATAATAATGAAGATATTGATTTTTGAATATCAGAATAGGTTACATCATGGGTTACATGTTTGAGAATAATGTTTATTGTTTGTAGTAAAAAATTTGAGTCATGATCATGGAGAGATATACTCTTTACCAAATTCTCTTTGTGGGAATGGCGTACAATATGGATAATCTCTTCACTACAGACATCTTTGTTTACATGGAGGGAAGTGATATTTGAACTGCATAATAATAATGAAGATAGTGGGAATTTTAATTTATATGTAATGGAATTGCAAAATAGAAAGATTAATCTATTAAGAGATTTGTGAAATTTTATTTTAATTTAGATGTTATCTATATTATTTTCTGTAAATTTTGTTAGAATATGTTATGTTATCTTTTTATTTTTATTATTGATATTTCATGCTTTCATATTTATGCATTGTGCATTAAACGCCTTTTGGGGGCACTGGTCTTCATTGATTTAAATGAACATGTCTGTATATTGTCAGGTTTATCAGACATTAGAACACCAAATGATTGTCGCTGAAGCGGCTCAACGATTGAGATTACCTCTTATATCCAAAGATGGAGAAGTTCACGATGAAGATATTGAAAAGCTAAGCGTAGTGTCTCGAAGCTCCCTTGACAGTGCTGGCACCAGCACCGTGATCAACTCAAGCATGAATTCTTCTAATTATTCCACTCCAAACAGCTCTGTTAACGGGGTTAATTCTTCTCTTGCTTCTATGGATCCAGTGGAAACTAAAGTTGGTGGTGTTCCTAATCGTTTTCTCGGAATTACACCTGCATATTTGTGGCAAACTCAGCATCAACAAACACCTTTATCTGTGGTATGGTATAGAACATAAACCAGTCAATGAAAGTTAGCTTCTTAGTACCTTTTTTCCTGTGATAGTTTTTATTTTGAAGTGATTAGCTTGATTACGTTTTTCATTATTGACACATAATCAATATCTTTAGGATATGACAGAATATCGCATGTCTCTCTCACGTGAGGTAGATGCTCGCTTGAAAATGAAATGTGACAAGTTATCAGATGCTTTTGTATTGGATGACAACGGTAAGTCTGAATTGAATATTCGTGTGATAATATGGGTATGTAATGGTGAATTGGTGATTTCCTCTGATTTATAATGTGGTTCTGCTAGCTGATACCTTGTTTCTTGATCTAGATTCATCATCATCCGGTAGTCAAAGTTCAACTTCACGGCTTCCAGAAAGGTTTGAGCTTATTCAAGTAGCTTAATTCTCTTAATATTTAAGATTTGTTTTGGACAGAATGTTTTGGAAATTCGTATTCACTAGTAATTTGTAACATAAAGAGTTCTCATTTTTTCACTGGCTAGAGGCGTAAGTACGCAACATAGGGCTTCTACGTGAGAATTGCATATATTTAAGGCTTTAAAGGCTACTTCCCAGTTTCAATCTTTTGTCTTGAAGAGTTGAGACATGTTAGTCTCTGAATAGATGATCAATTCTAATTTAATGACCGAAAGAATCATGTCTATATTTTTGCAAAAGATTTTTGAGATGTCTATATTGATGGCAACCACCTATTTAACTGTTAAACCTAGTATACTCACAGTTTCCTTTAATTTTCATGATTTGGGATATAAGGATCAAGATTTAATTAATTTTTGGTTTCTATATCCCCACAAGACGAGAGTTGTTTTTTTAAATCTCCTTTTAGTTTGGATTCTAAGTAGGATTTGGCTTACATTTGCCATTGCATATGTTTTATGCGAACCACATATTTACGCTGGCGAAGGTCTTCTTTAATGAAGTAGCAGAATAGTAATGTATGAAATGCATGCTTCGGTACTTGATTGTTCATACTAGAAATGTATCTGTATACTAAAGCTTCTTTCTCTTTTATGTTGTTTTACTAGAGTGAAGTTGTTGATTGAGGAGATTGAAAGAGAAGAAGCATCACTGAGAGATGACCTTTATTCCGCTGATAGAAAATTCGCTGAATATTATAATGTATGTGGATAAGCATTTGGTACAAGAATCATCTCTCTTGCTGACACAAACATTTCCCAAAAATCTCCACATTGAATCTGCGGAGATTGCATGTGTGGTTTGTTATGCTTATATGTTATACTACCTCTGTCCCTAAATATAGAATCCTCTTGAGATTTTTTTGTCCTTTTTTATAGGCCCCCCCCTTTCAGTTTTTCATCTGTATTAATTATTTTCTTAACCAATATACCACTAATTATGTTACATATGTTTCTGCAACCTGTAATTTACTATGATAGAGAAATAAGATAATTATCTTTCCTGAAGGGTAAACATGGAAAACAATATTAACTGTCAATAAATTTAAAACTTCTATAACTTTTTTAAATCTCGTGAGTTAGTCAACGGGATCCTATATTTTGAGGATGGATATAGTATTTCCTTGTTCGGTCTTGTGTTCATGGCGGTATAATGTAGATAGTTAATGTCATTACTCTTTATCAGGTATTGGAGCAGATACTTGGGGTGCTTATTAAACTTGTCAAAGATTTGAAGTTGGAGCATCAACATAAATATGTGAGTATTTATTTTTCACTAAATTCCACTATGTGTATAATTAACAAGGATTGATCTTGACTTGACTTCCCAATGTGTTTATAGGATGATCTGCAGAAAACATGGCTCTGTAAAAGATGTGAGACAATGAGTGCAAAATTGAGGTATGCTTTGCTATCGATTACCTTATATTTTTTCATTGTTCTTCGATATTAAAATGCTGTCATGTTTTTTAACTTCAAAATAACGAGCGCTGACTATAGAAATATTCCCAAAGGGATTCTTTAGTTTTTGTAAATAGACAATTTTGCTTAATGATTGATATCAGTGTTATCAATGGTGGTGCCATGGCGGAAAGTGGTGGGCCGGTGGCGGGATTTCAACAATCTGCCATGAACATTTTACACGTGATGGCTGCTATGGCGGCCAAAAATAGAGGATTTTGGGCTCTCCGCCATGGACCGCCATCGACAATACAGATTAATATAACAGAACATGTATAATATTATAACATCTGGACAATGTAAGACTGGCTTGATCTACTTAAAGGAAAGTGATTTTGGTTCTAAAAATTATACTGTATGTTAGTTTGGATTTTATACATGCACAGAGGTAGTTATTAGTTATTCAAATATTAACTTGGTTCAAGCTCTGTCACTTTGGTCAAACTGCATAATTTAAGTAACATGGATTGTAGAATTTGTTGTAATACAGGTTGCAGTAGTTCATTCACAGATAACTCTAAAACTTTGCTGGATTTATGTCACTTAAATTTCCCTATTATTTGATTCTAGTCATTTGCCTATTATTTGCTTAAGAGAAACGCTAAATGGTACAAACGTACCTTCTCACGAAACGCACAAACCTGGCCATCTTTCGTGGAAAAACTTTTGGCTCTCTCTCTTCTTTGTTAGCCCTCTTCAACTTGAAAAAGTGCAGAAGAAACAGGGCAACTGAGAAAGCAAGGGAAACATTCGCAGCTTTCTTTCACTAGGGATGTTGCTCCCGTTAGGAAACAAACCTTTAGTTAAGTAAGTCGCTTTGCAATGGGTTGCAATCTCTTTAAACAATTCAACCTTTTTCTTGTGACTCTACTCCTATCATTCTTCCGCATAGGTAACTTCTCATCCCAGTTAATTTGATTCAAAAACTGTCTCATTAAATTTTTTCATCTTGATAGGAATATTTTAGTAATTCAAACTAGAAGGCCAAAGTCCTCCAAGCACTTTTACTCCCTTGAGCTTCTTTTGATCTTCTGCACATAACTATTAATTATCAATTTCACAAACTCTCCATGTTATTAAGTTGCGGTGACGGTTGCAGTTATGCTGCAAACTTTTACATTGTAGAAAAATATGGACAAATACGGCCAATGCTGCGTAAATTGCAGCTACGATGTCGTTACGGAGACTTTAAGATCCGTAATATTGCGGTCGCAATTGCATTTGCAAACCGCAATTTAAAACTATTGTTCAAAGGTTCATTGAGTTTAACTGTGAAGCAATGACTCTTAAAAGAAAACTGCAAAGCAATGACAACAACCATGGTTCGTATAGATGGTGAGGTGCGGGTCGTGAACAGTGCAGAACTTGAGAAAATGGCAGCGGCAACTAATTAGAATATTGGGCAAAACAGAAAAATGTGGTGCAACATAGATGGAAAATGTGATTAGAATAGTTTCATAGAAATTGGTTTCGTACTATATAGCTGCGCTGTTTGTTTAATATTAACTTTATATCCGTATTCCCATTATAATCTTCCAAAAAAGCATAGCTTCGAAGTCTAGTTCATTAAGAGACAACTTTGCTAATTCAAGAAGTCCAACACACCACTATACTCTATTTTTCTAGACAATAACCAAATCCTCTGCCTTTTTGTATCCATTTTGTTTTCATCAAAGAAGTATGTAATTCAGTTCTGCTCACTGCATGATGAACGACTTAAGAAAAAAGCTCTAAGGCAAGTTTTTGGAGTTGTATATCAAATTATCAAAGCCGTACTTTAAACAAATGTTCAATAGTCAATAATTTCTTTTAACAAATAAAGAAGTTGCAGGATACTCCTTTGAATGTATCTTGGAGGATTTTGTGAATGTTGATATTTGTTTTCTTAACTTTGTATATTGGTATTGGATATACAGGTCAGCAGCGATACTTTGGCAGTTTTAGACTCTCTAGAATTCATAGAAACTAACAAAGAATTGGATGGAGTTCAGTGATAAATAACATGGGGTTAAATGTTTAAAGGCATATCTCTTGAAATTTTTGCTTCCTAAATTAAGATGAAATAGTATGTATTATAACTAAGTTCTGCTTTTTTGTGTGTCACTTTAACTGTTTTCATATATGAATTGAATTATACATAACTATTATATGATAAGCATTTACACTAAAAGCACTTAATTAAGATATTATTCAAAGGAAGTTATTTATTCAAACAAAGTGATAGAACTCCAAATTTTAAGATAAAGAAACTGTAATTTTATAGATTGAAAGTGATGAGCATCAAGCTCTACAATGGTGAAAAGCAGAAACGGAAAGTTAAACCAGAGTTCTATGAACTCCTAAATCAGTGCTAAGCTCCTAAACCAGGGAGAAATATCTCCTAACCAATTGCTAGCAACTTTTCTGAATGACTTCCTAACTTCCCCTCCCACTTTCTTACAACAGAAATTCCCTAAAATCAAGAGATATTCTAACTAACTCTTATTCTTTATGCAGCTCCTCTATTGGGCTAAGCCCAACATGTAGTATCCTATCAGAAAGCCTATACATAATTACATAACTTTGCAGTTCTATTAAATCATCAGCAATTTCACAATGTCAGTTTTGCCAGGTTCTGTTATCTAATAATTTTGATATCTGCAATTGCATGTCAGGGTTCTAGAACATGTTCTCCTCCTTGAAACTTACACTAAGGAGTCTATACCTGCCCTTCATAAGATAAGGTATGAATGGTGAAACCTCTGTAACTCTATTCCTGATTTAGGAACTATCTCCTCTTTAAATTCTAATAAGCCATTTCCTTTAAATTTTTAGGAAGTATCTCGTTGAGGCTACTGAAGAGGCTTCTATTGCATATAATAAAGCGGTATGTTTCCATGTTTACGTTTCCGCATTTGGATGATTTAGTGGTCTCTTTTGGATGACATATGCCATGAATTAGGCTCTTCTCAAGACGAAAATGTGACTTCATTGAGACATCAGTTGTTGTGACAGTAGCTCAGAACATGTCATACCTGTAGAGAGCATCTTGTCATTCATTATGCATTGAATTTAAATCCATTGATGTCTTTTAAATAGTCATTTTTCTTTTGTAAATGTTCCACCTTAATAGATATGGATGCACCAAGAACTTTTAATGAGCTCATAATTTCTCATATGTTCAAATTCAAGTTGATAATAACTTGGTGCCTGATTACTTTGTGAAAGCATTTTCTATTTTCAGGTTCTTAAATTTGTGTTAATTTTACTTGCTAACAAAGAAAATGTGAGCCTCGTGAAGTGAACAATTCTTTATTTCTGAAAATAATGAAAATGATGAATAAATGTTTTTATTATTTCTAGGGCATCATCTCTAATTAGCATTTCATTTTGTCTCTGTCACAATGGTCCACTTCATGAGGCTCACATATTCCTTGTTAGCAAATGAAATTAACACAAATTTAAGAAAATGAAAATTGAAAATGTTTTCACAAGATAAACGGACCCTTACTAATTTCAAGGACAAAATTAGTGATTCACCTGTATACTTATAAAACTGGTGCAACTTTATAAAGATGTGAAGTAACAATATCGTCTGCATCATATAAATGTGAATTTTTTTGTGCAGAAGAGTAAGAAAATTAGTGTTGCTAATATTTTATTTTGACAATTGTGGAGTCTGTGCCTACTGCCAAGGGTTGACAATTAAAGTCTTATCTAATACCTGAGACATGATCTAATTATTTCTCTAGCATTGAAATAATTTTTAGAATATGGTTTTGGTTAGTAGTTACATTCTGGTTACGCAGTACCAAAATTTATAGTTGATATCATTATGATTGTATTCTCCTCCATTGTATTGATCATTCATCATGTATGTATTGGTTATATATACTGATATCAATCCCTGTACCAGGTTACTCGTCTGCGTGAGTACCAGGGTGTTGATCCTCACTTTGACAACATTGCAAGACAGTACCACGACATTGTAAAGGTGACAATTGTTTAGCTTAAACTACACACTTCATTCATACCAAATGTTATAGATACGTCAATCAACTTTTCATTAAATTCTCAAATTTTTCTGTTATACGAAAATTGAGAGGATATAGTAATGGACCAAGTTAAATTGAAACTACTTGAATTTCAGGAAAAAAAGCACCCGTTTATATCATTATTTCAATTTCCTACAGAAATCTTCTACTTTTAAAATAAACTAACAAGTTCTCATGTTGATCAAATTGTGCAGAAATTGGAGAACATGCAATGGACAATCGACCAAGTCGAAATGGATCTGAAACGTTTGCCGGATAATGCTAGTACATAGAAGTTTAATGTTGTGTTCATTTAACATGGTTTTGTTGTCTATATGTGAATGGTGTTAAAGGCATGACCCCTTTCCTTAACCCTGTATTTGTTGTCACTTCTGATAGAGATAAAGACCATTTGGTTTGAAACATCATTCCATTGTGGTGCATTAGGAAGAGTGAGTTGATATATTAATCCAGAAAAAGCTAAAGGCTATGAAAATCAACTTAACGAAACTCACGAAAGGCGTGGTTATTGAAGTAGAGTTACTTTTCTATCTTTATAAACTGTTTTTTACAACACTCTTCCTCTGTGTATGGTAAATTGTTGGCTTAAGTGTTCACCTTTTCAATTTAATTGAAGGGCTGCAACATTTTTGCCAGCTTGATTTTGTACTTCTGAATTCTTGAACTTTTCAAAGACTTTAAATTTATGTTTAATTAGATACACAAAAGTATAACTATGGAGGTGAATGTTCATTTAACCTTTTTTATTGAATTATAACTTCCGGTTGTGTATTTGGAGGTGAAGAAGCAAAATTAGAGAGTGGATGAGCATTTGCTATAAGTAATGATAATCAATTGTAAGAGTCTTGTTAAGTGGGTATTCATACATTAATATGTATTGTGCCCAGATCATTGGCCCTTTCCACTTGACCATTGGACTGCTCTTTTTTGAAATGCAGAATTGTTGAACATTTACTCAATGTGGGGATGAAGTTTTTTCTTCCTTTACCAACATAGTGTAATTCAGTAGTGAGGTTCGGATAGTTTATCTGGTTTGATTTAAAAGTTGAAGGTGTTGAGAAAGTGAAATGACTGAATTTAAACTCTTGGCATGGAGAAAATTACTAACTTAACTAACAATATTAATATTTGTCTATTAAAAAATAATATAATTCACTTTTAATTGTATCAAAATAATCCCGTTTTCAAAAATAAATACCAACTTTAGATAATTTGTATATCAAGAAAGCAAGATAAACATAAGTTGTCATCAAGTTATTTTATAACGTGAAAAATAATATACAAAAATTACCTCCAATGATTCTGTGTTATTTCACTATACTAGATTAGTCATTTAAGTATTTTAGAAATTTTTTTTATTTTTTTAACACAGTCTATTATAAAAATGCACAATTATATTTTTAACTAATTTTTTATCAAAAGAAGTTTGAAGAATTCTAAGGATCTTAATTTTCTCTTCTATATCTACATTGTCATCCTCATCATCTAACACCTCATTTCCAATGCAATTGTATCTTCAAATATAATATTTTATAATATATATTCCTTTTATTTCTAGAGTAGAAATATTTGTGCCTACCTAGAATAGAAATGGTCATATGAGAGATTCTCATTCTCATGTAGTGGCCAAGTTTGAATTTATCAAGGAATGAGACAGCTTTAGCCATGTACCCTAGGTTTTGAAGCATGCAATTATAATTGGCCTTCCATGATAAAATATCAAATGAAATTGGGTTGAGGTGATTTGGAAAAAGAGGTGATAAAATATGGGATAAAAAAATGGATGAAGATGAACTATAGAGGATTTTTAAACTACAAAATCAGGGTTTTTTATAAATAGTTATACAGTATAATAAAAAAATTTACTTATAAATAAATTAAATAATGAGTGAAATTATCATTTTAGTGCCACATCAATGTCATAATAATCACAGATAGATGTTTATAAACAGAGTTAGACGGAAAGGTACATCACATTTTAAAATATAAATGATAAATTTGTTACAAAAAGGTTAAGCACTAATCTAATATACTTAATTATCTTAAACCACCATAAGATGAGTTTTGTCAATAAAATTAAAATTTATTTTATCAATAAAATTACATACTTTGAAAACATGTTGTTTAGGTGGGCTAAAAATTATTTACGCATCACGATAATAAGCGTAAAATAGCTTAATTTATTTGTGTAGGGTAACCTGCAGCTAAAGCACATTTGGTGACTCTTAGCAATGACACTAAATTTGAAAGTTAGTATGCTGTTAGCTCTTCCTAAAAAGATGATGTATAGCTATTGGGAGATGTCTGTTTTATTTTATGAGTATATCTGTTGATGATGACTATAGTAACTTTTTAGGATTATTGAAGGAAATTGAAAATGACGTTGAAAACTATAGAGCTAGTTGGGGTGAATTAGAAAGAAAAAAAGGTCTCACATAAGAGGTATACCACAAGGTGAATGTATGTCATTTGACGTATATCACAAAGGGTGCCAATTTTATGAAGGAAAGAGAAGACACTCAAACCAACCACCTAACAAGTGCACGCAGCCAGTCTTCCGATTTAGACTAAATGGTGTATTGTTTTTAGTATCCGAAAAAATAAAATAAAAATATTTACTTTATTTTCGCACGACAGTTTATGTAAATCAGGTTAATTGGACCACATTTTTTTCTATTTGTAAAGTTTATTTCTAAGCAAAGGATTCTGTTCAATTTAAAAAACACTGAAAAATTCTAAAAATCTAAATTTTTCACTCTTTTGTTTCACAAGATTATCTACATTGTATTATCTTGGGACTTTGTAATTAATAGTATGTATGCCTCGCATCAGACTCAACCCATTTTTATCAAATTTTCAAAACTCAAAAACAGCAAAGTGCATTTGACCATGTTTCTATAATTTTGATATGGATATGGAAGGTAAAACTTATAAGTGAGTTGTCATCACTTGAAGATACTAATGAGAGACTCAAAGACTGCATATGTATTATGTAAAGTCCAATGTCAGGTGGTGTGTAAGGTGTACGAGGTCGACCCGTTGACCTATCCCAATGAGAATGACATATATTACTATTGCGTGATTGCATGCATTTGGCATATCGATCGATTTCCTATTTTACATTTTGTCCCCGCATATTGTAGACGTTTAGATGCTTTGGAGGAGTACGCAGAGCTCAATGGCAGGATTTATTGATGACAACGAGGACGATATCGGGATGGAGTTTGATGTTGCATGTTGGATCACAATATACACTAGAGTTGTTTCATACATATATGGTTTGGTTAATGTCTGATGGACGCTCAAATTACCTAGCAATTACCAATCCATCAAATATGATAAGTTCAAAGGGCTTTACATCGCTAACCATCCCATTATCACCATGACAATCGCTGATATTTTAGACAACAAGGTTGTCGATGTGTAGGAGCACCTAAGGTAGTAGCTTTGAGGGAGAAAGAGTCGAGTGTTCATTCATTGTATACTCCCAACACTCCTGAGTAGTTCCTCATTGTTGGATGGTGAGTGATGGGTCATGCAAATCGGGTTCTAAGATTAAATTTAAGGCACAAATCTGCACAAACAAAAAGTTCAGGACTAAATTGAGATTCCAGTTAAACTTCGGAGATCAACATCAGGTTTTAGCAAAGCCTATATGAAAGGACTTCACTTCTGGAAACTTAACAGGCTTACAGAACCAGTATTTGGGCATTCAACCAAGCAAAAGAAGATTAAATGCATGTTCATATTTTCTTCACAAAAAAAAAAAAACTCTTCATATTTCAATCATTTTCTGTTCCATTTTCTTTTTCCAAACAAAATTTGAACTAGATCTATCCATACTCTTGAGAAAGCTCAGGAGGATTTCATTTCCTGTATTCTTTTCTTTATCATTTTCATCAAATGTTAATGAAACAAAATTGCATCAGTTGTTTGATTTCTACCCCTTTTCTTGTGAAAGGTTGAACCTGAATTGCGGGTTACACTGTTCGCTGTCATGCGGGTAGTTGCAACCTATGCTTTGCTTGGAGAAATGGTGCATGTATTGAGGTTCAAATTCCCACATGGCTTCACTAGGTGGGAGCAGTCAAGGAAGCATTTGAAGGAGTCCATGTATAGATGAGTAATCCCATGATGAGAATGACGGCTCCAGCAAGAAATCCTGTTGGAAGAGAAGACGCAACACCAAGATATGGCAGTGGCAGTGTGAACACATAGATTGCTATTGGGACTGCCACAAACATGAATTTAGATTCATTAGTTCATTTCAGATTATAATCAATTAGCATGAATTTATAATAAGATTATAATTTACAAAAATGGAAGGAAAGGAAAACAATACAATATTCAGGTACTGATATCACATAGAAGAGTATTTAATAAGTTAGTCTTAATCACTAATCATTGCATTAGCTGTTCATTCCAGGTTGGGATCCTCTCCATTTCTTAAAAGAAATGGAGAATCCATTACTATAGTTGTGTGTATATCAACAAACATTTTTAGAATATGTGATATGAATTGAGTATTTGTTGACTTTCTACACACAAAACTATTAATTTCTTTTGAGAAATGCAGAGGATTTCAACTCATTTCTTTTGATTTTAGTCAATATGTCCAAAACTGCAAGTTTTGTATGATTTCCTGATTTTAAAGGGTTACACCTGTTCATTTTCTCCACTCAATCATATAACACAGAATAATTGAATAGCTTCCCTCCTCTTCTTGAAACCCGCAATAATATTCCTCATACCCAAAACTTGTTTTAAAAAATGCACTTTAGATGTACTCCTAAATCTCTAATGCTGGTCTCGAAAAACCCAAGAAAGAAAAAAGAATCAATGAGTATCATGATTTCTGTCCCAAACAAACAATACCCAGATGTTTGCAGTGTTAGAAAGTAATCATGAATGTTACAAATCTAACATCAATCTTCAAACCTCAAAACACATTATGCATGACCAACTAATTGAGGTTTTGTGAATACTTAACCCGCCAATGTTGATATCCTTTGAGAGAAACAAATCTTATACCTGAGAATGTGGTGGCTAGACAAGAGACAACAGCTGAAGAAATCTTGAGGAGATAAAGCAACGAGATATTGAAGCCCATGTTGACAATAATAAACAGCACAGGCAGCAGGGGAGCTCCATCACAACCTGGAAACAAAAATTAATGCAAAGTTAATTAGGATTTGAAACTGTTGAGAGAATGAATCCGTACCTTGATAATCACAATACGAAGCTAAAACACATTTGATAAGCTAACGATATTTTGGTTATCACATTCTATAAGAAATGACAATATGGGAAAGAAAATATCTTACCACTAGACAGCTTTCCAACATTCAGAAAGCAGGCTGCACCATCTTTAAGGTAGTTTGGTAGTTGACTGAAAGGTATGCCCCATAATTTTGATAAGAAGGGGAGGAGGAGACATATAAACAGTGCCTACACTAAACATATAGTAATTTAGGCATCCAATATAATTTATGTTGTAATTCAAAAGATGCAAATTTCATGATAGATTGCAGGATACCTACTTGGAAAGCAGATCCGAAGGAATTGACAATAAATAAATCCAAAGAACCTCCCTGTTTCAGATGATATTGAATATTGATGATTAATACATTACATTGTATGAAAGTAACAGCTAAATTATTTCGTAATTTTAAACTACTTTAGCAACATCCATCAGAAAAACATGGTTTTTGCTTTAGAACTTTGAATAATACGAAAGAATTGTTTAACTGACAACATAAATGAGTCTACCAGGCATTACAATAGGTTATTTCTTTGAAGCTTTAAAAAATGTAAACAACCATTTGCTGTCAGTTTTGTCCAGGTTATACTAAATTTAGTAACATCATTCTCGATATTAACATTAGAGGCAGACATGTTACCAAGTGCAGCAGCAGTAAGATTACTTACTTCAGTAGTATCAAACCATGATATGACCTATGAAGTCTTAATTTACACATGCATATGAATCAAAAAAATCATGAACATACCTTCAGTTTCCGGGATGCATCTAAAAAGATTACCTCCTACAGAGTATGGAAATGCCACGAGTTACCATTGAGAAATAGTTCAAAACCTAGGAAAATGTAATATCATTAAAATAGCAACCACCTTGAGCACAGTGTCAGCTGCTTGGAATAAAAATGAAACCATCATTAAAAGACTCCAAAATATACCAGCTTCCTTCAATGATTTCCCGGCACCAGATCCACTACATTAAGTAAACATAGGCGCATAATCAGAAATAATCAAAATAGAATAAACACTAAGTTACACTTGAGAATCAGGCAGAGAAACGTAAGTACACAAAGTGATGTGAATTGCTTGAGTGAATAAATGTTGTTTAAAGTTTATTACACATATTATGAAAAATAATAAATGAATGTGTAATAGATTGCACGGTCAACATCATTGTTGACCATTTTCTATTGCCTACAGGCACATGGTTCCAGATTGCAGTGTATACGTTGACACTCAAAATACAAGCCAATATAATCTAAAATCCAAAAAATTAACATGGCTGACCTCGCTACTGTGATAATTACACCAATGGCCACAAGAAAGCATCCAAGTAGTTGGTTGACTTTATATCTTCTCCTAAGAAAAATAGTTGACAGGAGAATTTGCCACACAAGAAAAGACTGCAGGAAAATTGTAGGTTAAATTATCCATCTTTAGTTTACCTTTTACATGAAATGTACACAAGTTGCTTACAGATGAGCTAAATAATATACAGAAACTAACCGAAGTTGGTTTAGGTCACAATCTATGAGCCAATTTTTTTTATTTTGACCACTTTTGACTGTTCAGGATCGGGATGTTTGGATTCTTTCAACATGTGTCAATTGTTTTACACCTTGGACTACTTGACGACTTATCAGACACGACATATATCCAAGGGCATGGGTATTGTATCTTTGGGTGGTAGGTACATAATGGACAACTTATAAGAGCATCTCAAGTGGTAAATATTTCCAAAGGCATACCAACATATACATATGCTCGTGCAACACATTTTCACTAATATCTAAAGTTTGTGAACAATACTGAAATTTATATATTTCACTAGCAAAACAGTGTAAATGCATTGGTAACATAATTTAATAATCAATGTAACATCTTGTTTTTCACACACACTCTTACTAATTAGGAATTATTTGAGGATTAGATGCTAGGATACTAAAATTTGAATTAATTGTGACTGATAATAGAGGTATACTAGGATGCTAAAATTTGAGTTTTGTGGACTGAAAATAATGGTATATTTTAGGAAATTTAGATGACTGAAACAATAGACCTTACAAAATGGAGTAACAGACCTTATACGTAGGACTAATGGAATTCATATGTTTGGAGTGTGAAGTCTCAGACAATTGGATAAGGACTTTCCAATTGTATAGTAAAGAGATACTAATATCAAATTGGAGCTTCTGATAGAAGAGTGAGAAAGCTTTAGACAAAAGGATCAGGATAGACAACCCAAATGATAAAATAAGATCAGAATTTCCAGACGAAAGAGCAAAGAGTCTCAGATGATGGAATCAAAAGATATGACAACCTAGACAATAGGATCTAGAACCATAGACGATAGATTAAAAAGGACCACATATGATAGATCACACAATCACAGCAAGAAACTGAAGCGAACAGCAATAGAATAAACCTCTAAGTATAACGATGTGAGGTTATCTGATCAAAATATAATATTGCAATCTGTGAGATTTCCTGGAATTTTTCATGCATTGCTATATAACTCATTTGCATTATATTGAAAAATATGGAAAACATTGAAATACACATGGTACATGTGAAATGAGATTGCATCAGTCAGTGAGTGACTTTGGGGATGTAGATTTTGTAGATAATTCTAACATGTGACCTAGACAAGCTACTAAGTGTTGTGGAGCCATCAATAAAACAAAGCTATCCCGCGAAGCTGCTTACCATGATCTGATGATCATAATGACCAATCGAGCATAGTCATATTTGAAATGTTGAAATACAGGGACGGTATAAACAGAAATGATGAACATGAAAAGAAAAGATGGCACCGATGCAATATGTGAAACTTTGAGTCGCTCCTCTATAAATGAGACTCTACAAGAAGTAAGTAAAACCCTTTCATGCACTTGTTATGCACAATTATTTGTCACTTGCAAGCTGTATCGTTCCATGGAAATTCATCTGTCTACTTCAAAATTTTGTTTAATCTGATATTTTCCTTTTAATCTACAGAAGAACTAAAATACTGCTTCGTAATTATTGTTAGACAATATGTTTTATGTTAAGGGTAGTTAATTCCTTTTAGTATCTACTGTATATACTCAATACATTTTATATTACTTTTGCTAATCATATTATTGGAACTCTACCTCCTTTCTCCCTCTCCCCTCTCTTTCTCTATGACTATTGTTACAACTATGTACACCGATAAATTTTGTGAAATTTAGATGGACCCTTACCCGGTCCAATTGTCATCCAGATCATATACCAGTTGTATTTGGAGATTACGGCAGTTGCAGCCAGGCCCATCTCATTGTCCGAAATGCCATTGCCACTGCCAGCCAGTGTTATTGATGGCGGACCACGGCAGAAAACCAAAGATTCCCTATTTTTAGCCGCCATAAAATGCCATGCCGCCGCCATTCTTCACAAATTGGCCATGTCAGTTGTCAAAAAAACTGCCACCGCAATCCACCAACAAGATCGATATTTGACAACACTGTCGGCAGTATCTAGTATTGGACATCTGTCTGTAAATAACCATGGTAGTAGAGGAAGGAGCTTTTTGTAAAATAATGTAGCTCCCGAGGACGGTCAAATCCATCTTTTGATTAATTATTTGACTTAGGGTTTTAGAACTTGTTTTGTACCAAACTGAACTCATGTAACATACAGACATGGTGATGCATGTTTCCTGTATGTTTGTTGTGACTATGATGTGTGGTTGATGTAACTAACCACACATATGTTCTTTTTAATGAATAAATCACACCTATGTTAAAGAACACCTACTCAATTACTTGATCATAACTAGTAGGACAAAACTTAGAATAAAGACATCGCAATAAATGGCAGAGAGCAATTGAATGCTTTTGGCTTTTACCTGAGATAAGATTGGAATTGATGCTCCGGATAGCATTGCTGATACAACATATATGGAAAAAAACTATTAAATGAAATTCAGACATGTTCGTACTTATTTATAAACAAGTTGTACAACACTAAAGCCAATGACATAATTAACTAAATATCTCCTATAAAATCTATAAGATATGAAGAGTGGCAGTCAAAGATGCTTCGCAAATTAGAGTTGAAGGCGAGCAACATAAAATGTAAATAAATAAGAATCTTAAAAATCTATCAGTCATTCTGTCTAATTTTTAAAAAATATGCTCAATTCATCAAGAGAAGCTTAAATATGTACACCAAAACCTCATAAAGCAATATTTTGTGAAAATAAAAACTGCTAATAGTAGAGAAATATTCAATGCTATACATTGTCAGTACTCTAAAAGCATAAATTGTTAACAATGTATTCTACCAGCTGGAGTAATGGCAAAAGTTGATTCTCTGAAATTAAATGACCACTATAAATATGCCTGCAGCTGTTTTTTATTATATTTAGTTAATTCTTGTGTTTGCATTTCTGTCTTTCAGGAAGAAAATTTGATGGAAGGAAGATTACTAAATACCGGAGAATTTCAATCATGTGGAAATGCCGCAAACTTTGATGATAAACAGAAAAACATAAATAAGAATAAGCATCACCTCCTGCTGCCATTCCGGTAGCAGCACCCAGAGCTTCTAAGAGACCAACAAATAGAAATGGAGTTTTTGGCATAGATAACATCTCATCAGTGACAATGCCAGCACGATACCGCATATATAAAATCGAAAAGTATACAATTACATATCTGAAAGAGAGAAAATATCACAATAGTTAGTTATATAACCACAAAAAAAGGAGGGGGTGTACTCTCCTACACAGGCTGTAGTTTAGGCTACTCAAAAGGGTAACAATTGCAAGTAACTTATTACAGGTATTTTTGGTTTAAGGTTATTATTGTCAAATAAATTAAATCAAATAATCAAATAAATTAAATAAAAAAGTCACAGACATAAAAATATTATTTTATAACAGCCATCAAAGGTATTTCAGTTTTTAGTCCAAAGTATGCGGTTATACTTTCTTGTTCTGTCTTAATATATTAGGATCTAAATATTATAGTGTAAATAATAATAAATACAAAAAAAAAAAATTAAGAGCAAAGAAAATGTTACTCTTTAATTTGATTAAAATTTTTGAAATAGAATTAAGAAGACCAAAATAAAAATTGAAAAACAATTTTTTTTGGCGTATATAACAACAATAATATATATATATATATATATATATATATATATATATATATATATATATATATATACACACAAATAAA
>NC_021164.2:50575027-50586434 GCF_000331145.2 Cicer arietinum | reverse complement strand
TAAGCAGTAAAGAAATTGAATTATTTGTAACTGTTTTAAAATTTTGCAAAATAACAGACCAAAAGAAAATTTGCAAAATTATAGAATTTTTTTTACAGGAAATATATATATATATAATGATTTCTTTCTCATTGCATAATTGTATTTTCGTGGGGTGATTTCTTGCTCTTGTAATATTTATTTCCTAATCTTTGCAAGTCTTGTCTCTAGATTAGTGTTTATTAATACATTTTTCCATTAAAAAAATTGAAACATATTGTATCCCACAATAAAATCACCATATATATACCCTAAAGTACACAAACATATATATTTGTAAATTAAAAAACTCGTTTATGGCACAAAAGGCATAGCACAAGATAATAATACTAGTTTTTTTAGTAGAAATAACAGTGGGTGGCCGGGTTTACAACACTCCACCAACCAACTCAAAAAAAAAAAAAAACACTCCACCAACCATTTGTGCTAAACCCCCCATAGATACTACTTATAGGACTAGGAAATAAACAAGGATTTTTTTTTATGATTTGTGTGGAGATGTTATATATTTATTGCTATTAATCACATCATTATATTTAATTCTGTTTATTCATAAAAAAAATTAATTAAACTGAGTAAAAAAAAAATAATGTTAAATATATTTTTGAACATACTCATATAATATGATTTGTATTTGAAAGAACTATATAATATGATTAATAACAATAATTATATAACAACTCATCGCAAATTATACATGCAAAACACGTAATTAAGAGAATCAATAAATTAAGTACCGCTTCAATCTACGCAACTAGAACAAGAGTATTAATAAATACTAATTTAATTAAAAGAGAAAAATCAAACATCACAATCATCATTAAAAAACATTAATCAACCAAATTGTTTTTCATATAATTTACCAAGCGACATTTTATCATAAGTCATTGAAATATTTAACTTTCAATTCAAAATCGAAAAATAAATGAAGAGAAGCAAAAACGATGAAAAGCCAGAAAGTACCCAAAAGTTGCTAGCTGAGCCAAGAAGAAAGGGTACTGCTTCAAAGGAACCAACGCCAGCTTATACATCACTCTATTTCCGACTCCCATAACCACCGTCACCGCCGCAGCAACCACCACCTTCGCCGACTGATTCACATTTTCCCTCTCTTTCGCCGCTTCCAATACACGCGGCCTCTCCTTTTCTTCCTTGCTGAAATCCGATCTCTCCCGTGCGCCGCCGTGTCCAGTCGCTTCCACGACCGGAGTCCACCGGCGCTGCCGTAGAGAGATTCCCGACCGCTTAAGTGAATAGACGTAGTGGATTCTGTTAATCGAGGTGGACTTCGAAGGTTGGAGTAAGCGGACCTGACCGAATGGTGAGGCGGTGCCGGCGGTAGGTAACCGCCGGCAGAGTGACGTCATTAGGCGTTGGAAGAGACTAAGAGAGTTTAGTGCGGAAAATTAAAATGTTAGTGTTGAGATTTATGAAATGTTGAGAAGAAAAGTTAAGTGTGGTGAAACGTTAAAGTGAAAAGACTAAAAAGGAAAAAAGAAAATAAAAAAGTTGAAGTAACAGAGTTTGACAACTGAAACAAAACAGGGTTCTGACTTCTGACTTTTTTCTATGTGCAATGATATAAATCCCCCCAAGCTCAAAACACCACGAGGAAAGCGTTTACTAGTACAACTTAGTAAGTACCTACGTTTGTTTTTATATAAAAAACACACTTGGATTAACAAAAAATGGTTTATATATTACTCTACATAAAAATAAAAATAAAATTGTAGTTTTAATAGTTGATTTATCTTATTAAAATTTTAATTAAAATATTTTGAATTTTAAATTTATCTTATTGTCTTAAAATTATTCATAAAAAAATAGGACGAATAATAGTATTTTTTTGAATATTAGTTTATTTACTATTATTATTAATGAAATGAGTACGATGGACAAAAGTAAATAATGTTACATAGAAGTTAAAAAAATAAATTATTTTTTACTAAATTAATTATTATAAAATAAAAAAAGTGTTATTTTCACTTATATTTTATTTCCAATATAATATATATTAAATGAATGAAAAAAATCCATAATATGTTAATCAATTACCTCATTTGTTAATTCACCTATCTTTTTTTAAAAAAAGGTAGTAATTTTTAATTTAGTTTTTTTTTTTATAGTAAACTTTTTCATTCTTCAAAAAATAGCCATACTTACTTATTTTTTGACAAAATGAGCCATACTTTTTTTACTAGATAAATGAGCCATATTTGTTAACATATATTACAAAGTATAATATTTATTAAAATTTAATATTTATTATTTTATAATCCTTTTCTATTTTAAATTCATATCTTTAATGGTGCATATTTATTAATATTTATTTTTTAAGAATTTTTACATTATATGAATCGATTCGATTCGACATATATTAATACATTTGATCTTTAAATTAAATTAATAGTTAAATAATCTTTTTTGAAAATAATTATTTCTTATTATTTATATATAATTATAATAATTAAATATTATTTATAAAAATTGTTGGCCAAATGAAACTTAATTTTTCTAAATTTTAATAAGTATGCTGAGAGGATTACTGCAGTGGTCCATCCTCGGATCTGATTTGTATGAGAATTAAACTTTCATTAATTTTGATGTGACTTGTCATTTTTGGTAGAGGTTATCCTCTAATGGTAGAGGTTATAATTTCATCCATGAGAAAAAGTATTAAGTGACCGTTGGAGACTTGATTAAATGTCCGTCGATATTAATCTGATTTACCAAAGTGTCATTCAGGTGTCCTTGTAATACATGAGTTTAGGAGGATGAGTTTGTAATCCATCATCGGATAGGAGGTTTAATCTTCCTCGAAGTTTGGACATGAGTTGTATTTTTTCTTTTTGCTTTTCCATGACTTTTAAGGTCATTTTTTCCAGGTTATGTACAACCTTTTTCCTTTTTTACTATTCCAAGACTTTTAGGGTACTTCTTTTCAAGTTAGGTACAACCTTTTTCCTTTTTGACTATTCTCTATGTAAGAGGATGAATAAGATAAGAATATTATCCTCTTGTTGTTCAACCTCTGATAGGAGGATAAAGCTGTTGAGATAAACTCCATATTTAAAGTTTTGATGAAAATAAACAAATGTTAATTAAGAAAGTTAATTATGATTCTAAAATGTTATGTTAATTTAACTTGAGCTTTTGAGTGAATTTATTTAAGAACAGAATCAAGCAAAGCAGAAAAGACATCAATAAGAACATTCTGCATAAAAACAGAGAATGATCTCCAGTTTCAAGAATGTTCATCACAGCATATTGACCAATCATTCTCCACCTCTTTAACAAAGATTCTACCTCGAAATTTCATTCAAATAGAATCAGTACATGGCAAGGAACAAGTAGGATTCATCCCAGATCAAAAAGGCTATCTGATCACTAAAATAAAAGGACTCAAAAAACAGTCAAAAATAAGAACAGTTTGTAACTCTAAAAACAAACTGTCAAGAAAGTTTGATCAACCTTGATATATGATAAGACATTACAAAGGACATCCAGAATGATCAAAACAAGAACTCCAGATTGATCATCAAAACTCCAGAAAGATCAAATTGACAGATCCAGATTGATAATCAATCTCTGTTTTCTGCATAACTCCAGCAGCAGTGTATTCTCTTCTGCAATGGCTTATAATTCTTCTCCAAACTCGATTGGCTACATTCAAGACTCAAGATCGAAATTGTACCATCCAAGATCAAGGGAGAAACTTCAAAGGCTTTTTTTAACTAGAAGACAAAACTGATTTAAAGCTTTAACAGAAAAGTCAAAAGCAGTTTTTTAAATCAATGGCTGGATTATTTTTATTCTGAAATATTAGTTTCAGACAAAAATACAGAGCACTACCAACAGCTCTTTTTGACCCTCATTAAATGCTTCTAAAGCCTATAAATAGAAGGCCAATATCCATGAGCAAAGCAAGAAATTCAAGTGCTGTAAAATCTCAAACATCAATCACATACACATACTTGAAGTTCTCAAAATTCGCAAAGAAGAAACAGTTCTAAAAGTCTCATATCAGATTACTTGATCATTACTGATTTCTTTGTAAAGAATCAAATCTCAAACAAGAGTTGAGATATCTTAGATTCTGCCAAAATCAATCTTATTGTAAAAACTCAAACTATAAGAGTTTGTTTATAGTTTGTTTAGATTGCATTGAATCATATCAAAGTTAGATAGGTGCTGGTGTTGCTTTCTGGGTGGAAAGAAATAGAGATTAAAACAGATCAAGGTGTATCTAGACTAGGTGCTGTAAAATCAAGAAGTTTCTTTGTTTTAAACACTTAGTGGAAAATCTCACAGTGTGAGGACTAGACGTAACCCAAGTTGGGTGAACCAGGATATTTCTTTGTGTGGTATTCTCTATCCTATCTCTTTATTTGATTGATTAACTAAGATAAAATACAAACTGATTTTCTGTTTTAAGCCAATCAAGGAACGTTCTCTGTTTTATAATAAAATCAAGGACGTTCTTCGTTTCTCTGTTTTCCTAACCAAGATCAATCTTGAGTTATTTTCTTAAGTTTTAAACAGGAATTTTTAAAATGTACATTTACAATTCAAACCCATTTTCTTGTAAATCGACATTGTTACT
Organism: Cicer arietinum; assembly: GCF_000331145.2. Classification (NCBI taxonomy): domain Eukaryota; kingdom Viridiplantae; phylum Streptophyta; class Magnoliopsida; order Fabales; family Fabaceae; genus Cicer; species Cicer arietinum. The sequence continues at coordinate 50,581,792 of NC_021164.2, read as the reverse complement.
TCAAAAGCTTCCATTAATTAGGACATGGTTTGTACTTTTGACTTTTTCATTTTCCAAGATCTGTAGAGTCTTGCTTTTCAACACTTTTTCGTACTATGGTACTTTTGGATTTTTTTTTTCACGTGTGAGGATGAATATTTTACAAGAGTTCATCCTTTTTTCTACTTTGTTTATCCTCTGTCGCACATTCATCCTCTGTCGTACCTTTATCCTCTTTTTTGTTTGTTCATCCTCTGTTGTACCTTCATCCTCTTTTTTGTTTTGTTCATTCTCTATTGTACGTTCATTCTCGTTTATGTTTTGATTATCCTCTAACATAGAGGCCATAAAATCTTCCTTATACTTTAGCATTGTTACTTCAAAAGCTTCCATTAATTAGGACATGGCTTGTACTTTTGACTTTTTCATTTTCCAAGATCTGTAAAGTCATGCTTTTCAACACTTTTTCGTACTATGGTACTTTTGGATTTTTTTTTTCACGTGTGAGGATGAATATTTTACAAGAGTTCATCCTTTTTTCTACTTTGTTTATCCTCTGTCGCACATTCATCCTCTGTCGTACCTTCATCCTCTTTTCTGTTTTGTTCATTCTCTGTTGTACGTTCATTCTCGTTTCTGTTTTGATTATCCTCTAACATAGAGGTCATAAAATCTTCCTTATACTTTAGCATTGTTTGTCTCCTGAAAAAGATTCATCTTCTTTTAATTTATGACGTACATTAATCCTCTGAGTGTTTATCCTCCAGTTCATAGAACATGTTGGATTAAGTCAATTTTTTCACCTTTTTATCAAGATGATGAGGAACCTGTTTACAAGGATGTTCATGGATGATCATCCTTTGATCTGAATTATTCATCCTCTAATTTTTATATATACACATCTTGACCCATAGTTTTTCTTGACTTATTCCAAGAGATTTTAGGCGTGATTGAGATACAACATATTGCGATAATCATCATCGGCTTAAGGATCATCATATTGATATTTATGAATTAGCCTCCTCAATTATTTCATTGTTGACTTGATATAATGCACTTTTTTATGTGAATGGCTTCAAGCTTGACCACTTCTGTTCTTTAAACAAAAACTCAAATGCAAACATTAGTAGATCACAATTTAAAAAACTTAACATTTATTTCATAAGGTTTGTTGTCATTAAAACACATATAAAAAAGGTTTTTACCTCAAGAGACCCTTCATTAATATTGTATCCATTAATCTTATCTTCATATTGACCTTGATATGGCTATAATTTAATATATGTAACTCTAAAAACTTTTTTTAGAAGCAAAACTCAAAAAACGACCTATATGCCTCATCTAAAACTTAAAATGAAACTTTAGCATCTTTAAATTTTGAATTAGTTTAAGGCTATTTCTATTAATTTTCAAATACTTTCTATTATCTTTCCAATGCTACCAAGACTGCGTCAATAAGACTCTATAGATCAAGTAATGATCCAAACAGTGTAGCTGTTGTAACTAAAAACAAGATTTTCATGGTTTTCACTTTTAAATATGTCCCAAACATGTTGAATCCTTAATTGACTCAAAAAATTCGACCTAAACTTGTAGACATTATTTAAACCTTATCAGAGCCCATATTTTTGTACCTTGCTTTGGGGATCAAAATTAGTGAGATTTGAGAGAAACACTAAAACAATTATAACTTTCTCATTCGTTATTTGAATTTGACTCCGTTAGTTGCTAAAAGACCGTAGGAATTAGAGTTGTAATCCAGAGTCTTACTAATTGTTCAGAATCTATTTGGTAAGTCACAAAAAATTATTTTATGTTTTGTTTCTTATTGTTTCTTAGAAACATTGCCCTAATTGTTATTATTGTTCTCAATTTATTGTTTGAAGTGATCTTTCTATTTCTTCCTTGATCATGAGTGATTGTTATTGAGTTGAAGACCCATAATCGATGTAGGATTCATCAATTTGTAAAGTAGATTTCATGGTCATAAGTCATTAATCAGGTACAAGGTTTACTATGTACAAAAAAACACAACTCTTGCATATATGATATATAACGCTAGGATAACAGTGCTAAATTATAAGTGTATGATTGCATGATATATATGTTGATTTATGAATTGATGGGTTGTTCGTTCTTCACTGTTAAATTGTATGTTTGATGCATGTAGTTTGTGTGAATTGTTCGTTCTCCTGAGTTTTAAATATTTTCTAAGTTTTGAAATCAATTTTTAGGATAGCTGAAATTGATATATGGAGTTAAAAATTAGGAGTTTCTGTAAATGTTGTAAAAATAGATTTTTATGATATAAGAAATTTATTTGTTGGTGATCGGAAGTTAAAAAATCTAAGTGATTAATAGGTGATGAATTATTAAGCTTAGTTAACTATGGTTAATGAATTTAAATATTAATTAGATAACTTGTGGTAATGTTTGGTGATAATTTAGTAAAATAATTAATTAGATTATAGTTATAATTAATTAATTAATTATTAAGTGAGAGTTTAAATAATATTATTTTAATAATTACTTTGATTACGGGTATTGAAGTTAATAGAGAATTAATAAATATTAATTATTAACAAAGATTAATTAATTACTTAGCAATTAAGGGAACTTGGGGAGTTGATAAAGATGATTTATAAAGATAATCATGAATGAATAATAATATATACGGCTAATTAGTTAACGTATAAGAATAATATCTAATTATGATGAAATGATTATGTGAATGTTATTTTGTTGGTGATGTATGGTGTATCTTTGTTTGTATAATTTGTTTGTTGATGATGAGTTAAACTGTTATGACATACAATTCACAATATGGGCTAGATGTATCATTGTTGATAAGTTGATCTGATATAAATGAACTAACGTCGTAGTATGAGCTGAGTGATGATTGATAGTGATGTTGTTGATAATTTGATATGTTATAAATGAACTCAAGTCGCAATAAGGATTGTGTGTCATTTTCCAATGATGTTATTGATATTGTCCTTCATACTTGCATATAAAGGGCATGTTAGGGGTTAATGTCGTTATAGAATTAGAGCAGGCTGCCGAATTGAGGTATAGGGGATGTCGGTAGGAAAGTCTTACATGAAAGACGGGATCGATGTCATTGAGATGTTCCGGCTATATACTGAAACCTTATCGACTAGACTCTCTAGTTTGCTAAGCAATATGTGGCTTCTCTACTAGCACTAACCCAAAGTAGTTGCATCCATGTGACGGAGTTAGATGGTGATTAGGTAGCATTGCATCATATGTTTACTTGCATTAGTGGAGTCACTAGGATATCTGTTATATGTGCATTGTTCTTATATGATTGCTTATGTGCTGATGTTGTGTGATATATGTTCATGGTGATAAGTTAATAAAATTAAATGTTAATAATGATTGGTAATAGATAAAATAATGTCGTATGTTGCTTGAGTGTTGTTATGTTCATTCTATACATTTTATATGCTTGCGTTATGATTTTATTACTTGTATATTAGCTTCCAAATTGCATACACTTTTTAGATAATGCAAAAATAAATTATTCAAAGATTCAATCTCGTTGAAATAGAAAACACAATATTGTTGGTGCACATCTTGTAGCACCTCTCTTTGCCATAAAACATCTCCAGATTTCTAATATTTTCTGTAACAATCTCCACCCCAAACACATTAATTTTCAACAAAACAAAGAGTTTTCACAATTTTTTCCTAACTGTAACAAAATACAGTTCAAGATAGACTTTTTATTGCTCATTGATCATGTCTTGCACCATAAAGAATTCGTTCTTCCCACTTTCATTTCATCTGGATTAAGGAATTTTTCTGTAATTGTGATAGTGTTTCAGTAAGTGTACTGAATCGTTGCAAGTAATAATTAAAATGGTAGTAACGAGTTTCGAACTCAAGGATTGTGTTTTACTATCGAATTATATTTAATTACTAAAATTGAAAAAAAAGTTCCCAAATTAATTAAAATAATATTTAAAACTAACAACATTAATAAAATTGATCATTTACAATAAGAAAAATGTCAGGGATGAGTTTCACTTCAAATCTAACCTTGGTGTCTAATTTGATCCTAGTTACTGAATTCCTTTATTGAATTATTATCGAATTCTCTTTATTATTCTTGCCCTAATGTCTTAGTGACATAACCTTTAGTTCCAAGTAACCCCTAATTCCTTAGTGGATTTAAGATTAGAATTAATCATTATCGTACAAGAATTTTCTTTTTAAACTATTATCTTTGCAACTAATTTAATTGGTTTCGTGGCCTGCATCTATCCCTAGACAACAAATTCATGAATTTCTCATCTCAAGCATTCGTAAAGTCCACTTTCGTTTCAAAATATGAATCGTAGAACATTTTAATGTTGATCAAGAAAAAAAGGCATTAAGCACAAAGATGAGAAAAACAATTCAATAAACTCATTCATATAACTAGAAATCAAATCAGAAAAATAAGGGTTTCATCTTGTTACACTCATCCCTAACAAATAGGGTTTAGTTACTCATGATAGAGATAGAAAAGATAGAGATTAGAGAAGAATTACGACAAAGATTCTTGAACAATTCTTGATAAAACTGCTCAAATGGTGTTAGAAACGATCGTCTTTGAGTTTCTCTGTTATGACACAAGTCTTCCAACTTCCCAATAGTCAAAAAGATACCTAGAAAGTGAGAAAAAAAATGCATTTTAATGAATGATGCCCGTCCCACGCGCCCCAGGTGCAGTTTTTGCGCTTCAAGCGCGACTAGACAGAGGCTTCAGACTGAAAATGCGCCTTAGGCACGGCTGTTGCACTTGAGGCGCACAACTTCTTCTGTTTGATATTTTCTACATTTTTCTCCTCTTTTGAGTTTGAATTGAGTTCCGATATCTTCATGAAAGTTGTAGCTATGTATCTTAGCTTTCATTTGCACTTGGTGTGACTCCAATTGGACATCTACAAATCCACATATGGCTGAAATACTTCACATAAGTCATGTTGATTTCTCACAAAAATTCAGCATTGCACTAAAACAAAGAAACAACACAAAACTACGAAAAATCTCTACTTAATCAAGGAAATAAGAACATAAACATTTCATTACATCAAAGAACTAAAATCAACAAAATATATCAAATAAATCCTTAAATTAACTAATGATTAAAGATAAATAAGACTAAAAACAATAAAAAATATGCATATGATGAACAATCATCAAATCACACTATATTTATATAATATTTAAGAATTTGTCACTACCATCAATATAATACACATCTAATATTTTCTATCATCTCTCCATGTACACCATGTTTACTAACAAATCATGACATATGTTACAATCTCTTTAGAAAATGCTAGCAACACTTACTTTAACTTTTTTAATATTTAAATTTTATTTGATAAAATTAGCCGATAGCTTAAAGTTTATAGTTGATAGCTTAAATATTTAATATAAAATTTAAATTATTTATTAAAAAATTTAAATTATAATAAATAAATTATTTTTTTTAACTATTTTTTTATTTGTTTAGCTAACTTATTCATTTTAAATTATAAGAAATAAATTATTTACTTTAAATTATTATTGATTAATTTTTTAAAATAAATTATTTATTTAAATTATTTTAAATTTTTCAGTTAAATTATAAATAAGTTTTTATGATAAATAAGTTATAAATGGGTTAAAAAGGATTTTAGTTAAATAATAAAGGTAAAATTGGAATAAAAATGATAAGCTATAAGCTCATAAACTACTTGAATTAACTTATAAAAAAATGCTATAAGCTATAAGTTCATAAGTGACTGTTACCAAACAGTGCTTATAAGTTATAAGCTTATTTTATGGCATTTCCAAACAGAGCCTTATTTCTCTTATTGAGTGAAATTCACATAGGTCACATAATTTTATGCGGAAAACATGGCCAAAAATGTGAGACTTACATGAATGTAAACCAACAAAAGTGTTGAAAACAGAGTTCTAGAGTGAGTGCTGCTAGCTATAGAGAAAAAGTCAAGTCTTATATTTATAAAAGATATAGTTCTATAATAGTTTTTAAAAAGCGGTATACCTTATCTAAAAAGCCGGTTTTGTAAGGAGAGATTATGTCAGATGTAAAAATCTAAGATGGTATCAGAAGAGCCTACTCAATCGGACTATCCACCATTTGTATACAAGCACCAACCTCAATAATATTGGATGTGAACGAATGTATTAGAAAAAAATTCAAGTCTCGTATTGATAAGGGATAAAGCTCAATAATAGTTTTTAAAAAGTGACGTCTCTCACGTTATAAACCAATTTCATAGGGATAAGTTATACTCAATACAAAAAATCTAAGACTGATTCTCATCTATTTATTATTTTGTGTGTATCATTTAAAGTGATATAGATGATTAATTTGCATTAACTATGATTTTGATTTAAATTTTAAATTCTACATTCCACATTCCACGTGTAGATACATGTAAATTTTATTGTAAATTATTCATAAAGGTAATAGTTGTTTCTAATTTTATATAAGACATATCTCTCTTTATCTAAACATTTAAAAGAAAAAACCTAAATGTCATATTTTTTCAATCTAAAATAAATATCTACTCTCAATTTTTTATTTATTTAAACAAACAATCCACATTAATTTTAGTTTCTAATATTAAAATGCAAAATTACATAATTAACTAATTGAGTTCAAATAGTTAATGAATTTAAGTTAAAAGTAAAATATTTGCTAGAACTCGAATTTAAATTTTAGTTAGAATAATTCTTAATCAAATTTTACTTCTCTTCCGA
>NC_021164.2:50565879-50575017 GCF_000331145.2 Cicer arietinum | reverse complement strand
CTTCCGATCGAACTTTAAATTATAAAAACATCATCTTTGAAACCAAAATGTTTAAAAAAATATTAAAAAAAATATTAAAAAAAATCCAATTAAATCATTTAGAAAAAATCCACCTATAGGTCGACTGAATCGAAAAATCAAGTTGTACTAGACTCTCAAATTTTTCTCAGCAAACAAATAGGTCTTTGTTCATTTGATTATTTATTATACATTTCTTTTTTAAAAATGTGTTTCTTATTAATAATTTTTATTTATACAAAATATATTTAAATGTGTCATTTGATAGTTTTCTTATTCAAAAGTATCTCTTTAATTAATTAATTGAATCTTTAAATATATTTATTATTATTCAATTTAAACTATTTAAATAAAAAAACTTAAATATGTATTTTTTCTTTTAAAATTTGTACTAATCACATTAATTTCCTTTAATTTTATTTTATCTATATTTGAGAGTTAATATACTACAAAAACAATATTTGACGGTTACGAATTTGATGCACTCATCTTTCACAAGTTGGCTTAAAAAAACCGCGGTCAAATCAAGTCAGCGTTAATTGTACGCGTGCATGTCGTTATGCAATCCACTCATAATTATTTAGAATAAATCTTATCTTTTTTACCCAAATAACACCTAATCTAATAAACTAACCCTCCTTAATCACCTCCCACGTGTCCCCATAACCACATCTCAACCGTTCATTAACTAGTGAGTCTTTCCAGAACCTACTTGCACCGCCTCACCTCAAGCACTATATATAAAACCCCAAACACATTTCAATTTATTCATTAGTTTTTGTTCGAATTCTCTCGAAGCCTTTTTCTCTCACAGGTTCGGTTTCTTTTCTTTTTTCTCTTCAATTATTCTTTGCTCTTCGTTTGTGATCGTTTATTTTATTCTGAATTTGATGTTCGATTGTGATCGATGTTTGTCCCTGTTTTGGTGTCGCGGAACATGTTACGTAGATGATTTTTCATAAGGTTTTTGTCGTGTTTTATATACTGGGTTAATTGTTATTTTTTGTGATCATAGAATTTTAGGGTTTGTTGAAATTGGTATCAGTTTCTATTTAAAGAGCAAGTATTACTCTGTTCATGTTAAAACCGTGATCAAATTTGTTGTTCCTGTTTTAATTTTGCTGTGAACCTTTCGATAATTTGTTTGTAGGTTTTAATTATTTGCTGTGGTTCCTGCAGTTGATTTATGTGTTGCTGTTGATTCGGAATTTGATTTTGTTTTTGTTTTTGTGATTTACTAATTTTAGACATTACTTTTTCTTATTTTACTATATGATTTTTTAATTGTTTTTGGGGTAGCAAATTTTACAGGTAAAAAAGATTGGGTTAATGAAGAGTTTGTGATCCATATTTGATTTTTGATTCACACCATGACCCTTCTCTATGATGCCTCTTAGAATTTTAGGGTTTTGTTGAATTTTTATTCCAATTTATATTAAAAGAACATATGTGTTATTCTGTTTATGTTGAAATTATGATTTAATTTTCTGTTCTTCTTTTAGTTATGCTAGTAACTTTTGTAATATAAATTCTAAATTAGGTGTTTTTGCTTTTCTTTTGCAGCTGCTTTATTTGTTTGGTGTTCTAAGTTTACAGAAAGCAAAGTACATGGTTGAGTTGGAAATTCAAGTCCCCACACCATTTGATCCATTTGCTGAGGCCAAAGAATCGGATGCCCCCGGAGCGAAAGAGTATGTTCATATCCGAATTCAACAGAGGAATGGAAAAAAGAGTCTGACTACAGTTCAAGGGCTGAAGAAAGAGTTCAGCTACGAGAAGATTCTCAAAGATCTCAAGAAAGAGTTCTGTTGCAACGGGAATGTTGTGCAGGATAAAGAGCTTGGTAAAATAATTCAACTCCAAGGTGATCAGCGTAAGAACGTTTCTCAGTTTTTGGTTCAGGTTGGCCTTGTGAGGAAGGACCAGATTAAGATTCATGGTTTTTGAAGAACTTGGTCTTTTATAGAAGCCGTGGATTTATCTGCTAAAGTGTGGAGTGCCTTTTGTTTTTAGTTTGATTACAGTTATTTAAATAATTATTTAAATTGGTGTCGTTTGATATTCTTGTTTTGTTTTATGATTAGAGTCCATGGATGTTGTGGTTGAATTTGAATGTATGCAAGGCACTTCAGATATAATATTTGATGATTTGGTTTTTGAAATTGTGTTGATTTTTAATTTTAATTTTTGGTTTGTTAACTTGATTATAAAATCACACTAGAAATTGTTAAAAGGTAGTTAATAAAATGACACTAGAAGTTGTTAAAAGGTAGTTAGGAAAGTTGAAAGGTAGTTAATAAAGTTGAAATTATGTTTTCGCAGCCATTGAGCTTAGATCATAATTTTGATATAATTAACAAACATACAATGCACATGTATCATTTGATAAATTTAACAGAACATTTTAGGAACAAATAAGCCAACACAAAATTAGAGGATGTGCTTGTGAAAGATGCAAATATGTATAGTGTGATTAGTGGTTATATTAGTTATTTAGTAGACTCATCACTATGGTTTTATACTTAAGTAATTTGTCATAAAATAAGTAAGTAAATCAATCAATTGGGACATCAATTGAGTAATTGATTGTGTGATTCACATAACCAACCACTTACTAAATCAATTGATTGGTAAATCGATTGTGAAAAAAAATTTCATGAGGAATGAGTTCTGTGATCAATCAAATCGATTGGACATTAGGTAATTGATTGAAGTTAATCATTTATCAGAAACATGGTGCATAATCGATTGACACATTGATTTCAACCAAAATAGCTGAGCTACTGTAACAAGCCAAATCAATTGGCAAATCAATTGGATTAGAACATTGGAGTCACTGTGACCAGCCAAGTCGATTGGTAAATCGATTGCATTAAAATATCTGAGTCATTGTGATCAGTCAAATCGATTTACAAATCGATTGAACTAAATGTTTGAGTTACAGGAAGTATTCAGCTCATTGCCAAATCGATTGTGACTATGAATATACGTCGACTGAGCAATCGATTGTTTTGATCTCGTTGTTTGAACAAAACACCTATAATCGTTACTCAATCGATTCTAATATAATCATAGTATCAGTTTCTGATTTATGCATTAAAAGAATTGATTGGCAAATCGATTCATTCTTATATTTTTCAAGATTCAAGAAAAACAAGAAACGCGATAATCGATTGGGTAATCGATTAAGCTGGTTTATAACTTTTATAAAATCGATTGAGAAATCGATTGTCCTGATGTTTTTCTGAATATATATAAGCTGATTCAATCACATTTTCTAACAACCAATACACTACACTTGAAACAATTATTCATTACACGTTTTTCACAATACTGAAACCACATCATTTGTCTGCTTTTATCTTTTCTGTAAAAATAACCTGTAAAGAAAGTTCTGAAAATCCAGTAGAGTAAACTGGTGATTATCTTTGTTGGTGCGTGTGTTCATCAAGTAGAAGTCTCATCTTGATCTCGTGAGGGTTTGGTGAGTAACTCCAGGAAAAAGGTGGCATTGTAATAGAAGCGAGTGAGTTGGATACATAGGCCATGTGTGAGCTGGAAAATCTGTAAAACGTACACAAGTCGATTCTATTAGAAAGGCTGAAATCTGGTTTAGATTTCAGGACTGGATGTAGGCTATCAAACTGATAGCCGAACCAGTATAAATCTGGTGCATGATTTTCTTATCCTTTCTCTTTATTTTGATATTGCTTGAATGCTTATTCTTGAATGTTTGTATTGGTGAATTGCTGTCCTGATTAATTTTTTGAATAAACATTGTATCTGTACTCTTATATTGATAATCCATGCAATTGTGAATCTTTGTTCCTGAATAAATTCTGTAACGGATCATTGTTAATCTAATTAACAATCTTGTGAAATTAGTAAAGACATTTCTCATATATTTTTTTAACAAATAGAGGCTATAATTTACAACAATTGGTATCAAGAGCCTGATCTTTTTTAGACTAACTATCATAAAAGAAAATGACCTATGTAGAATTTCTGGGAGAAGGTGCATCCTTGGCTAGGCCCCTGTATTTAATGGGGCTGCCTACATGTATTGAAAAGAGAGGATGTTAATTTTTCTTGATGCATGTAGTCTAGATATACTAGAAGCAGTAATAGATGGTCCTTATGTGCCAACCATAGCTGGCACAGGTGATTCATCAATCCAAAAACCCAGATCAGATTGGTCTGAGGATGACAAGAAAAAGGTTGGATACAATACTAAGGCTAAAAAAATTATTACCTTTGTTTTAAGCGCTGACGAATTTTTCAGGGTGTCTAACTGCAAAACTGCCAAGGAGATGTGGGACACATTGCAACAAACGCATGAAGGAACAACAGATCTAAAAAGGGTCCGAATCAACACGCTAATGCATGAGTATGAGATGTTCAACATGAAGAAAGAAGAGTCCGTTAATGATATGCAGACAAGATTTACTCACATAGTCAATAATCTAAATGCTCTTGGTAAGGTGATTGACAATGAGCAGCAAATCAGCAAGGTGATGAAGTGTTTGACGAGAGAGTGGCAGCCAACGGTCACTGCCATAGCATAATCAAAAGACCTTAGTAGCATGTCAATTGCCACACTATTTGGAAAACTAAGAGAGCATGAGATGGAACTGCATAGACTGAGTGAGACTGACAGAAAAAGAAAAGGGTTGTCTCTGAAAGCCCAAGCACATCAAACAAAGTCCAAACAAGAGATCTGCACTGACGATTCAAATAGTGAGACCAATGAAGATTCAGAAATTGAATTACTTGTCAGAAAATTCAAAAAGTTTCTGAAAAAGAAGAATAACAAATCAAGAAAATCCTCAAATTCAAAGACAGCAAGATAACCTGCTTTGAATGTGGGAAGACAGGACATATAAAATCTGAGTGCTTCCAATTGCAAAACAGAAATAAGACTGCAAAGGCTAAAGGCAATCAACCACCTCCAAAGACCATGAAAGCCTATATAGCCTGGAATGATAATGAGGAAGAGTCTTCTGCATCTTCAGAAGAAGAAGCTAATCTTTGTCTAATGGCCAACGCAGATTCAGATTCTGATAGTGAGGTAAGTTCTAAAATCTAATAAATTACATGACACATTTAATGAACTACATGATGAATATGTTAATGTAATCAAACAGTTAATTAGCACTAAGAAACTGTTAGAAGAAAAGTGCTTTATGAAGAGATTAAGCTGAAACATGAGTCTCTTAAAGACACAAATGAAAATCTGAAAAAGGAAACTTATGCACTGAAATGTGATTTAGAAAAGTTCAATAGTGGTAAAAACAATTTAGATATGTTTCTTGGAAACCAAAGAAATCTAAATGAAAAATCTAGACTTGGCTATAGACAAAACAAGAATGTTAAAAACAATCAGAAGTTTGTTAGATCTAAGCATATGCATGATATCTTCACTAAACCAAATCAGAATTCATCCTCTGTTGTTTCATGTCACTTTTGCTATAAAAAAGGGGTCATATTGTTTTTAATTGTAAACTGAAAAAACTGACCAACAAAGGATGGAAGCAGATTTGGAAAGTAAAGACACCAATGTTTGAAACTAACCCTCCAGGACCCAATCTGAATTGGGTACCTAAAACCAAAATTTAAATTGCATTTTGCAGATATGCTTGACATCCAGGACTCATTCATGGTACCTAGACAGTGGATGTTCCAAGCATATGACTGGAGACAAGTCAAAGTTCTTGTCTCTAAACTTAAAAGATGGAGGATATGTTAAATATGGTGACAATAACAAAGGTAAGATACTCGATATTGGAGACATAGGGAACAAATCGACTACAATGATCAAAGACGTTCTTTATGTAAAGGATTTAAAGCACAATTTGATTAGTATAAGTCAACTCTGTAATAAGAGATTTCAGGTATGTTTTACATATCAGTCTTGTATAATCGAGCACAAGGAGAATAAAGACATAAAGTTGGTAGGTAACAGAATCAATAACACATACATGCTTGATTTTAATGCTTTGCCTGCTAGTACAATTTGCTGTCTATTATCCAATTCTGATGAAAACTGGTTATGGCATAAGAGAGTAGCACATATACATATAGATCACTTGAACAAACTAGTTAGTAAACAGTTAGTTCTAGGACTCCCAAACAGAAAGTTCACTAAGGATAAGTTGTGTGATTCCTGTGAGAAAAGTAAGTTAGTTAAGTCATCCTTTCCCCCAATAGATTTAGTTCAAACCAATAAGGTTTTACAATTAATACATATGGACCTGTTTGGTCCATCTCAAGTTAGAAGCTTTGGAGGAAACTTGTATGGTTATGTGTTAGTAGATGATTACTCTAGGTATACTTGGACATTTTTTCTGACTCACAAGAGTGAGGCCTTCTCTATTTTCAAAAGATTTGCAAATTTAGTTCAAAATGAGAAGAACCAGAAAATAATCTCCATCAAGAGTGATCATGGTGGAGAATTCCAAAATGAATCCTTTAATACCTACTGTGAACAAAATGGAATTCACCATATATACTCAGCCCCTAGAACTCCACAACAAAATGGAGTTGTAGAAAGGAAGAATAGGTCTTTAGAGGAACTAGCTAGAACTATGATTAAAGACTCAAATCTTCCTAAGTATTTCTGGGCTGATGCTATCAACACAGCCACACATGTAGTTAATAGAGTTCTAATAAGGCCAATACTTAGAAAAACTCCCTATGAGTTATACAAGGGTAGAAAACCAAGCATCTCTTACTTTAGGGTCTTTGGATGCAAATGCTTTGTATTAAACAATGGCAAAAAACATCTAGGAAAGTTTGATCCTAAGGCAGATGATGGTATTTTTCTAGGTTATTCCCAATCTAGTAAGGCCTATAGAATCTACAATAAAAGAACCAAAACTATAGAGGAATCTATTCATATAAAATTTGATGAAATGTTTGCTGAAAACTTGAACAACACTCCTCCTATAGTTTGTGATTCTTTGGATGAAATTGTAGAATCTGAACCAATAGAACCTAATGAACTAGTACCTCCAAACAACATTGAGTACATAGAACCTATTAGGGAAGATGACTTGCCTAAGGAATGGAGATTCAACAAAAACCATCCTATTGACAACATTATAGGAGAGATTTCAAAAGGGGTTTCAACTAGAAAATCCCTCAGACAATTTTGTAACTTTACAGCCTTTGTATCTCAAGTAGAACCCAAAAACATAAAGGAGGCTCTTATGGACCATGACTGGATAGTTGCCATGCAAGAAGAACTCAATCAGTCTGAGAGAAACAAAGTGTGGATTGTTGGACTTTAGTCCTTTGAATCCTAATTTTGACATAATTAACAAACATACAATGTTCATACATCATATGATAAATCTAATATTTGAATTGAGCAAGATTTCAGGAACAACAATCCAATCCTACACACTTGGAACGTATTGCTTGGAACACAAGAAATCAACAAAAGTTGATTTTTGACTGAGTAAATCGATTGGGAAATCGATTTCATAACAAGGGTGTAAGGAAACACAACTGTTTGTGATGGTATAATCGATTGGGCAATCGACTGACTAAATTAGAAATGAAAACTGCACAAGTCAGTGGCACCCTGTTTTACAGGCTAATCGATTGACAAATCGATTATACATTTCACAAAGTAAACCTGATTGAAATAAATCGATTGGGAAATCGATTGTACAAGTCACAGTGACACCCCAATTTTGAGGGTAATCGATTGGCAAATCGATAGCTTAAATACTATTTGCAAAATAACTTTCCCTGTGACAAACACAATCGATTGGACAATCTATTGTGTGAAATTTCAATCAAGTTAAGTTTGGTTGCAATCGATTGAACTAAACGCCAGGTAAGAACTTTTCAGGCAAATACACACAAATCGATTGGCACATCGACTAACATCAAAATAGCTGAGTCACTGACTTAAACACAATCAATTGGCAAATCGATTGAAAGAACCTTTTGAAATCTCAGTGAACTCTGAGCTTGTGGCCAAATCGATTCTGAGTATTTGTTAATCGATTATGAAAACTTAATAAATCGATTACGAAATCGATTGGTATGTGTTTTACTTTGAACATAACATCTGCAATCGATTACGAAATCGATGCATATAAGTCTTAACATAATCACTGAAAAATGATATTTAAAGAATCGATTGGTAAATCGATTGGCTTATATAGTTTCAAGATTCAAGAAAAACAAGACACGCGAGAATCGATTGGCAAATCGATTAGACCGGTTTTATTACTTTAAGAAACCGATTGGCAAATCGATTGATTAAGATGTTTTTCAGAAACTATATAAACTGTCTTCAATCATTCTCTCAACAACAATCTGATAAACATTTTGAATATTCTTGATATACAAAAGAACTCTCAATAACACTTGGTTAACACACTGAGATTGCTTTTTCAGATCACAGCCAAAGAGATTATCAACAATCAATAAGAGAGCTGGAAAAGTGATCTTGAAAGACAAGGTTCTCATGAACAATCCTTGAATATCCAGAATCGTGAGAAGTCACATTGACCAAGATTGAAGACTTCTTTTTGTTCTTTCTTTATTCAGTTTGTAATAATACTTTGAAAAGAAACGAAAGCGAGAAAATCCAGCTTGAAACTGGTGGCTACTTTCTTGGGTGAGAGTGCTCAACAAGAAAGAGTCGTACTTTGATTCTGTGTTAGATTGCTGAGTATCTACAAGGATCAGAGGGTGATCAATAGGAAAGAGATCATTAAGATAGATAGGTTTCGGGGATGAAACTGGACAATCTGTAATTGATTCTTTCTATTGGAGAAGAAAATCTGAAATCCGATTGGATTATCAGGACTGGATGTAGGTTGTCAAGTTGACAACTGAACCAGTATAAATTCTTGGTGCAATCTTCTCTAACCCTTAACTCCTTTAATTTTCTATCTTGCAATATTTGTATGTGTGATTAATATTAGATGCATGTTAAACATATTCTGTGTTAGATAATATTGTTTAAACTGGAAATTTGACTTGCATGCATCTTGGTTAATCTCCTATCAATCTACTTTCAATTGCTAATCTTGTATGCCGCAATTTAATTCCGCTGTGCGTATAATTCTGATTTAATTTCTTAAAGAACTAATACATTCC
>NC_021164.2:50564621-50565834 GCF_000331145.2 Cicer arietinum | reverse complement strand
CAATTGCTAATCTTGTATGCCGCAATTTAATTCCGCTGTGCGTATAATTCTGATTTAATTTCTTAAAGAACTAATACATTCCGATTATTTCGAGGTCATACCAACCAACAATTGGTATCAGTATATGGATGAAACAGCATTGATGTTGATTTGGGAACAGTACCAATCATGTGTGATAACACAAGTGCAATAAGTATAACTGATAGCGTTTCAGCAAGTGTACTGAATCGTTGCAAGTAATATTAAAACGGCAATACCGAGTGTCGAACTCAAGGATTGCGTTTTACTATTGAATTATATTTGATTACTAGAATTGAACAAAAATGTTCCCAAGTTGATTGAAATAATGTTTGAAATTAACAACAATAATAAAATTGATCTTTTATAATGAGAAAAATGTCAGGGATGAGTTTCACTTCGAATCCAACCTTGGTGTCTAATTTGATCCTAGTTACTGAATTCCTTTATTGAATTATTACCGAATTCTCTTTATTATTCTTGCCCTAATGTCTTAGTGACAGAACCTTTAATTCCAAAGTAACCCCTAATTCCTTAGTGGATTTAAGATTAGAATTAAGCATTACCGTATAGAAATTCTCTTGTAAATTATTGCTTTGCAACTAATTTAATTGGTTTCATGACCTGCATCTATCCCTAGACTACAAATTCATGAATTTCTCATCTCAAGCATTTGTAAAGTCCACTTCCGTTTCAAAATACAAATCGTAGAACATTTTAATGTTGATCAAGCAATAAAAAGCATTAAGCACAGAGATGAGAAAAATAATTCAATAAACTCATTCATATAACTAGAAATCAAATCAGAAAAATAAGGGTTTCATCTGGTTACACTCATCCCTAACAAATAGGGTTTAGTTACTCATGACAGAGATACAAAAGATAAGGGTTAAAGAAGAATTACAAGAATGATTCATGGATGATTCTTGATAAAACTGCTTCAATCGCGTTAGAAACGGCCGTCTTTGAGTTTCTATGCTAGGGCACAAGTCTCCCAAGTTCCCCAGAGTCAAAAAAAGATCATAAAACAGTAAAAATCCCTGTTTTTATGGTTGCTGGTGCGGTTATCGCGCCCCAGGCGCGCTTGGATGCGCTTGGGCGCGTTTCAACAGTGGCGAATGCTGAGAAATGCGCTTGGCTTGCGCTTGGGCGCGCTCGGGCGCGTATCGACAGTGGCGAATGCTGGGAAAAAGCG
>NC_021164.2:50563037-50564490 GCF_000331145.2 Cicer arietinum | reverse complement strand
ATCATGTGTGATAACACAAGTGCAATAAGTATAACCAAGAATCCAGTAATGCACTCCAGGACCAAACACATTGAGGTAAGGCATCACTTCATAAGAGACCACTTTCAGAATGGAGTTATCAAACTTGAATATGTGAATACTACGGAACAGTTAGCTGATATCTTCACAAAAGCTTTGCCAAGAGAAAGTTTTTTGCATATAAGAATGAAACTAGGGATCATTGATCCTAGTGAAGTATGATTTTTTGGTTGATTCTGGTAGTTTTCAGTAATGTTTTCCAGTTAAATCGATTTGGAAATCGATTACCAGCATGGTAAATGGCTTATAAAATCGATTTGGGAATCGATTACTTTAGCCCAGGATTCAAAGTTCAGAAATTTTTTTTTAAAAACTTTCACGAGCATCATCGATTAGTTCAGTATTAAACCTTAAGACAATCGATTTGGAAATCGATTAAGTAAAACTGGAACTCGATTTGAACATCGATTTGAAATATGACCGTTACTCTTATTTTTCTAGCCGTTGAACATCATCATTACTGAATCGATTGAGGATTCCCAGCAACGGTAACCTAATCGATTGGGAAATCGATTTACAAGGTTAAAAGTATAAATAGGAACAGTTCTAAATCGATTTCTGCATTGTATTTTCCAGACTTTCACAGATTTCTCTTGTCTACTTCATTCTTCTGTCTCTGTATCTCTTAGTATCTTCATTCTACATTCTACCTACATAGAATCTACATCAAATTATTGATATGGCACGTGTGAAACAGACCCAAGCTCGTACTCCATCACCCTCATCTTCTTCTACAAGTGAAACACCTTCACCCCCACCCACTTTAACAAAGAGAGTGCCAATACCCACTCACAAAATTCTTGCCAAAGATAAGGGTAAGGCTCCTACACCAATCCAAGAGAAGACTAAGAAACGTAAGGAACCCCCAACAGAGAAGTTCATGGCTGATGCCATGAAGGAAATATCTCAAAAGAGGAAGAAGAAACCTAATTCTTCACCACCTCCCAAGAAGGTCCCAGCACCAAAGGAAAATGAGGCACAACCCTCTCTACCAACAGACTTTGCAAAGAGAAAAATTCATGAGGCAAGAACTATGGATTTTGCATACTTTGATGTTGTTGAATTCACGTTTCAGAATCATCTCAGATTTCATGGACTTGAGAGTTTTCTTTCATCTACACTTGATAGCTACCCAAGGCTGATAAGGGAATTTTACTCTACTTTCAAGTTGACTGAAGAAGGGTTCACTGCTCTAGTTTTACTCTACTTTCAAGTTGACTGAAGAAGGGTTCACTGCTCTAGTTAAAGGAAAAAGGATTGTTATGTCCTTTGATGATTTCTCTACCTTGTCCGGATTGCCATTTTACGGCAAGTCTATCGATGGCAGCTCGGAAGCTGACACGGCTGATGAAGGTTAGGAAGAGACTCTTGATAG
>NC_021164.2:50556465-50559374 GCF_000331145.2 Cicer arietinum | reverse complement strand
AGAATTTGAAAATACAATGAAAGGAAGATTTGAAATGTCCATGATGGGAGAATTAACTTACTTCTTGGGATTTCAAATCAAGCAAAGCAAGAATGGCATTTTCCTAAGTCAAACCAAATACTGTAATGATCTTTTAAAGAAGTTTGGCTTTGATAAGTTTAAATCCATTTATACACCCATGAGTCAAGCTTGTCATTTAGATAAGGATGAGAAGGGAAAATCTTTAGATATGACAATGTTTAGAGGCATGATAGGATCTTTACTATACCTTACAGCTAGTAGACCAGACATTATGTTTAGTGTATGCATGTGTGCTAGATATCAAGCAAATCCAAAAGAATCCCATCTAAGTGCAGTCAAAAGGATTTTTAGATATCTTATAGGAACAAAAAATTTAGGTTTGTGGTATCCTAAGGGATCTACTTGCCCTCTAGTTGGTTATTCTGATTCTAATTTTGCTGGCTGCAAATTGGACAGAAAAAGTACATCTGGTACTTGCCAACTATTAGGGAACTCACTTGTATCTTGGCATAGTAAGAAACAAAATAGTGTTGCACTTTCAACAGCTGAAGCTGAATATGTAGCTGCTGGAAGCTGTTGTGCACAAATTTTATGGATGCAACAACACCTTTCTGACTTTGGTGTTGATCTAGGTACTGTGCCTATCATGTGTGATAATACTAGTGCTATAAATATTACTAAAAACACTGTCATGCATTCTAGAACCAAACATATAGAGATTATGCATCACTTTATTAGGGATCAATATCAACAGGGTAAGATCAAGCTTGAATATGTTAATACAGCTGATCAGTTGACTGATATTTTTACCAAAGCCTTACCCAATGACAGTTTCTTCTATATTAGAATGAAACTTGGATTTATAGATCACAATGAAATCTAATCCCTGTGACAAAATCGATTATCCTGTGACTAGATAGGAAAATAACATTACAAAATTGATTGCATAATCGATTTATGATGCACAGTGTTTTAATTGCAAGAATTGAAAACACGATAATCGATTGCATAATCCATTTTCTAATCTCAGGTAGCAACAAAGACTGGAGTATTCATTAATCAAATCGATTGGTCAATCGATTGAATTATTGGAAAATAGTTTAAAGAATCGACTTCATAATCGATTATTCTTCCCAGAACATCCAAAGATGTTAACTTTTTCCAAACTCTAACCCGAGCACCGATTGGGAAATCGATTGAGTCAGAATTTTAAAACCTGCACTTAAAGGAATCGATTTGGAAATCGATTCTGAGATGAGCAGTTTCCTGAACTGATATGGAAACCGATTGGGACATCGATTTAGTAATTAAAAGACAATCGATTTGGGAATCAATTTGAAGTATGACTGTTACAAAAAATTTACTAGTCGTTGGAGACAAATATGACTGATCGTTCAACTCCCTACAGTAACGGTAACATAATCGATTGAGCAATCGACGTAGCATGCGCAGAGAACTTAACAACATCGATTGATGAATCGATTTGGAACATGAATACTTAAACCCTACTAAAACCCTAAATTGATTTCCCATATCACTTTTCCAATATTTCTCAAACTTCTCACAGTTTTCTGATATTTCTCTACAATCCTTACATACTTCTCACTATTCTCAAACACTTCCTTAATCTTACTCATGGCAAGAGTGAAGCAAACCACTGCAAAATCACCATCACCGTCATCATCTTCAAGTGGAAGAACCCCATCACCTCCACCAACTTCAAAAAGAGTCTCCATCCCAACACATAAAATAATGGCAAAAGATAAGGGAAAAAGCATTGCCATTGAACAGGAGAAATCAAAGAAGAGGAAGACTCCTCCCACTGAAAAATTAATGGTTGATGCTATGAAGGATGTAGCTCAGAAAAAGAAGAAACCCATTTCTTCTCCTCAACCCAAGAAACCTCAACCTGCTAAAGGTAAACAAGCTGAAGACTTTATCTACCACCAGCTTTCCTCAAACGAAAAATCCATGAGACACGAACCATGGATTTTGCTTATTTTGATTCAAATGGTTTTTCATTTCATAATCATTTGAGGTTTCATGGTTTGGAAGGCTTTCTCTCCTGCTCCCTTGACATATATCCAAAGCTTATTAAGGCATTCTATTCCAACTTCAGTCTCACTGCCACAGGCTTTAAATCTGAAGTAAAAGGAAATAAAATTTCCATGTCTTTTGAGGAATTTTCTAAACTTTCAGGTTTGCCATTCTATGGTGAATCTGTTGATGGAAGAACCGAGAGAGATTCTACTGATGAAGCATGGGAAACATCAGTAGACAGGCACACGGTTGTTCAGGACCTGATGATTGAGGGATTCGTCGAAAAGCTATCACTTCCTATCGGTCAAATGAAGGTCCAATATAAGATGCTCATGTACGTACTAACACGGATGTTAGTGCCTAGGTCGGGAAATCACGCTGTTGTCCAGAGGCGTGACATTATTCTGTTGTGGGGATTATTCAAAGAACTCAAGATGAGCTGGACCTGGATTGTTCTCATGAACGTCAGAATCCGCTCATGGTAAGCTGCTCCTCCCTTACCCACAACTCATTACAAAGATTCTAAGACATTTTAAAGTTTCGGTTGTCAATGAAGAATCTGCCAAAACTACTCTCACTTTTGGAGAATCAATTGTAAACCAAATGCAATTGAAACGAATAAACGACATTTGGACTCGAGCTCAGCCAAATGTTGAACAAGCTCAGCCAAATGCGGAGCAAGCTGAGCCAATTGAAGCCCATTATGTGGTTTTAACTAAGTTGCTGAAATTCATGGAGAATCAAGCTGCTCATAATGCAAGAGTAGAAGCATCTCTAAGGACTCTCCAAGCTTCGCTCACTTTAGTTGCTCAGGATGTGGCTGCAATACAAGAACACTTAGGCCTTAA
>NC_021164.2:50539858-50556387 GCF_000331145.2 Cicer arietinum | reverse complement strand
CACAAAGATTCTGAGACATTTTAAAGTTTCTGTTGTCAATGAAGAATCTGCCAAAACTACTCTCACTTTTGGAGAATCAATTGTAAACCAAATGCAATTGAAACGAATAAACGACATTTGGACTCGAGCTCAGCCAAATGTTGAACAAGCTCAGCCAAATGCGGAGCAAGCTGAGCCAATTGAAGCCCATTATGTGGTTTTAACTAAGTTGCTGAAATTCATGGAGAATCAAGCTGCTCATAATGCAAGAGTAGAAGCATCTCTAAGGACTCTCCAAGCTTCGCTCACTTTAGTTGCTCAGGATGTGGCTGCAATACAAGAACACTTAGGCCTTAAAATATCATTTGAAGATATTGCTGATATAGGCCGTCAAGCAACATAAGATCAAAACCCAACCAACTTAGATAGCACTGAACCTCATGGAGAGGAGACACTTGCTGAGGCTAATACAACAGTCTCTACCTCTCCCGCTGGTAATAATGAGGAACAACCCTAGATTAGTTGACTAGGATTTTGGTTTCTTTGTTATTTTGTAATGTTCTAGTATTGTATTGAAATATTCTATTATAACTTTGTCATATTCTCTTATGTTTATATCTTTTTGCTTGAAATGACAAAGGGGGAGAGTTTACTGCATTTAAATTGTTTATTGTTGCTCTGATACAAAGCTGCATTTAACTTGTTTATTGCATCATATGCATTGTTGCTCTGATATAAAGTACTGCATTATAACTTGTGTTGCTCTGATACCAAGTTCTATAAAGTTCTGAATTGCTCGGATACCAACTGCTAAATTTCTAAATAGCTCTGATAATGTAGTTTGTAAGAGTTAGCTATGTATGCTAACCTATGTGAAATAGATCTGATACTGCACATCAAAATTGATAAAATTTTGTGTAGCAATATAGCTCTGATACTGCAATGCTAATTTGATGAATTTTAGCTCTGATGCTGCACTGCTAATTTGATGAATTTTAGCTCTGATGCTGCACTGCTAATTTGATGAATTTTGTGTTGCTGCTCTGAAACTGATTTGGTACTCTGATATTAATTATGTTGATTGGTTTTAACAAGCTCTGATTATTCTATGAATGACAATGTTAAAGCCTTGTTAAAGGAATCATGAACTCCAAAATTCAGGGGGAGTTTCTTTTTAAAATAACAGTAACTATTTTTTAAGTTTTGAAATGTTAAACTCAAGTTAAAATTGTATGTTTGTCATTTAATGAAAAAGGGGGAGATTGTTAGACATAAGTCCTCTAGATCATGATTTTGACATAATTAACAAACATACAATGCACATGTATCATTTGATAAATCTAACAGGTTGAACTGAGTAACATTTCAGGAACAAACAAGCAAACACTATACACTTGGAACAAAAGCTTGGAACTCAAGAAATCAACCAAAATTGGAGGATTTGCTTGAGAAAGATGCAAATATGTATAGTGTGATTAGTGGTTATAGTAGTTATTTAGTAGACTCATCACTATGGTTTCATACTTAAGTAATTTTTCAAAAAGTAAAAATGAAATCATAAAATAAGTAAGTGAATCAATCAACTGATAAGTCAATTGATGAATCAATTGGGCAATCGATTGTCTGACTCAGAACAAATTTTTTTACTAAGTAAATCGATTACTTAAAGGCTTTTAGTGAAACCTGAGTTCTGGGTTTAATCCAATCAATTGGACAATCGATTGGGACATCAATTGAGTAATCGATTGTGTGATTCACAGAACCAACCACTTACTGAATCAATCGATTGGCAAATCAATTGTGAAAAAGTTTTTCATCAGGAATGAGTTCTGTGATCAACCAAATCGATTGGACAATCAATTGAATTAAGTTTCTTAAACTACAAGTTTTGTGGCAATCGATTGAAGTTAATCATTTATCAGAAACATGGTGCATAATCGATTGGCACATCGATTTCAACCAAAATAGCTGAGCTACTGTAACAAGCCAAATCGATTGGCAAATCGATTGGATTAGAACATTGGAGTCACTGTGACCAGCCAAGTCGATTGGTAAATCGATTGCATTAAAATGTCTGAGTCACTGTGATCAGCCAAATCGATTGAATTAAATGTTTGAGTTACAGGAAGTATTCAGCTCATTGCCAAATCGATTGTGACTATGAATATACGTCGACTGAGCAATCAATTGTTTTGATCTCGTTGTTTAAACAAAACACCTATAATCGATTACTCAATTGATTCTAATATAATCATAGTATCAGTTTCTGATTTATGCATTAAAAGAATCGATTGGCAAATCGATTCATTCTTATATTTTTCAAGATTTAAGAAAAACAAGAAACGCGATAATCGATTGAGCAATCGATTAAGCTGGTTTATAACTTTTATAAAATCGATTGAGAAATCGATTGTCCTGATGTTTTTCTGAATATATATAAGCTGATTCAATCACATTTTCTAACAACCAATACAATACACTTGAAACAATTATTCATTACACGTTTTTCACAATACTGAAACTAGGAAAAACATTTTGAAAGAAATAATTGTAACCACACACAAAATACTCATTTGGCAAATTCTTTTGTGTGAAATTCATATTGTGATTGAGTCATCATCATTTGTCCGCTTTTATCTTTTCTATAAAAACAATCTGTAAAGAAAGTTCTGGAAATCCAGTAGAGTAAACTGGTGATTATCTTTGTTGGTGCGTGTGTTCATCAAAAAGAAGTCTCATCTTGATCTCGTGAGGGTTTGGCGAGTAACCCCAGGGATAAGGTGGCATTGTAATAGAAGCGAGTGAGTTGGATAGATAGGCCATGTGTGAGCTGGACAATCTGTAAAATGTACTCAAGTCGATTCTATTGGAAAGGCTGAAATCTGGTTTAGATTTCAGGACTGGATGTAGGCTATCAAACTGATAGCCGAACCAGTATAAATCCTGGTGCATGATTTTCTTATCCTTTCTCTTTATTTTGATATTGCTTGAATGCTTATTCTTGAATGTTTGTATTGGTGAATTTCTCTCCTGATTAATCTTTTGAATAAGCATTGTATCTGTACTCTTATATTGATAATCCATGCAATTGTGAATCTTTGTTCCTGAATAAATTTTGTAACTGATCATTGTTAATCTGATTAATAATCTTGTGAAATTAGTAAAGACATTTCTCATATATTTTTTTAACAAATAGAGGCCATAATTTACAACAAAATATGTAATACCTACAACATTCTTGGAAGAGTACCGATCAATCTTTGTTTATCCTGTTTTACTCTTTATTAATTTCAATTCCTTTTAGTTATACAATCTGTTCTAACAATTATACAATCTATTTTAACAATTGGTATTAGAATTTTGGTTCTAATCAAGGGAAACACAAGTGAAAAGGATTTTCAAAATTGGGAAACAAGTATGAGTGAAAGAGAGAAAGAAATCATGAATGGATAGCTCAAGAATTGTTTGAGATTGTCCAAGAAAGCTATGAAGAGCTAGGAATTAATCGACAACATTCAAAGATTTCAAAAAGATTGGAAGGCATTGTTTTACATCCAACAAAGTGTAGATTCCAACAACTTTGAGAGGATTTCAAAGGAATCTACATTAAAGGCGACATAAGATATCTTGGTGAAATATTACACAGGTTGTGGAGCTAAGGAGGCAATATGAATTGTTGCTGATGGAAGAAGATGAAAAGGTGGCTGATTACTTCAATAGAGTGCATGCAATTGCTAATCAAATACGAAGCAATGGTGAAGTGATAAATGAGCTGATGATAATTGAGAAGACTTTGAGAAAATTGACTCTAAGGTATAATCACATAGTGGTGGTCATAGAAGAATCAAAGAATCGTGAGATATTGAAAGTGGAAGACTTGCAAGGATCACTAGAAGCTCATGAACTGAGATTAAAAGAAAGAAGTACACCAACTCAAGTGTAGGTATTGTAGGCTTATGTCGCCAACAAAATCAAATGGTAAGAAGAAGTTTAACAAGAAATGGATTCAATGTTATAATTGTAAAAAATGAGGACATTTTGCAGAAGAATGTAGATTCAAGAAGGTATAAAGAGATGATAATGATGAAGTTCATATGGCAGCTGATGACTCAGGTTCAGATGATGTATTGTTAATGGCTACCAAAAATTCAAATGATGATTGTCCAGAATTGTGGTATCTTGACATTGTCTACTTTAACCATATGAATGGACATAAGAAGTGGTTTGTAAATATTGATGAAAGAGTGAAAAGGGAGATTAAGCGTGCAGACAACAACTCGGTGACTGCAGTAGGAGTGGGCAAGGTGTTGATTCAAAGGAGATATGGTAAACAATCGTTCATTTGTGATATGCTGAATGTGTCAAAAACATGAAGAATAATCTGTTGAGTCTTGGACAACTATTGGAAAAAGGGTATTATATGAAGATGGAGGATGGTGAGATGAGGATGTTTGATAGTTCAAGAACATAACCTTCAATATTGAAATACAAATAAGCGAGAATCAGTGCTTGAATGCTGAAGTCAGAAGTGAAAGCTGGTTATGGCATCAAAGGTTTGGCCACTTGAATTTCAGAAGCCTTCAAATGCTGCAAGATGAGGAAATGGTGCAAGGAATATCTGAAATTCAAAACCAATGGAACTGCGTGAAGAATGTTGCTATGCCAAATAACATAGAAACTCATTCAAGGCTGAAGTGCCAACTCGATCCTCAAATAAGATGAAGGTAAATCTTTACTGATGTTTGTGGACATTTGAAGAAATGTCAATAGGAGGTAACAATTATTTTGTAACATTCATTGATGATTTTACAAGGAAAACTCGAATCTATCTAATCAAGAAGAAGAGTAAAATGCTGACTGTGTCTAGAGAATCAAATTGATGGCAAAAAAACAAAGTGGCTGCAATCTTAAGATGATTAGGAAAAATGGAGGTTGTAGTATTAATCCCATGAATTCTGTAACAAAGAGGGAATGATTCATGAAGTGACTTCATCATATACACAACAACACAATGGGGCCGCAGAAAGGAGGAAAATAACTTTTCTCAACATGGCAAGAAACATGCTGAAAAGGAAGAAAGTGCCTCAAATTCTGGGGAGAAGTATAGTCCACTGATGTATACTTATTGGATAGGTGTCCAACTAAAAGACTTGGCACAAGGACACCTGAAAAAGTCTGGTTTGGAACCAAATGTAAGTTACCGAAGAGTACTTGGATCACTATATTTCAGACATGTGCCTGCCCAAATCAGAAGAAAGCAGGATGACACGGCTGAACATATGACATTGCTGGGATATGACTCGACTAGAGCTTATAAATTGTATGATCCAAACAAGAGGAAAATAGTCATAAGGAGAAATATATTGGCGAAAGATGGAGGCCACAACCAGCTCTAGCAAATCAGTGGCAATTGAGCTGAACATTGACCAAGTTCTGGGATCATAACCTCAACCAGCTCCATGTCTAATGAGGCGTTCTGGGAAGATTTGACAACCTTCAGTAGACTGAATTAATACGAATTCGCATCCAATGCAGCTATCAATTCAGATGGAGCATTGATATATTTTGCATTGTTGGCTGAATCAGAACTCGTAAGTGAAGATGAGGTCCTAAGTGATCCAAGATGGAGACTAACAATGGAGGAAGAATTCAATTCAATAGAAAAGAATAAAACCTGGGAGCTGATGCACCTGGAAGTACACAAAAGACTAATTGATATGAGATGGATCTATAAAGTTACAATGATAATTAATGGACATATTGCCAAGTACAATTGTAGCAAAGGGATTTCTGCAGAACCATGGGCTAAATTATGATGATGTCTTTGCATCAGTGGCAAAAATTGAAACAATGAGGCCGGTAGTATCAATGGCAATCTACAAAGGTGTAACAACCTGTTAATTATTAAAACTGTTAATTTAAGCATTGTTGTAATATTTTGACAAACGAAGGGAAATGGCGTAATTTTCACACTATCCCTCCAATATCTCTCTACCATTTTCAGAAACCCACATTCCTATTCCTTTTTCTTCTTCGTTACCTAAGCGTCCATCCTCCCAACCTTCAACCTCTCATTTTCCTTCATTTTTTAATTGAATCAAATCCAGAAGCTTGACAAAGCTCCTTAAATCCATTTTTAAACCTTGCATGACCATCAAGAATAAGTACCCTCTGCCCATAATTGATGACCTTTTATATCAATTAGGAGGAGCTACTATGTTTTCCAAAATTGACTTGAGATCAGGGTACCACCAAATCAGAATAAAATCAGAGGATGTACCAAAAACTGCCTTTAGAACTAGGTATGGACACTATGAATTTTTGGTTATGCTATTTGGTGTATTTTGGTGTAACCAATGCCCCAGATGTGTTTATGGATTACATGAATAGAATTTTTAAGCCATACTTGGATAAGTTTGTGATAATATTTATAGATGACATACTAATATACTCTAAGACCCCAGAAGAACATGCAAGTCATCTTCAAATAGTGTTGCACGTACTTAGGGATAGAAAACTTTATGCCAAACCAAGCAAATGTGAGTTTTGGATGTCAGAAGTAAAGTTTCTAGGTCATGTGATCAAGAAGAAAGGAGTGGCAGTGGATCCCTCCAAAGTAGATGCAGTGCTGAAATGGGAACATCCTAGGAATGTGACAGAGGTTAGGAGTTTCTTAGGACTGGCGAGATATTATAGGAGATTCATTAGGAAATTCTCCCAAATTGCCATGTCGTTGACTAGACTGACTAGGAAGGACCAGCCCTTTGTGTGGGATCAAAAATGTGAAAAGAGTTTTCAGAATCTTAAGACCAAGTTAACCATTGCCCCTGTGCTAGCCATACCAGATCCAACCTTAAGATTCAAAGTGTATTGTGATGCATCCCTGAAAGGTTTAGGTTGTGTATTGATGCAAAACAACCAAGCAGTGGCTTATGCTTCAAGACAAATAAAACATCATGAGGGAAACTATCCCACTCATGACCTAGAATTGGCCGCCATAGTGTTTGCCTTGAAGATCTGGAGACATCATTTGTATGGAGCACAATTTGATATTTTCAGTGATCACAAGAGCCTAAAGTATCTCTTTAACCAGAGGGAACTTAACATGAGGCAAAAAAGGTGGGTGGAGTTTTTGAAGGATTATGAATTTGAACTGAAATACCACCCAGGAAAGGCCAATGTAGTAGCTGATGCATTGAGTAGAAAATCCCTACATATTTCTCATCTGATGATCCAAGAACTTGCACTGTTGGAAAACCTTAGAGACTTGAACCTAAGTATGACAATCCTCCAAGGGGGAATTCTTTTAAGTAAACTAGAAATAACTAGTAGCCTTAGAGAGCAAATTAGGAAATCTCAAGGAATGGATGAAGAATTGCAACATAGAAAGGACCAAGAAAGATTTACAAGGGCAAGAGATGGAACAATCCTATTTCAGGGAAGAATTTGGGTACCTAAGGATTCAGAGTTAAAGAGACTGATACTAGAGGAAGCTCACAAAAGTAACCTGATTGTCCATCCTGGATCTACCAAGATGTACCAAGACCTTAAGAAAAATTATTGGTGGCCAAGTATGAAGGTTGATATGGCTACTTTTGTGGGTCAATGCCTAACTTTCCAAAAGGTGAAAATAGAACATCAGAGGCCAACAGGATTGCTACAGCCTCTAGAAATACCTGAATGGAAATGAGACTCAATTTCCATGGATTTTGTTGTAGGTTTGCCACATACCCACACTGGGTATGATTCCACTTGGGTGATTGTGGATAGATTAACTAAGTCAACCCATTTCTTACCAGTAAAGTCAAACTACAACACCCTCAAACTAGCCAAGTTATTCATTAAGGAAATAGTGAGGTTGCATGGGGTTCCTCTTAGTATCATATCAGATAGGGACCCTAAGTTTACCTCCATGTTTTGGAAGGCATTTCAAAAGTCTCTAGGAACTAGACTACACCTTAGTACTTCCTACCATCCCCAAACTGATGGTCAAACTGAAAGAACCATTCAGACTCTGGAGGATATGCTGAGGGATTGCATTTTAGAGGAAGGAGGAAATTGGGATACACACTTGCCTATAGTAGAGTTTTCCTACAACAATAGTTACCATGCCAGCATTGGCATGGCACCTTATGAGGCTTTGTATGGAAGAAAATGTAGGACACCGTTATGTTGGTCAGAAGTAGGGGACAAGGGGATCTTAGGTCCTGAAGTTATCCAAGAGACCACTGAAAATATTAAGGTAATTAAGGATAAACTAAAGATAGCCCAAAGCAGGCAAAAGAGCTATGTTGATATCAAGAGAAGGCCTTTGGAGTTTGAGGAGGGAGATCATGTTTTTTTGAGAGTTACCCCCATTATTGGCATTGGAAGAGTGCTAAAGTTCAAGAAGCTAAACCCTCGTTTTGTTGGACCCTTTCAAATATTGCAGAGGATTGGTCCCTCTGCATACATAATAGCCTTACCACCCAAACTATCTAATATACACAATGTTTTTCACGTCTCCCAGTTAAAGAAATACATTCCTAATCCTCACCAAATTTTGAGTCATGGGTTTGTCCAACTTAAGTCAAACCTTACTTATGACCCAATGCCAGTTCAAATTATAGATAGAAGTGTAAAAGCATTGAGAAACAAAGAAATTCCCCTAGTGAAGGTTGTTTGGGAAGCATCTTCTGTAGATGAAGCAACATGGGAAGCCGAGACAGACATGCAAAGGGAGTATCCTTACCTTTTCCAATAGGTATTCCTCTGAATTTTGAGGGCAATTTTTTTTTTAAGTGGTGGAGGATGTAACATTCTGTTAATTATTAAAATTGTTAATTTAAAAATAAAATAACTAGTTTATACGCTAAAAAAAAGCATTATTGTAATATTTGGACAAACGAAGGGCAATGGCGTAATTTTTTTCTTCTGCGTTACCTAAGCATCATCCTCCCATCCTCTCAATCTTCAACCTCTCATTTTCCTTCATTTTTTAAATGAATCAAACCCAGAAGCTTGACAAAGCTTCTTAAACCTATTTTTAAACCTTGCATGTCTCAATTTGTAACTACTAACCGGTTTCAATCAAAGCAATAGAGGATACTAACCAACAAATGAAGAAGAGTCAAAGTGGTAATTCTGGAAAAAAGGGAGTTCAGCGACCAAGCAGAGGATACTAACCAACAAATGAAGAAGAGTCAAAGTGGTAATTCAGGAAAAAAAGGGAGTTCAGCGACCAATTTAATCGGAACATTGTCTTCTCCTTTATCACCAACGGTGAGTTCTTTTTATTAAAGGGTTTTTGTTGTTGTTGTTGTTATAATTCATTTTCTGAAGTTGTTGAAAATAAGTTAGAACGTAGGCTGCTGTTTATGGTTGTGATGTTTGTGAATGAATTATGTATTAGAAAAAATTTAATTATATGTGTATCACTAGATTTAAGGTAATAAAGCTTGTCGAGCACGATTTATGCTCGTTACTGCTGTTATTGCCTCTGATACGTGTTTGTGAAATTGTGTTATGTTACGTTAATTTCGGTTAGAATGATGATTTTAGATGCATGCATTTAAAATATATATTTTTATTTACTAGTGGATAGAAAATTCTATTTTTATCCCAAATATTCAATGCATGAGAGGTGTTTGATGAAAATACTGAGAACTATTGCATGAGAATTGTTGTATTTAAGTTTGGTTTTCTAAATAAAAACAAAACTATGTAAACAAGTCTTAGAATCAGATTTTTCATGAATTATTGATTTCGAATTTTGAGATGAGACCAACTATGTTGTGCTTATAGGTGAGTTATCTACTTTCAGTAAAAGTTTCAAAATTTTATATTGTCATTCGACCATTTTTCAATAATTATTAATGACTTTTGTGATGGAGACTTTCTGGAATTAGGTGAGCGTGTGTAAATTAGTCTTAGTGCGTGATTTTTCCTAAATTATAGGTTTCCAATTTTGAGATGGGATCAATTGCATTATGTTCTTAGTTGAGTTAGCTTTCAAGGAAATTTTTGGAATTTTCTAAAGTAATTTGACCCTTCATCAATAATTATTAGTGACCATTGTGCTGAAAATATTCTACTGTGTGATTTGCAAGAATGAATAAAATTCTTAAGAAATTTGAATGGCTTCATTATTTATATATGCATATATATATATAACTTTTATTATGTTTGAGTTATTAATTGTTATGAAGTTGTTACTATTTTCATGACTCCAATATTGTTTCTATTTTCTGACTATGGATTTACGTTTTGAATTAAGGACTTAAGATTAAATTATTATTGAGTTTAATATATCGCCTAATTTATTGATAATTGTTGTGGATGAATGATGCATTTTATATATGACATAATAAGTGCATTTCATACAAAACATGTAAGTTTTGTACAATATCATTAATCAGAGCATACATGGCCTTATTCACAGTGGGCCATTTAGGTTATTTCAGGCATGGAATAACAGGTGAAGGAGAACAATCAGGACGCTGATTGGGGTTTGGCTAGACCACCTTTACCAATCAGGACTCAATGATCTTAGTGACCCACATTAAGATATTGGGCGACTTTTCCTTATTCCAGAGGAAAAGATTTGAGGTCAAGCATATGTTTTTCACAACATACATATAGACATGTATAATTTTTTTTTTTTTTTTCACGTTTTATACACTTTTATGAAAGAAATTCCTTGAGATTGTTTTTCCCTTTTATTTTTAGAGCCCACTGAGATATTTTATCTCACCTCAATTATTATTATTATTTTTATTTAGCAGTTGGAGGAACATGAGACATGAAATTAGCATCAGAAGATTAGTTCTAAACTCGTGGAATTAGAATTTAATATTTTGTTTTATGATGTAATCAGTCAATCGTAGTTGTTTTCAAGATGTAATATTTTATGAATCTACTAAAAAAGTTGTAAACTATATTTATGAATGTAGTTTTCAGTTATGATGGTGATTCTAATTTATTATTTATTGTTAATTACCTCTGTTTTATTAAGGTGTATGAGCCAAATTATCATATTCTAGACAAATGATAATGGGTCTTACATGGCTAGTCCATGCATCAACTAGATGTAAAGCCAACATTCCTCAATGGACCATTAAAAGAAGAAGTGTACGTGAAACAACCACCAGAATATGAGATAAAAGGCCAACAAGAAAGTGTGTACAAGCTGAGGAAAACACTATATGGCCTAAAGTAAGCCCCTAGGGCCTGGACTACTATATCCCATAAAATTGATTGGAGATGAAGCTGAATTGGTTGACTTCACTGATGCTGACTAGTGTGGAGATAAATATTAAAGGAAGAGCACCACAAACTATGTGTTCATGATTAATGATTCACCAATCTCATGGTGTTCAAGGATGCAAAGCATAGTAGCATTGTCCACTTGTGAAGTTGAATATGTGGTTGCATCAATGGAAGCTTGCCAAGCTCTGTGGCTGGCATAATTAATGAATAAGCTGGGACTAAGAAGTGAAGAACTAGTAAAGATAAAGGTAGACAACAAATATGTAATATATCTAGCCAAATAACCAAGTATTAATGAAGAAGCAAGCACATAGAGACAATAATTTATTTCTTAAGAGATCAAGTAATTAAAGGCAAGATAAAACAAGAGCATTGCAACACCAATGATCAGAAAGCAGACATTCAAACTAAATGATTGAAGAGGGTGAAATTCTAAGAGCTAAGGAACAAACTTGGATTAACATACTTAAACATTTTTTGAATTAGGAAGAATGTTAAGTATGTAATTCATAAAATAATATTAGAAGTTGTTAAAAGGTAGTTAGGGAAGCTAAAAGGTAGTTATGAAAGTTGAGATTATGTTTTAACTATGCAAACTGTTTGATATATATCTGTAATATTACGAACATTCTTAGAAGAGTACCGATCAATCTTTGTTTACCAAAACATTTATGTTTTGTTCTTTTCTTCTCAATTATAATTCCTCTTAGTTATGCAACTTGTTCTAACATGGTATTGAATTGATGACTTATTCTTCGAATCGTCTTTCAATTAGTAAATAGTAATGCGCATTGTCAAAGATATTTTTGAGTTATATAAATTAAGTCTTATTAAAAAAAAAAAGACTAAATAGCACCTGCGGTTCCTTAATTTTATTTTAGTTAACGTTTTAATCTTTTATCTTTTTTTTTCGATTTGGTCATTTATTTTAATTTTAAGTGATAATTTGATCTTTTATGTTTTAAAATATTAACAATGTTGTCTTTTTTTTTTAATTCAAAAAATTCATCAATTTTTTCAAATAAAATTTATAAAATTAATTATCATCTACACTATAATATAAATTTCATCAAATTTATAATTTCAATTTTTAAACACTTCTAAACTAGTGAGGCAAACCTTCATCCAAGTGCTGAGATCACATTGTCAAATAACATATATATCAAGTCCGGAGGAAAACCAGAGACATCTGATTAATTATCCACCAAAGAATAGTCAATATAGTGGGATCAAATATTTATATATATATAAATAAAAGAGTGGGACTTAGCAAAGGCATTCTCATCTGAGTTATTTTAGTCGGCTAATGATGGAGATTAAGAAAGAAAAAAAAATCAATTTCACAAATATTAAGAAGTTTAGTTAAATATAAATTTACTAAATTGTTTATTTTTATGTTAAATGTTCAATTACTTACAATAAATGTTTTTAAAGTAAATTGATATTATTAAAGCCATTAATTTTTATTTTTATTAGTGACTTGATGAAGTATAAAGTTCTTTTTATGTTATGTATAATTAAACTTTACTCCGTCAAGCACAGATCGTCACAAAAAAAAATTAGATATAAAAATATAGAATACTATGTAACACCCTAGGTCATATTATAGTGGAAAAAAAAGAATATAAGTATAAAATAATCATAATTTTTGTGTAAAGGTTCATTTGATATTTTAAAATATCTCTTTATACACTATATTTGAGGTCACTTTTGTATCTTTATCTATATCATCAACTATCGACATCTTTAAATTATTTCTTGATGTTACTCTTGAAACTACAACATATTCTCCTACGATGTAAAAGGCTCATCAATGATAGTAGAATGATCCTGCAAATATATCATAGTGTTGGGAAAAATCAGAGATAATTAGCGATAATTATCTCAATAATGCGGAATATTTTTTCCCCCAAATGTGCAGATAAATGGCCAAACAGAAAATACAATTCCACGGAGCAAAAATAATTGGCAAAAAATTAAATATGAGACAAATACAATTTTTAACGTGGAAAACTTCTCTCAAATTGAGAGAATAAAAACCACAGGACCTAGTCCAGCAAAAATTTCCACTATAATAATTAATGGGTACGCCAGAGTCTTCCTAATGACAATAGGGAACATCAATCAACAATAATAGCCTTATAACAACCTTCCACTAAAGTGGGTATGCCAAAGTAACTCTCAGAGAAGATAAAACTACTCAAACTGTATATTAAAATAACAAACTCAATGGTAGAAATAACATACTAAATTTGTAGATCAAACGGAGCAAGTTTGCTACACACCTGTTACCACCACCGAAATCAAACCCTTATTTTTCTTCTCTGGCAGCCGTTCTCTTTCGTTCTAATTCTTAGGGATTTATAAATCCCTTTTTATTTTCTTCACGTGGGTCAAACCCATTAAAACCTTTTTTTTTTCTTTCTTTTATTTCAATAATAATAATACTAATACTAATAAAACTAGTGGGTTCTACTTGGGGAGTGAATCCACCCAACAAATCTCCCCCTCACGACTCAAGTGGAAATGTACTGCTCAACCATGCCAGCTTTCTGTCTACAGCATATCATCTTCGACACAGGCAAGGTCTTTGTCATCATATCTGAACCATTCTCATCAGTATGAATCTTCTCAATTAAAAATGACTTCATTTCCAGTGCATCTCGTATCCAATGATACCACAATTCAATATACTTCGACTTTGCATGAAAAGTCATATTCTTGCTAAGATGGATCTCACTCTGACTGTCACAGAATAACACAAACTTGTCTTGCTTGAGGCCTAACTCATGTAGGAATTTCTTCATCCACAAGATTTCTTTGGAAGCTTCAGTTGCTGCAATGTACTCAGCTTCAGTAGTGGATAAAGCAACATATTTTGTAATCTTGATTGCCAAGACACAACTCCCCCTGCAAACGTCATTATATAACCATAAGTAGATTTTCTAGAATCAAGATCACCTGCCATATCTGCATTGGTGTAACCATTCAACACAGGTTCACCACCTATATAACGTAAACACACTTTGGAAGTGCCTCTGAGGTATCTGAGAATTTCTTAGTGTCATGACCAACAATCAACATGTCATCCACATATAACAACAGAATAATATAATCATCATCAGAGAATTTCTTGATAAACACACAATGGTCAGAAGTAGTTTTACCATACCCATGTTTCTCCATGAAACAATCAAATTTCTTGTACCATTGTTGAGGTGCTTGCTTAAGCCCATACAAGCTTTTCTTCAATTTACACACAAGTTGCTCTTTACCTTTGACATCGAAATCCTCTGGTTGCTCCATATAGATCTCTTCCTCCAAATCACCGTGAA
Organism: Cicer arietinum; assembly: GCF_000331145.2. Lineage (NCBI taxonomy): Eukaryota > Viridiplantae > Streptophyta > Magnoliopsida > Fabales > Fabaceae > Cicer > Cicer arietinum. The sequence goes on along the minus strand of NC_021164.2, from coordinate 50,541,826 downwards.
TGAATGCAGTTTTCACATCAAGTTGTTCAACTTCTAGGTTCAAACTAGCTGCTAACCCAAACACAATTCGGATAGAGGACATCTTCACCACAGGTGAAAAAATTTCATCAAAGTCAATACCTTTTCTCTGATTAAAACCTTTCACAACCAATCTTGCTTTGTATCTTGGTTAAGAACTATTCTCTTCTGCCTTTATCTTATATATCCATTTGTTCTTGAGTGCTTTTCTACCATTAGGCAACTTTACCAAATCACATGTGTGATTCTCATGCAAAGAATTCATCTCTTCTTGCATGGCCTTTAACCACTTTTCTTTGCCAACATCTGTAATAGCTTCTTGATAATACTTTGGCTCTCCATTATCAGTGATCATCACATACTCATGTGGAGGATATCTTTGAGAAGGTTGACGTTCTCTAGTAGATCTTCTCAACTCAAACTCATTTGGTGGCTCAATTGGAACCTGCTCATCATGGTAAGGTATATGATCATCAGTTACATTCTCATCATCTACCTGTATATCTCCCCCATCAACAAAGGTTTCTGCAGGGGGCTTAGGTGCAACATCAATGTAACTTTTGAAATTTAGTTTATGTTTTTCATCTTTATCAAAATCTTCAATAGTATGGTCTTCAAGAAATATCACATATCGGCTTCTGATGATTTTCTTGTCAATCGGATCCCACAGTCTATAACCACATCACCATAACTGAAGAATATACACTGTTTGGATTTACTATCAAGCTTGGACCTCTCATCTCTTGGAATGTGAACAAAGCATGTGCAACCAAAAACTCTCAAATGACTGTAAGAGACATCTTTCACTGTCCACACTCTATTTGGAACATCACCATCAAGTAGAATAGAAGGAGAAATTGATCAAATCCACTGCAGTTTTCATTGCTTCACCCAAAAGGATTTCGATAATTTTGCATGAGAGAGCATACATATGATTCTGTCAATAATCATATGATTCATTCTCTCTGCAACACAATTATGCTTAGTTGTCTTTGGAACTGTTTTCTCAAACTTGATTTCATGTTCTCTACAATACTCTTCAAATGGACCTCTGTATTCACTACCATTATCTAATCGAACACATTTCAATTTCCTTCCCATTTCTTTTTCAACACTTGCATGAAAATGCTTGAAGACTCCAAATACCTAGTCTTTAGATTTCAAAGGAAATGCCCACACTTTTCTAGAGTGGTCGTCAATAAAAGTAACAAAATATGATGCACCACCAATAGATTTACTATCCATCATACAAACATCTGTATGAACTAAATCAATAATATTTTGCCTCATATGAGGACCAATATTATGAAAAGAAACTCTATGTTGTTTTCCAGCAAAACAAGAGTGCAAGTTTTAAGAGACGTACCTTTCACAAGAAGAAAATTTTTCTTTGCAAGTATGTTGAGTCGTTTCTCACTCAAGTGACCAAGGCGCATATGCCATAAATCAGAAGATGCAGCTTCAATATCATTCACTTCTTCCTTGCATAACTTCGTAGGCATCCTATAAAGAGAAGTGGAACTTTGCTCCTTTGCAACCACTAGGGACCCTTTGGTGATTTTACGTATACCACCACCACCAAAGTAAGTGTGATAACCCTCAATATCCAAGGCTTTCACCGAAATCAAATTGAGACAAATATTAGGTACATGTCTAACATTCTTCAATTGAAGCTTGCAACCAATCCTAGTTTCAACCCAAACATCTCGCATACTGATATTTTTACATACTCCTTCATCTCCTATTTTTACCATGCCAAAATCACCAATATTTTAAGATGAGAAGAAATCACGCCTAGGAGTAACATGATATGAGGCACCCGAATCAATAATCCAAGTTGTATCATGACATGCAAGGTTTATGGAATTATCATCACAAACAATGTAGACATTATTACCAGATGCAACTGATGTTGTATCTTTATCATTTTTCTTCTCTTTGTCTTCATCT
>NC_021164.2:50530099-50539621 GCF_000331145.2 Cicer arietinum | reverse complement strand
GCTCTCTTTAACTGTTGACATTTTCAACTTTCCACTTGGAGCTGAATTGGTCAACGTCACAACAAGGACTTCCCAATTATCATGCAAGGAACTCAACAATAACAACGCTTGCAACTCATCATCTAATTTAATTTCTGCGATTGTCAAATGATTCACTATATTCTGAAAAATACTCATATGCTCTGCCATTGAATCCCCATATTTGTATTTCATATTCACCAGCTTCCGAATCAAGAATGTTTTATTTTGCACATTCTTTTGTTCATACAACTCTTTTCATTTTTCCCACATCTTGTTAGCATCTATTTCAGTTTCAACATGTGGATATACACTCAGATCCAACCACTGTCTGATCAATGCCATTGCCTTTCTATTCATCTTCTTCCAGTCAGCTATATATATATATATATATATCGGATTAGTGAAAGTGCATATATACACAAATTATAAATATATTTAAAAATTATTATTTTTATGTTGTCGTATATTATTGAGCGCACTATTACATATGACATATTCTAAGAGACAATTAAATTATTGTTAATATATTCACAATATATTTTTTTGGAAAAAAATTAGACTAGGGAAGGTAGACCCTCATCCAATGTCAAAGAGAACTACTAACTACATACAAAGTTTATATTATAATTTAAGTATAATTTACTAATTGTAGAATTTTGAATTTAAACTTAAATCACAACAAATGTAAACGAAAGGCTCAGTTACTTGTACACCACAATTGGTACAAATATTTGCTATTTTCTATGTCAAATATACATGGAAATAAAAATGTCACATTTTTTATATATGAAATATTATTTATTCTAATATATGAATTATGAAAATTCTACTTATGCCTAAACAAAACTTCCTCTCTCTAAACTAAAGTTAACTTTCGTTGAAGTGTTGTCTTAATAAATTTATAAGGCATAAGCTTTCGTTATTGCTTTAAGTTTCTTTGAGTCCTTATCTTTGCACCAAATCTCACTTTTCCTCCCATTTCTTTTTTTATAAATAATTTTCATCCCTTGTATAGAAAGTCTATAAGGGCCATATATGTATAGGCTCATAATTTGTCAATTCATGATCTATTTTCAAAAAAAATAAAAATAATACAAAAGATACAAAAAAGTTGAATATAAATCAGACTAATCAACCATTTCGAATCTTAAATATGTGACACGTTCACTGTATAATTCTTGAATGTATCAAAATTATAAATATATTTTCAAATATATTTTTTGTTAATAATTTTATACATTAAATAAATTAACAAAAAAATAAATTTAAGGATTCAACAAACAATCTAAAGATATAATCAAGAATCATATTAATTAACAAAAGAATACTTATATATTTTTTTATATATTTTATAACAACATATATTTAGAGATTAAAATAATTATTTAATTAAATTAAAATGGATTGGTAGTCTTCTATTTTGGGTGTCAGTCAAAACTTTTTATGTTAGTTTCTTTCTTTTTACCATTTTCCACTAAGCACAGCTTTGTCAGCACCCTCTGCCAACCACTACCAAAATACAGAGGACAATATTGTGGGCTGATCTGGTGGTTTTAGGTTTCATGCATATTGTGCTACATGTAAATGAACCATCAATTTGGCAGGCTTTTTTATTGTTCTACTAAAAAAATAATAATAAAGTATTAAATTATTATTAATTTTTAATTAAATATTAAACTACCATTTTTTCTCATTCTTTTATATATTTATTGAGAAATCCATTTCTTCTACGCCAATTTTTTAATTATCGTTTTTTTTTTATCTACACTTTAATTGAGAAATTGATTTTTCAATAGGAGTATAGAAAAAACAATGATAATTTAATATTTAATTTAAAATTAATGATAGTTTGATATTTTATATTTTTAGTAGTAGCACAATAAAAAATCCAATTTGGCACAATCTCTTATTGTTATTATTATTATTATTATTATTATTATTATTATTATTATTATTATTATTATTATTATTATTATTATTATTATTATTATTATTATTATTATTATTATTATTATATAAATCAGTAATACGTGAGTCTAAAAAATAAAAAGGAATTTAAAGGGAGAATGCGTAGACAGTTGTTGAAAAAGATACACAAAAATCTAGAGTAGAAAAAATAAAACGAGACTCCACTACTACACACTTATTTAAAACAATTTCCATATAAAATTTACAGTTAAATGAAAGAAACAAACTACTATTCAATGTTAGTTATTAGATATCAGGTTAAATTACATGTTCCTTAATTTAATTTTAGGAAACGTTTTAGTACTTTATCTTTTTTTTCTCGATTTGGTCCTTTATTTTAATTTTAAGTTACAATTTGATATTTTATGTTTTAAAATTTCAACAATGTTATTCTTTTTTATACGAAAATTCAAAAAAAATTTCAATCAAAACTCATAAAAGTAATTATATTCTTCAATATAATACAAATTTCATCAAATTCCTAACACAAATCTTCAAATAAACTCATATTTTCATACTTTATTTGATATTGTTAGGAATAAAAGACTAAATCAAAAAAGAAAAAAAAAGATAAAAAACTAAAACGTTACCTGAAATTAAGTTAAGGGACTACATATGTAATTTAGCCTAACAATTATTTATTATATTTAAATTTTATTAATTTAACTTAGTTTGAGGATAATATTAATGCGATTAATTTTTCTTACCAGATTTATCATGATATATCACTGATAAATTGTTAAATTGTTTCAATTTATGTAATTTTTGTTTCCAATCAGATTTTAATTTCGTCTCAATTTTCAAGAGAGTGAGATAATTCTTTTTAATATTCAAATAAATCAAATTAAATGTGCAACGTTAATCTGAATGATGGTTTATGTTTTGGGTTTCTCATTAGATTTTAATTACGCATTTATTAGATAATTTTTTTTCAATATTCAAATAAATCACGTTAGATGTGACCATATACTGGGATCAGTATATTAGAATTAGTTTTGTTCTTGTTTCTTGTCTCCCCTCCTTCTCACTTTGTTTTCTTTTTTCTCTGCAATTTTTTTTTCTTGTAAATGAGTTATGATGTTCTTTATTTTAGAAGGCTTTGAAAATTCAGGGGATGATGATTCTTCAACCATTCTTTGTCAATCATTTTTTATTTTTACAATTTTATGAAATTTTAGGACCAAAATTAATTGCTCGTTTTACTCACATTGAGTTCAGCCTATTAATGTGTGTTATAGTTCGTCGACGATGAAAGTTTGATCATTGTTTATGTTTTTTTCCTTTTACGTGGACTCAATATTCTTCTCAAACTTGATTTTTTCCACTCCTTCTCAACTTCTTATTTTCTCTTTTACTTTTATTATACTCTTTTCAATCCTTGCTCATTTATTTTAGAACCCATACACTCCTCTTATAAGTGAGTTGTGTCACCAGAGCAAAAGAATATGAAGGCGAAGGAGTGGAAGCTTTAGTATAGCCGACGATGTTGTATCTTGGAAATCAAAAAAATATGCGATACTGACTCAGTTCAATATGGAGTCTGAAATGATAGTACTAGCTACTACTAGTGAAGAAGCGAGCTAGTTGAGATGCTTGCTAGCTAAGATTCCTTTGTGAGAAAAACTTATGTTAGTTGTGTGGATCCACTACGATAGTACTATGGCTATTGCAAAGATTGAGAATCGTTATTACAACGGTAAGAGACGACAAATACGTCGTAAGCACAACACAGTTAGAGAGTTACTTTCTAAAAGAACTGTTATAGTTGATCATGTACGCACTGATAAGAATTTAGTGGACCATTCGACAAAAGGATTAGCTAGAGAGAAAGTCCTAAATACATCGAAAAGGATGAGACTATTGTCATAGATCAATGAGTCATTCATGATGGAAATTTAACCTAAAAGATTGGAGATCCCAAATATTAGGTTCAATGGATAATAACAAGTCATCGTGATATGAGATTAACATGTTATTATATCTTGGCTTAATTGCAGTTTTGATCTCCCTATTTTAGTTGAATTGCAAAAGTAACCCCCTATTTTATTTCTCTCCAGTTTTGGTCCCCAAATAGAATTTTGATCCAAAACTTGATGAAGTTTCGTTTTTTTTGCATTTATTTAAGTCACACTATGCCTCAAGATCTCGTGGTGCAACAATTGTACATGAAATATATGAATATAAATAGTGTGGTGTGACTTGAAAAAATGAAACTTTATCAAGTTTTGGACAAAAATTTTGTTTGGGGGACCAAAATTGAGGAGAAATAAAATGGGGGACTACTTTTACGATTCAGCTAAAATAGAGGGGTCAAAACTGCAATTAAGCCTTATATCTTAGAGAATCATGATTCTTGAAGTGACGAAAGGATGGGGTGATAGAAACTTTTAATGAGATCTATACTCTATGTGGAGTGGAATATCTAGCTACCTGAGTCCTCTTGATAGACTCACCTATGTGAATGTGGAAGTGGGGCCACCTCTTATAGAATTTTGAGGCATAATTCTTGGAGTGTTCACTATACTGGGATAGATGTGCATGACCATTAATGCGCGGGCTTTTAAGAATACACCATATGAAAAGGTTGTGTGTGAGTTTGATGTCAGAGCTAGAGTTCAAGACTACGAGTCACTCTTGTCAAATCTGAATCTTACTTGCTATGCAAAGGTTCAAGTCAGGAGACAATATGTTTATGCACGATCTTATAGAATCGTTTGATGCTACTTCAAAAACTCTTTTTTAAATTCAAGTGAGGGATTGTTGGAAATGATGATGTTATTAATACGAGATTGTTAGAAATGATGATGATATTAATGAGAGCTACTTGGTGTGAATTGAAAAAATAAGGAAGCCACACATAGAAGGATGACAACACTAGTAGTGTTTATAAGATGGAGGTATGACAATTGCGATGTTCCCCAATGGGTACCCCAATTTTGTGAAAGGGATGACCATCAGATGCGCACGCGGGGGTTGCCGCCGTTCGACTGACTGGCTCGATTCGAGTCTAGGCTTAGGCTTGGGCTAAGTGGTGTATTATTTTTAATATCCAAAAAAATTAAAAGATTATTTTTTAATAATTGCGTGCGTTTTTCTCCCATTGGTACATTGTACACGTGTCTGTCGTCCACAGAAGTAACATTCAACATCTGATCAGGTCAATTCTTCTCTGAATTCGCACATCAGTTCGCCTTGATCAAAACCTAGCTTTTTCGCGTTTCAGTTTTCGGTGGATTCGTGCATCATGTGTTTGCCCGATCAAAACCAAGAAAATTTCGGTTGAAAACCTAGAAAATTTAGGAGTGTAATTTTATGTGGATCTGGTTTGATAGATTGGAAAATTTTCTCTCCTTAAGTTGCTGAGTTCCTCTATAAATAGAGGACTCTACTCAGTTAGAAAAGCGAACCAAAAGTTCTCCTAAAATTCGAGACTTTTCTCTGCTTCTCCCTTTCTGCTTCATTTTTTTCTTCTTTTTTTCGAGTGATCATTAGTATCATATAGTGACAATTATTAACAGTCATATTGAGGCTGTAAATCTAGAACAATTTTCTACAGTGCAGTGGAACTCCTATATAGTGTGTCTCAGCTATTATATCCTGAAAACTTTGTGGTTGATAATCTGCCTTGAACAATTTAAACAACACTGTAAAAGGTCTTAAAGAGAACGACTTAATCTGCGACTCAATCCAATAATATATTCAGTAGCATAAATTGATTTTGAAACAATTTTCGAAACTCAAAAACAACGTGCCCGTGCAAAACACAATGGCAAAAATATGTTTATTTAGAAACAATATTAAATCAGTAACACAACAATAACATAAAAGTGCAGAAAAACGAAACGGAAGAACACATCAAACTGTTATACAGAAAATAAATCCTACATGTTGAAGTTACATTTTATACCATAACTATGAATTTAGAATAACATGCTGTAGTTAACAAGAAATATGTTATTAACAATATTTAAACATTTAAAAATGTTATAAGAAACTTCCACTAACATATAGACATAGACAATTATAAGAGTAATTACATTTTTGTCAAAATTAATAAATGTTCCAAAACACTTACATTCAATTAATCTAAGTTTTATCAAAATAGTAATTATGAAAATTTGAAAAAGATTAGGAAATTCAAATATCTTCGATTGAATTGTATAGTAACACATACAATTCTTAGTTCCTACAAAATTATCCAAAAAAACAGTTTTAGTCCCTAAAGCAAAATATGTTTAATTGTCTTTTAACTTTGAATTTTTTGAATGATTTTTTGCAACCATGTTTAGAACCTTATGAAAAGGTCTTCCACAAAATTTAAAATTTTCAAATGTAAAAAACTAAAGTTAAAAGTAACGAAACTATGTGGACCTAGAAATCAAATTTTGTGTTTATTTTTTGTGGAAAAAATTTATATAATGTCATAACATGTCTGCGAAAAATTCATTCAAAAATATATATTGACTTAACGACAGGGACAAAAAATGAATGCATTATAATTTTGTAAGGACTAAAAACTGTATTTTTATAATTTTTATTTTTTTTTGTAAAAATACCTAAAAGTGAACATAAATTATTTAGAGACTAAACTTAACAACTAAAAAATATTTAACCCATTATTTTTTATGTTCTAACTTTTCATTCGACAGGGACAAAAAATGAATACATTATAATTTTGTCATGACTAAAAACTGTATTTTTATTTTATAATGAATAAGATTGAAATGTTAAAATTTTACTGAGACTAAAAATATATTTAATCCATTATTTTTTATGTTCTGACTTTTCATTAACAACTCTAATCACAGACTATTTGAAATTAAATGTTTTTTTTAAGAATTATATATGTTTTTAGCTCTTAAAAAGCTACAATCTTTCAAATTTTAAGAATTAAAATTAAATATTTTTTAAGAATTATATATGTTTTTAACTCCTAAAAAACTACGATTTTTCAAATTTAGTTCTTAAAATGTTTAATCCCTTTAATCCCTGTTTTGCTTTTTATAGAGATTATTTTGAGATCTATTCTTTTTTTTTTTATTTTTTTTTTTGTAAAAATACCTAAAAGTGAACATAAATTATTTAGAGACTAAACTTAACAACTAAAAAATATTTAACCCTTCTTTTAAATGTATCTATATTGGTTTTCAATCAAACAAATTGAAGAGTTTTCAGTCAAATGAATTGAAGAAAAAAGGACAAAGCCATCAAAATTGACTTTGGTGGACTTGTAAACATAATTTGTTTTTTCTTTTTTGGAATCACCATGAATTGGATACATGCATTGAATTTATTATTCAAATTTAGAGGTCCTATTGCAAACACAAATCTCACTTCAATGTTCCTACAATGGCATTTTCATTGTGAGAATCAAACCAATTTAACTCCTAATAGTCTTGGTGGCATAATGTACTTGTCATCAAATAATGAACTAAGGTTATACTATTTTCTATTTATCACAATCATTATCCAAACAAATTTGCTGAACTAGACACTGAAGGGCTAGAAAGAGCATCCAAAACAAATTTTTGCTTGACTTTTGTCCCGACCTCAATTTTGTTGCATCGAGGTATTGTCTCTTTTAGGCCTTATGTGAAGTATCAACTTTGCTATGTGAGTTTGTAATTGGTGTCTAACACAAATTTGAAGATGACTCAGCAATAGAATGTCTACAGAAAGAAAAAGAAACAAAAAAGTAAATTTAACAAGAGAGTTGATCGCTAACCGTCATGTGGAACACAATAACTCAATTCAAAAACTGTTCAAAAAAAAAAACTTTACATGCATATCAATGATATGATAGTTTAGATGTATACTTCTCAGAACTATAAACCTCTTCGCTTCGAGTGTTCTTGATGTCGGACATGTAGACTCATTACGAGGCGAAATTTAGAACAGCTTGACTTGTGGTTGGTTTCCACTCCTCATCATTGCACAAAATTCTTCATAGTTGATTCTACCATCCTGTGTGGATGCACAAAAACTTAGCATTAACTATGGTACTACTAGAATTGAAATTTGTAGCACCACAAAAGAAAAAAAGACTTACATGATCTGTATCCACTTCAAATATAATTGTATCAACTTCAGATATGATTTCCTTGATTGTGGCATCATCTCCCATACCATATTCTTTCATGGCAGTTTCCAGTTCATCTCTTGTAATAAACCTGAAATGGAATCAAACTTTTAAAATTCAGTGTATGTTTTAATTGTTCTTTGATTGTGCAACATCCTAGACTAATTGTTAGTAATCCTAGTCAATACAATTTCTTAGGCATTGAATGTAATTATTGCAGCATCATTATAAATAGGAAGATGTGTGATCTCATTAGAGACATAAAAAACACAAAAATCACATATTTTACATGGTATTGGAGCACGTTTTAGTTCTGTGACCCGTCTCTATGCAACATCCTAAACTAATTGTTAGTGAAACAAATACGAAAGTAGATATGTCATTGCTCCTGAAATACAACCCAAGTTAGGTTATTAATCAGTTAATGATTTTTTAAATGAGGTAGCTGGACTTTGTGTCTTATTTATTATTTAAATTTCAAGAATATGTATGAGCATGACACTTAGGATATGTTTAGATTAACTTATTTGAGTTTGTCTACTGACATAAACATATTTTTTGGCTTAACCATATGGTTCCTAGAATACAAGATAAAGGACTTACCCACTGTTGTCTTTATCAAAATATTGGAAGGCCTTGTAAAGATGGTCATCTCTTTCTAACTTGTGTCTATGCATTGTAGCAGTGATGAATTCAATGCAATCAATTGTTCCATTTCCATCTACATCAGCCTACATTTTATTCCAAGGAATGTAAGTTAGGAAAATTTTCAAAAAGAAAAAATAAATTATTGACAAGACTTAAGAACAGCTTACAGCTTCCATAAGTTGCTTTACTTCAGCCTCAGAAAGCTTTGATCCAAGTCTTTGCAAACCTGCTTTTAGTTCTTCATAGGTGATTGTACCACTGTTGTCTGTGTCCATATTCGTAAACATTGATTTCAAACCGCGGATCTCTTCTTCTGACATATTCTCAGCAATGACCTACAAGAATATTATAAATCCATTGAGTTTTTGAATTGAAAGATCTAAATGGATCCATAGACTAAGAGGTACCTAGTTAATGCAGATTAAAAATCACTTTGGTGTCTCTCTTAATGCAGATTGTGGTGTGGATGGACATACCTTGAGGGCGAGTTTCTTTAGTTTATTCATAGCTCTGAATTGCTTCATTCTAGATAGAACTGCACTGTCTATTGGCTTATCAGATGCATTTCCATCTTTAATCCATGGATGCTCTAATCATTCATCAAACATTTGAATCAGTTACTGAAGAATATAACTTCTACTAACCAAGAAAATTCTAAGAATGCTAAACTCATGTTCTGTCAGCAGCAGTTTAAATTTCTTTTTCTATGAATGACATAAATAATCGGTAGAAATCTTATGTCGTAGCAACAAATACACCGTATATCTTTGTAAAAATTGCAAAAGAAGCTTATAATAAGGGAAAGA
>NC_021164.2:50516323-50530046 GCF_000331145.2 Cicer arietinum | reverse complement strand
AGAGGTAGTAACATTCTGTTTGATAAACTTCAAGTATTTGATGAGGAATGAGAATTAAAGAGAAAGCACAATAGAAGTTACAAACCTAGAACCTGAGCAGAAGTAATGCGTTTCTTCGGATCCTGTATAAGCATCTTACGAACGAGATCTTTGGCACTATTTGATATTTTAGGCCATGGTTGACTTTCAAAATCAATATGACCTTCTAATATGGCATCAAATATTCCCTTTTCAGTCTCTACAGAACATCCATGTGATAAAAATTAGACAAGCCTCAAATGTCAAAAGATACTAGGAAAAGAATACATGTCTGAAATTTTTAGTACTAATTTTTTTTTCTTCTTACAAATCGAAACAATAATAGCAAGACCACTCTGCCACTTACAATACCCATAAATTGATAGTTATTCTATTCTATGAAAATCAAAATCGTAGTTTACCAGCCCAAAATGGAGGGACACCACTAAGTAAGATGTATATTATTACTCCTGCACTCCATATATCTATTTCTTTCCCACATCTTCGCCGAAGAACTTCTGGAGCAACATAATAAGCACTCCCAACTATATCGCGATACACCTTTCCTGAAAATCATTAATTGGAAAAATTTAGGTACATTAAGATAATAAAAAGATAAGTAGTTGCTAAACATACTAAAGTTCACATATTGTGTTACAAATATGTGTGTTTAAAGCACTTAAAAGATAATGATGGAAATGAAGTTTCTCAATAAGCAATATTTTACTTCCTAAGATTTACATAACTTCTCTCGTGAAGCAATAATTTTACTTCCTCAACTAGTGTGATGTATGAAATACATAAAATAAAATGATGAAAATTTCAGATTCTTGATAGCATATAAAACATGTCAGCTCACAACTTCTGAGTGCTGACTAATTGATTAGGATGCACAATGTCATTATATTTTGTATATCATACTTTATTTTGCTTCATACCAAGTTTAAATTAAAGGATTGCAAAAAGGCTTTAACAGGATTACAAAATGCAGTCACATGAGGTTTTCAGAAACTACAATTTAAGTGCAAAATGAACAGAAACTCATAGTCTGCAAATACAAAGTCTAATATTTGTGAATTTTTGGGTATAGCTAAGCTTTGATAGTCTCTCATAAATACAAAATGACTCATCACATCATAAGGTATAAATTTCCATGTCCACATTTCCAGCAAATATTATTATAGTTCATTGGTCATGATCCAAAATGGATAGAAAATATGTCATAATTGGATACATATAGGGAAAAAAAGAACAATCATATGACAAAACAAAGCTACCAATAACAAGTATGGTCAATGAAACTACTGTGGATATAGTCTCCCCCACTCACCTTTTAAGGAAGGAAACTAAGTGAGTATATCTTATTGTTTACTAAGGCTTGTTCGAATAAACAACTTAATAAAGCAAGCATAAGCGATTATCATATAAGTGTTTATGTATAAGCAACTTCAATAACAAAGGATAAAATAGAGCTGAATAATTTTCATTTAAGCTATAAACTGGTTTCATAAGCTATCACGGAGAGCTTATGGAAATAAGCAAAAAACAGCTTATGACTATATCATAAGTTGTTTCCATAAGCTCTCTCAAACACTCTCACAAGTGTTTATATCAGTAGATAAGCTTAAATAAGCCAAATCAAAACAACCCCAAAATACTAGAACAACCATATAGTCAAATTTCCAATTTGAAAGATAAGAAGAATGATTTCAAGAGTTTGCAGAAGAAAAATCCAAAGATCATATTTGACTAACATCTAAATCAACACTAATATTTCAAGCCAAATAAAAACAAAATATTCTAAAGCTAACATATTAGTTAAACTTAAACTCTACAACATTAAAATTTTCTGGAATGAAAATTAGAAAAAATAAAATAACCAATAAATGGATCAAAAGTAAAAAAAAACTTACCTTCTTCAATGAAAACAGACAAACCAAAATCTGTTGCCTTAATAAGTGCATTTTCATCTTTACTAGACAACAAAAAATTCTCTGGCTTGAGATCCCTATGCATAACACCCATAAAATGACAAATATGAACAACATTAACAATTTGTCTACATATAGAAGCAGCAGCTCTTTCACTATAATGTCCTTTAGCAATTATCCTATCAAAAAGTTCACCACCAGCACAAAGTTCCATAACAACATGAACAGAATTCTTATCCTCATAAGCACCTTTAAATTCAACAATATTTGGTTGACCACTCAAATGCTGCATAATCTGAATCTCTCTCTTTATATCTTCTCTATCAGATTTACTCACAAGTTTCTTCTTTGAAATTGATTTACAAGCATAAAGTAACTTAGTTGAATTCTCAGTGCATAAATATGTTACCCCAAATTGCCCTCTACCTAATTCTTTACCAAGTGTGTAAAAATCCTTAACATCCTCAAAACCTTTTCCTAGAATTGTGTTTGTTTCTTGCTTCATAAAAGGCTTTGGACTTGGAACAGAAACAGATGAAGGTTTCATATGAGTTGATGAAACATGTTTTTGAGGTTGATTAGAAGTACTAGGTTGTGTTGATGTTCTTGTTTGGTTGACTTTTTCATTATTCCTATGATTGTTCACAACAGAATTACCACCATATCTATAACCATTTTGTTCTGCTTCTGAATCTGAATCTTTACCTTTACTTATACAAGAACCCATTTCTTCAGATTCTTGAATTCAAAGATTGTGAATAAGAAAATCAAGAAAGGTGAGTTTTTTTTTTATTCAATTTTTTTTAAGCTTTTGACAATAAAAATGGAAAGGGAAGAAAATAAAAATGACCCAGATGAGGATTGTGAAGAAATATATGAAGGGAATGTGAAAACTGAAAGAGAGAAAGACAAAGTTTGATACTTTGATGAAGAAATGTTAAAAAGGTGTTATTATAATAAAGGGGTTTGCAAGAGTTAAATGTGTATTAATTTAAAGGAGGAAATGTTAGTTGTATTAATATAATTAAGATGGAGAAATTGTGGAAGATTAATATAAGGAAATAATTCTAAAATAGGAAAGAACGTTGAAGCTTATTTTTCAATATATTTAATTTCTAAACAAAACTTTTCATTATATTTTATATATAAAAATATTTTTTTTTACAGAAATCGTAAGATGGGATGTCACTTAATAAATTTGTGTTATTTATTTATTTATTTATTATTTTTTAATAAATAAAAAAATAAAAAAATAATAAAAAATTAAATTATATTAATAAAATTAAATTAAATAAAAAATATATTAAAATTATTATAAATTAAGAATGTCTTATAGAATTATTGACAAAAACAAGATGAGTTGTTATTTTATTTGTAATAGACTGCAAATATATAATGAAATTATTAAAATATTATAGTAAGTTATTTTTTTTAAACATCTATACAATCGTATTAATTTTTAATATACTTTTTTTATTTAATAAATTTTGTTTAATATTATTAATATACTTTTGTTTTTATTAATTTAACATTTCTTCTTTTATTAAAAAAATAAATAATAATAAAAAAAAGAATATACAATCACATCCCGACCACCTATAGGAAGAATTTTTTTTTTATTTGCAGTCGCATATACTTCTTAAATGTCTAAAATAAATTAAATATTTTCGTATATAAATTGTAATATATATCTAAAATTTTATTTAAAAAGAAGATACAATAGAAAATATCCAAATATTGACATTAGAAATTATGTTACCTTATTTTTAAGAAATTTTGTGGGAAAGAAATATTCCAATAACTTTTTTATATATAATATATGTTACTCCTTGTTCTCCTTTGGCATAAAAATGAATCTCTTATATTCTACCTTTTCAATATAACATTAATTATGTGTCAAAAATATGTGTAATAAATTAATGGTTACATTTTAATTAACCATGTTTGTAATTTTTATAATCTTATGTTTTATTGTAAGGTTGGTTGAAGCAAACATATTCTTATGTCAAGAAAATAATCCATTTGATTCAGTTAGAGAAAAATCACATATGTGAAAACCAAAACTATAATAATTAGCTATGGAGTTGTTAGGTGGACTTTTTAATATAAAGATATTATTAATAAAAGTTCATAAATGTTTGTACCAAAAAAAGAAGTTAATAAATGTAGTCAAAGTATTTTAAAATTATAAAAAAATAAAAAAATATTTAGAGTGATATTTTTTTAAAATTTGATCAATGTAGTAGTATTTTAAAGTAATAGATAATTTAAGATTATGATAAGATAGATGGAGTGCCTTTCAAATCATTTTACTTAATTATTTATTTATTTATAACAATAATCAATAATTAATAACTAATAGTGATTATATAAAATTGTATATTATTTTATTTATTTATTTATTTATAAATTTTTGTAATTTGAACAAAAAGTGGTAACGCCAATGGAGATGAGGTCAACAAGTTCCGTGTGTAATTATGAGTGAAAAGTTGAAAGAATTAATTGGTTTCACAAGAAAGGAAACTCAGAGAGACAGAGAAGAGAAGCTTCCTTGACAAAAAGGAAGGACAGCTCCTCATGACATAATTAAAACAGTGTATCAAAGATCCATCCGACACGTCATTCTTCTGTTTGACTCATCGACTTGTATTAATTTAATATTTTAATCATACAAAACATTGTTCATAATATATTTTTAAATTATTTCTCATCTTTTCCCAAGTTGGATCTGTCTTAGTTGCCAGTCACCAAACAGAGAAATGGATTGGTTCATTATACCAATTTTTTGAAAACTAATGTTTGTTTTTTATGGATAATTTCTATCGTCTTTAATATGTTATGAATCATTTGAGTCAACGGTCAGAGTCAAGACTGGTAATTCATTCATATTTTTATATAGGAAGAAGAAAGCTAAACTATTTTCATTTGCAATTACAATTAAAATATTATGTCTAGCCAAATTTTAGATTGGATAAAGTTAGCGTTCACCAATATTTAAAAGTTATTTGAATAATTTAATAACAAAATATAATATTATTTAGAAATATAAATTAATAATTGTCTTTTATTTTTATACTTGAGTTGGTGATTTATTAATATTGGTTAGATGAATTAAATTTTAAAGAATATATTTTTATTTTTTATTTTTACATCAATCAAATTATAATCTCAATTGTAAAATATAAAAGAATCATTTTAAAAAATATTGTTGATTTTTGTTAGAATTTTAAGTAACTTTAAATATTAATTTATGGTTGACAATTTAAAAAAATATTGATGTAGCATTCACCTTTAACATAGTGAATAGTTCTTAATAATTTAATGGTATAAACATAATTTTAACGGTTTAGATTTATTTATCCATTTATCCAAAGGGTGGTCCTTTAATATCGTATTTTTAATTGTTCAGTTGCACACTTATTCCTCTAAGTCAAAACTCTACAATTGGAAACACTATAAACACCAAAATTCCTCTATCGACATGATGAATATTTGCAAATTGGACGTTGTTTCAAATAGCGATGAAAATTAAGAGATACAAATAGATAATTTTTTATTTTTATTTTTAATTCTTTCACTAAGTGTGACAAACGTCAAATTTAATAATCAATTTCATTTTTTCTCTCTATTTTTTATCGATATTTCGTGATATGAGTGTGTAAATAAATAATTCTAAATGTTAAAATTACTTGTAAACCATATACACAACTTCATTTATGGATGTTGTCTTGTTTAGAAATCAAAATTTAATCAAATTGGCTTTAGATAAAACTTCTTAGTCCATAACAAGTGATCTGTTTGCAAAAATAATTGATCTTAAACGAATCATTCTAGCAATTTTTAATATATTATTATTATTATTATTATTATTATTATTATTTTGAATTGTACATTATAATTAATACAACATGCATCAATCAACGAAAACTGAGTTTAGCGAAAAAGACTAGACTTTTACAACGCGATGAATCTGAGTCGAATCTCTACTGATAGAAATATCTATATTTCGTATGCGACAGACTCAAATAAAATTACCTCTAGTAGAGGGAAATTATAGAAAACCCAAAAAAATAATACATGCATCACTTTCATTTCACTATATTCTATTTCACATTAATAATAATTATAAATTCATCAATAGTTAATAAATGCAATTTAGTAAAAACAACATTATCTCTCATTTATTTATACATTTTTTAATCTGAGTAAAATAATAAAATAAGTGATTTATTAGTTTTTTCCCTTCATATATATCCTTTTTTTTTAAATAAAATAAATTAATCAATATATACTCTACATTGAAATTTATATACTACTTTTTCTCACTTTCAGGAGGTCGCATCTAGAGATGAAAATAAGTCAGACCGACCGATAAGGGCTTACGACCTAGCATACGTCAGGCCAGACTTTTTTCTTAAACAGATAAAGTCAAAGTTTCTAAAAAAATCTATTTAGTTAAAAAGGTCAGACTATAGACCACATAATATAAATAAATATATTAGGCCGACCTATTTAAATAAATATAAATAATATTCTTTTACTATATTAATTATTATATTAAATTTTTGATATTTTTGTTATATATTCAATTTTTAGTAATTTACGCATATTAATCTTATTTAGTTTCTGACATGTTTAAATATATTATTATAAAATATAATTGAAGTATAATGTGTATAAAGTCATATTCTTCAAAATGTGATGTTAAATATCAAAATAAAACTTAATTTCATTAACATATTAACTCGTTAATCTATTTAAAGATATGTTTGATTATTTATTTAAAAATATTAAAATAAAATTGATTTTTAACTAGATTAACAGACCATATCAAACTTCTATCAAGTTCAAAACTCAGGTAAAAAAAAGTAAGCCTATGACAGGCCACATGCCTTACATGTTTTGACAGACCAAACTCAGGCCTAACAAAGTCTAGCTCGATCCAACATTTTCTTAGCCCAAGTTGCATCCCCCATTGTCCTGCGACAACTTTTTTTTTTTCGGGCAGTAGGAAATCGCATTCCTAAAATGCGATAATCTATAAACTTTAATTTTTTTTTTTAACTATTTTGTGGTAGGAGGTTATAAATTATCACATCCTAAAAAAGCTTTAAAAGAAAATATACATACAAAAAATTTGATTTATTATAAGTGAGCGTAAATAAATTCTTTCGTTTACACTTCCTCCAATTTTAAAATTTCAACAAAAATAAATAAATAAATAATTAATTTAATTCAAATACAATTTTAGATCAACTACGTTAATTTTTTTAATTCACTTTTTGAGGAAGTATCACTTATATCTGAATTTTTATTAACAATAAAAAAAAAAGTGATTTGCCTTATCATCATCGCCATGTTGGAATTGCCATGTCGGTTTATGGAAGAACATGTAACCGAGTGGTGACGATGACATTAATGGGATCATCAAACTATCAAAGTGTGCTGTGTGTATTTACGGCAAAGTGATCGACAAATAAATAAAGGGTGAATGCAAACCTCATTTCGTGCTCTTCAAAAAAGTACAATTGACGCGTTTTTCTTTAGAATGTCAAATTTTCAGTTTCAAGTGATCCACATAAAAGTGTTACATATAATTAGGAATTGATGTTAACTTGCCATGTCTATTAATTATTAGTTTAATTTATAGATTGTAGGGACCAATAAATTTGGATTTTCTACTTACCACTTCTCAAACTACATCTCTCATCCCTAAGGATATTTAAAGAGATTATTTTATCCATTTTATTATATATAAAAATAGAAAATTCAAAAATAAGAAATTTTTGAAAAATGAAATTTATATTTTAAAAATTTGAGTAAAATTCTAAATTTTCGAAACATTTATTTTATTCGAATGTTTTGAAATGTAAAATTACGTTTTGAAAATTTAGTTTTCGAAAAAAATAACGTTTCGAATTTTTGAAAGTTCTAAAACTTTTAAAAGGTTGCTTCAAAAATTTCAAATTAATTCAAACTTTTGATTTTTTTAAAATAATTTGAAACATTGGAAACATAATTTCTAGTTTTTTGAAATAGGAAATTCCATAAATAGGAAAATTAATTAATATTTTTGAAATAGAAAATCTTAAAATTTGGGCAAAATTCCAAATTTCGAAATGTAAAATTACGTTTTGAAAATTTGGTTTTCAAAACTTTCGAAAAAATCTATATTTTGAAATTTTATTTTGAAATTTTGCATTTCGATACTGTTGTTAAAGGTCAAAACTTCGAAAACATTGTATAAATACCATTAATTGTATTTCTAAAATTACAAATTAATTCAAACTTTTGAAAGAAAACTTATTTTGAATTTTATAATCAACAAAAGTTTTGAATGTATGAGTGAAAAGTAGGAGTGCAAATATGTTAGACCGACTAGGTTAGGCCCATATTAGGCCAAACTTTTCTTTTAAACAAACAAGACAAACTTCTAAAAAATTCTATTTAGTTAAAAAAATGAGATTACATGCCACATAATAAATCTTTTAGGCCTATTAGGCTGTCCTATTTAAATAAATATATTTTTTTACTACTATAATTATTATATTAAATTTTGATCTTTTAGTTAAATATTCAATTTTTAGTAATTTATGCTTATTAAATTTCTTTAGTTTTTGACATATTTAATAGTATCATTAAAAAATAGAATTGAAGTATGATATGTATAAAGTCATGTTATTCAAAATGTCATGTTAAATATCAAAATAGAACTTAATTTCATTGACATATTAACTCGTTAATCTATTTTAAAATATGTTTGATTACTTATTCAAAGTGTCAAAATGAAATAGACTAAGTAGGCTAGTACATCATATCAGACTTCTATCAAAGTCAGACTTAGGCCTAAAAAGTAAGCCTATGATAGGCTATAGGTCAGACTTAGGCTTTGAATTTTTTGACAATCTATTCCCATCCATCATTCTTAGCTCGACAAGTAACTAGTGATTTTTTGACATGCTAGACTTAGCTCGGTCTAGCTTATTCTCATCCCCAGTGAAAAGAAAAAATTCAACTTTTATATATAGTAAAAAGGGTAAAATAGTCTCTTTAAGTGTATTGGGAGCGAGAGGTATAGGTGAGGGGTGACAAGTAAAAAATCCGACAAGTTTTATAGCTAAAAATGCACCAATAAAAAAAATTTAAAATTATGTGGGCTAAGTGGGCTTATGAGCCCAATTTTTCAAATGTTTTTCTATAAATTATTTTAGATAAAAATTTTCTTAACCCCACAAAAATTTATGAAATAATAGGTTGGTGTCTTAAAAATTATTTCAATAGAGAGCCTAATATTAAGGGGTTTAATAGGAGTATTTTTAAAAGAAACTTTGACTTTTGAGACTTAGCAGCTTTAGGTGTTAGGACTCACTTTGCATTAATAATTTTATGTATTAAGTCAAAGTCCAAATCCACGGAGATCTATGATCTAGAATCCCAACCATCCTAGTGTGCCACTCTAAGGAACACCTAATCCCAAAGGACAAGAAATAATTAGGGCAAAGATCAAGGAATCATGTCTCCAGAAACGTTACTCATTGAGTATTTGTAGTGACCATCTCCTTGGATCGTCCCTAGCTCCTATATAAACGACATCTCAGCCACAAACTAGACACATATTTTTTTGGGTTGCAATTTAGGTACACACTTCTAATTCATATTTAGGGATGCCAACAAGGTGGGGCGGGAGTGAGGAGTACTCTCCAGCTCCCTATTCCCGCCACTCAAAATGTCTCTCATCCTCATCTTTATTCTCGACCTCAATGATTCTTTTCTCCCTATCCCCATAAATAGGTCCCTGCATGTACCATCAACATAAAAATATTTATTTAATAAGTAAAATATATTAAAGAGAGTACAAAAGGCAATTCAACTCTTACATCTTACAAAATTCAAACATAGCATCATGGCGGAGAAACACTATTCACCTTCTATGAAGGGTTGTAGAGCCCCGCCAATTCATGTACTTATAAGTCAAATTCAAATTAATACATAAAACAACTTCCGTTGGTGTCAAGTACTTATACACAAAATGACTACATCTCTATGCTACTCAAAGCAATTCAATGTAGCTACATAACAAGTCAACAACTAAATTTCATGGTAGAAGACTAAGTTTCTAAGTTTCCTTCTATAATAATCCCACCACCAATATGTAACATAGCCATACTAGCTTAAGACATCAGTCCTTCCGGGTGGGTAATCTTTCTAGCAAAAAATTCCACCCAAACACTTAACATAACATGATTTAAGCTTTATTCCTTTCAATTTATCAAGCACCCAAAATCTGCCATTTTTAAATTCCTTGACAGATTTCACATCCATCAACAAGACAAGCATAATATGAACTAGTCCATGCTGAAGCTGAAAAATGAGTTAATGAGGATTATGTGAGTGAAGAAGATGAGGATTATGAACAGGGAGCTGGTGAGGATTATGTGAGTGAAGAAGATGAGGATTATGTTGTTAATTCAAATGATGATACATGTGAGTTCCATGAGAGTGAGGATTAGGACTGGATTTCTAAAATACCAACTGAGATATTTGTTAACGTTGTAAGAAATGAAAATTCTTCTAAAATACATGCAAACCCAAGAGCAAACCCAGGGCCTAGTTCTGCAACTGATTTTGAAGAAAATTATGTGAATTATAATAATTTGGATACTCCACGAGGAAGTGAAGTTGATGAAGAGGATGTTAGAAAATTTTCTACATTTAACCAACTTGAAAATGGTGATGAAATAAGGATTGAGTTGGTCATGAAATTCAATACTAAAGCGATGGTTAAGAATGATATTAAAGACTTTGCAATGGAGACTAAGAAAAACTCGTATTTCGAAAAGAATGGTGGAGAGAGAATGATCGTTAGGTTTGAGTCAGAATGTCCATTTTACATGAGGATTAGTAAGGGGACTTAAAACAAATATTGACAATTGGTGAGTTTCACAAATGGTCATACATGTCATAGGATGACAAAAAATAGACAAACTAAGACTGAATGGTTTGCTAAGAATTTCATTCCTACGTTGAGACATACACTTGAAATGAAACCTAAGAGATTGATTGTTGAGGCACTTGAGAAATGGTGTGTAGAGTTGTCTACATACTAAGCTTATAGAGCCAAAGTAAGATCCATAAAAATGATTTAAGGTGCTCCAAGGGAGCAATATGCGCACTTGAGAGAATATGTTGATGAACTGAAGAGATCAAATTCAAACTCTACAATTATTATTAAGCATGGTATGTCTGATGTTGGACCAGTTTTTGAGAGAATATATGTATGTTTGGAGGCTTGTAAGACAGCGTTTGCTAATACATGCATGCTTTTAATTGGGCTGGATGCTTGTTTTTTTAAGGAAAAATATGGTGGTTAGTTAATAGATGAAATAGGTAAAGATGAGAATAATCAGATGATTCCCATTGCATATGCAATGGTTTCTAGATATTTTATTGGATGACCTCAATAAGTGTAAGACAATTTTACCTCATATACGCAAAAGGTATGTATGCCTTCATTTATGAATCCTTTTTATATTTGTCAATTTTTTTTAATGAATTGATTTATATGTAACATATTTTTATGAATTGATTTTAGGGATTGGGGCCCATGTGGAACACAAATTGTTTAAGTGTAGGACATATGAAAGAACTTATTTGGTTGGCAGCAAGAGCTACATTGGTCCAGGATTGGGAGAAAGCAATGCAAAAAATTAAGGCAATCAATGAAGATGTGTTAGCTACAACCTTTCTGAATGTTGATGTGTTCGGCCATTTTCAACATCTGAGGATGAAGTGAACTATTGATCCATCCTTGTACAAGAGGTTCAAACCTCTTAAAAACTTGGACATGAGCTGTCCTTTTCCTTTTTCATTCTTCAAGAAATGTAAGACTATATTTTTGTCTTGTTAACTACAACCTTTCTGAATATTGATGTGTTGGGTCATTTTCAACATCTGAGGATGAAGTGAATTATAAATCCATCCTTTTACAGTCCATCCTCGTACATTTAAACTCTGGCCTTTGACCTTTTAATTTAAATTGCTTTTTTCATTCATTCTTTGACATTGATTTATCTTCTTTTTATGACTAAAAATCATTGTTTCAGTGATGATGAATATTTTGCAACTTTGAAGGTTCATCCTCTTGTCTGTCTATCCTCCAATCAGGTTTTTATCCTTTTTATCTTAATGGTGATTAACCTGTTTTCTAATATGAATTCACTCAAAAGCACAAATTACTAATTAACCACAATCATAATCTTTTAAGTAATTTTGTTATCATTAAAACCATTTGAGAGAAATTTTGTCTCAAGAGTATTGAAGTATAGAGATAAGTCTATTGATCATAGCATTTGGGAACATGTTTCTAGCTTTTTAGTTTGGTATTTTAAAAGCTCTTTATAGCTTAGAATAATTTTTTAGCTTGTTTCTAAACTTTGGGTCGAAATTGAAATATAATTTTATTATTTACATTTTGACCATTGCTCGCTCTATAGGCCATAACTTGAGCTCTGTATATCGGATTGACGCATACAAGCAGACGTTGGAAAACTAAAAATCAGAGCTACATCTTTTGTGTTGGAATAAAAACCCAATGCTGAAATTTACTGGGCGTAAATTGCAGATTTTGTAATCTGGACTTTTGTAATAATTTTAAATAGCGGGACACTTATTTTTCTAAACCCTAAAGCCCGAGTACTATATATTGGGAGTTTTCTTTCTTTTCCAATGACGAAATTTTAGGATTCAAATTGATACAAGGAATAAACACTTTTTATTTTAATTTCATGACAGACTAATTTTATTAGATTAATCTACGAGTTCAAAGTTTTTACAACACCTTGAGATTCAGGTTACACTGTCAATTTCGCTTCATGATTCTATTTTTGTTTATTTGATTATATTGTTATTTTGATTGCTTAAGTTGAATTTCAATAGGATCGATTAAATTCATTTGATATAATTTGGTTTCGGTTTCTAATTTAATTAAATCGTTAATTGTAATATTTTGATGATTGTGATGCGTAATCCAGTCAACGAAACCGAATTCACATAGGATTGATTACACTTGTTTGATTAATTCTATAGTCAAATAAGAATAGAATCACAAATTAGAAATTAAACTCATTGATAGATTATGTGATAGGTCTGAAACTCGAATAAGTGGATTAATCGTTTTTCTCATCTGTTAAATATATATATATATATAGCTAATATTATTATATCAAAAGTCCTTGCGAAACAACTTGAGTTATTACCTATATTTACATTTTATCAATTGTATTTGACCCGTATGCGACAACGAATCACTATCATAATACTACTTGAAGGCTTGAAATATTACGTTACAGGAAGGATTGTCAAACAAAAAGAGGTCATGCTACAATATAGAGGTAATATATGTCCTAAAATTCAGCAAATGTAGGAAAAGGCAAAAAATATACAGTTGGGGGTTGGTCCCTAACTTGGCATGTGAATGATGATTTTAACTTGTTTAGTGTCACAAATGGTATAAACACTTATATAGTAGATCTACACACAAAAGCTTGCGCTTACATGGCACAATGAATCAATTACCCACTCTTTCACATTATCTGTTATTTTGCTATTTTCTTTCTAAAACATTTTCTTGGAAAAATTTCCATATAAGCTTAATTGATTTATCTTTGCTTTCTCATTTGAATCTTGAACAATTTTTTCATTTTCCTCTCATTCTTTCTCCATTCAAAATTAGTTATTTCTCATTCTTTCTCCATTCAAAACTAGTCATTTCTCAT
>NC_021164.2:50492838-50516313 GCF_000331145.2 Cicer arietinum | reverse complement strand
CTTTCCCTCTCAAATTCCAAGTTAGAATCATCTCATCATTATGATGATGATAATAAAGAAATAAAAAAAAATCCATCAAATAATGGGCATTATAGGCAACATGTTTACCAACAAAACTGGACCCAAGACTTCTTCAATATTTTGATATTAACCTTATTTAAACATCAACGACTTTCATCAAGTAAGAAAAAGATGGAGTCAAGGGCATTTGTTGAAGATTTTTCAAAAACACCACCAACATTTGTTGACACAATTATTTCTTTTTTGTCAAATTGAGATTTAAAAAAATGCAAGCAAAGATCTTGCATGGAAGTGTAGACTTTAGATTCAACACTTACCAAACAAAAAAAAAAAAAGCAAGATTGTTCTTGTTTCTAGACAAAAAAAAAAAAACAATCATAATTGGATTCTCAATTAGAAGTTCAAGCTAATTACCAAGAAGTTGCGCATGAAGTTTCGTTGAATAGAAAGGAAAACAAAAGACAAGAAAATATCTTGCATGAAGGTGTGGATTTGATTTAACATCTACAAAAAAAAAAAAAGAAGCAAAATTGCATTAAAATCTTTCTTGTTCATATTTCAAGAGAATAATAAATCTTCCAAAAATAACTCTTTTAGTCGGTGTATTGTCGGCATTCAAAATCTTTTAGCCGATTTAATTCCGGCATTTCAAAATCCTTTAGTTGATGTATTTCAACATTTCATATTCTTTGTAACTAATGTGTTTTTTTGATATATTTTCTTAACATCTCCAAGCTCGAAGTGTAATGTACACATTCTAGCTTTAGGAGGATGTTAGTTATCTTAGTTGGTTAACTAATTAAGTTGGTTACTTAGTTACACTAGCTAGTAAGATATTTACACTAATTAGTAGTTTATCTAATTGACTGTATAAATATTTTTAATCTTTGATGTAATTAATTCTCTTTATTATCAATATCATTCAATTTACTTTTATCTATTTCTTTTATTTTATCGATAATATTTAATTTATTTTTATCTATTTTTCTCTTACCAATTATTTAAACCAAGAATCATAATATCACCCTCCTCCTTTATTTGATTCACAAATGGAATCTCAACTGACCCAACAAAGTTAGATACTCGTTAAAGTACTAATCACCTTCGGATTAACATATACTCCAAGAAGTTCCGATAAAGTCTACTTTGAGGAATGCACGGTACAATTCTCATACGCTTTTTAAAGTCTACTTTGAAAAACATGCATTGTTCCTTCCTCCTTACTGCTTGATCTTTGATTTCATCATGTTTAATTTTCTCCTCTAAGGTGATTCCGACAACATCTTATCTTGTTCATATAATTGGTTAAAATTTTAATCAATTATGACAACAATTTAATTTATATTTTCTCTTCTTTTTTAATCAAATTTTGTAGTAAAAAATTTAAAGTTTTACCATGAAAGACATCCTGTTCATACCAATCATTCTAATCAAGTAAAATGTTCATACATATTTTTTTTTCCCGGAAAATAAATATTCATACATGTTGTATTTATTGTCAAAATTTTAAGTGAAACTTATTCAATAGTAATATTTTATTTTACACTTTCAAGTAAAATATTCATACATATATACTGATCTCGTTTATCTGTATAATTATTCAAAAAATTTATAAGAAATATTCAAGATACATTCTACTAAGAAAATACACAATTTTCTTTTAAATAATAGATATGCTACATTACATATTTTAACTAATTTATCAATAAAAAATATTTGACCGTGTTGACTTATAAAGTAAAAGGTAGAGATTAAAAATGGTGAAAAAAAAAGGTACAAGGACTAAATTTAAAAGATCCTAAGTTATAGATTACAAATATATGTAATCCTATATAGTTAGACATACAGGAAGGTATATATTATACTTTTTTTGAATTTTTATTTAGCAGACATTCAAGATAAATAATACTAATTAAATAGTAAAATATAATAAGCATATTATAACGTTCTTCAAAATTTTACCTAGAAGATACTCAAGAGATACAATATTCAGTACATATTTTTCTATTAAGTAATTGATT
This sequence comes from Cicer arietinum, assembly GCF_000331145.2. Classification (NCBI taxonomy): domain Eukaryota; kingdom Viridiplantae; phylum Streptophyta; class Magnoliopsida; order Fabales; family Fabaceae; genus Cicer; species Cicer arietinum. The sequence goes on along the minus strand of NC_021164.2, from coordinate 50,514,271 downwards.
CGTGAAATATTATCTTTTAATTAATTGATCAATGATAAATATTAATCTCGCATATAATTCATACATAAACATATATGTATTATATATAATGTACTTCATTTTTTTTATGTAGAAGACAATCAAAAGACTCACTACTAATAAAATATATATTTATCTTTTAATTAATTTATTCGTAAAAAATATTTTTTCATTGATTTACCAATTACAAACATTTGTCCCGTGTATGATTTGAATAAAAATATATTTTTTAAAAGTTTGATTTTGTTCGGAGTTCGTGATAAAATATTGCAAGAACTAAACCAAATTACTTAATTTATAGTTAGTTTTAGTTTTCTTTTCCTTAATGGTCGAACCAAACCAAACATGTTACGCCCTTATGGATCATAATTAATGGAATGTAAAAAAAAATATCAGAAAGATTTTTTGTTTTTGTTTTCATTAGTACATTATAACTTTATTTAAATTTTTATATGAGATATTCAAGATACATACTATTAGTAAATATATATTTTTATTTTAACTAGTTAATTTGTGAAAGATCATATTTTAAATAATAAATTCCCAAAAAATATTTGTTTTACGTATTATTTATATAGTAAATGATAATAAATGTATTATAATTTTCTTCAAAACTTTAGAGCTTTGCCTCATTATAAAGATAAAGATGAAGTAAATAACTTTACTTCGGTTAGGTGTTGTTACTTTAGGGAACTCATCAAATGAGTAGCCGTCGTCTCTTTTAGAATATAGGTTTTCTCTTGTTCTTCGTCTATTAAAGAAGGCTGATTTAGGACTATTTTTTTAGTTTGCAATGACCACTCTAATTTATTTATTTTTCTCATTTATTTAAATATGTAATATCCACACAAATTTAGTTTTTCTTTCGTATTTTTATCTAATTTTCATTGTTTAGGTGTAACATTGTTTTGTTCATCATCTTGGTTGGCACTGTTTTATTTTCCTATCTTGTTACGTTGTTTATATAGTTCATATTCAAAGAATAATTTTGATCAATTATAAATTTTAGTCAATGACTATGACATCGTTAACATTTCAGATTTAGAGACCTGTTGTTAACATTGATTTTAGGTTTAGTAGGGAGTCTACTCAAACATCAACAAATAGAATATTTAAATGGATCTTTTAATGTGAATTTGAGTGCTTCCAAATTGTAACACTATGTCAATTCATGGATAAGAGTTTGATTTATCATCTCAACCAACTTTCGACATAATTCACCAATCGTAAACAACATTTGAAAATTGACATCTTTAACCACATCACACTCTTAATGTTGCAAGTCATATTCAAATTGAATATTTTCTTGAATAGAAAATTTGAAGGGTAAAATTTCTCATAAAAAAAAAGTGTTTAAGATCCATTATAAAATATCATATAAAGTTCATAAAAAAATAATTATAGAAAAAGAATAATATAATAGCATAATAGTTTTAAAAAAGTTATAAATGTTTTAGATCCAGCAAAATCAAATAAAGAATGAAAATATTTGAAAATTTGAGTTATGAATTTGATGAAATTTAATTTTATATTGAAGATAATTAATTTTATGGATTTTGTTTGAAAAATTTGATGAATTTTTTAAACTTTTGTAAAAAAATGATAACATTGTTGACATTTTAAAACATGAAATATCAAATTGTTACTTAAAATAAAATAAAGGATCAAATTGGAAAAAAAGAAGATAAAAGACTGAAAGATTACTTAAAATTAAGTTAAGGGATCGCACGAGCAGTTATGCCTAAATCACAATAGAGGATAGGATAATGACATTTAAGCTCAAAAATAAGTGAAAAAAACTTTTGAAGCAAGAATAAGGAATTTAAGTTGTGTTCATAGGTTTTTAGAATGATTCTCTTTTCTTGGCTTAATTTGCATTTTCAGATGTTTTACTATTGTATTGAAAATTCTTGTTTATCTTTTGAAATAATGTTGATATGTATAGCCATGGTGAGAAATAAATATGTTGTCTCTTGTGTTTCTAGATTTCCACGTAACCCTAGAAATGTTGTATGGATCCACAATAGCACTTTACTATTGGCAGCACAGACTAAGCAATTCGAAATTCGAAATTGAATTGTTGGTGCTAAAGTGAACATCATTCACTTAATCATCTTTAGTGTGTTGTTATTATTCCTTCTAATATGCTCTTCATATCACATGCAATATTATAGTAAACGAAGTTGAATTTGTGTACCAATTAACGTTGATTTTAAGTTTGATATATAAGAACATCAATAGATGAATGTTTAAGTGTAGATTTTTAGGTTTTGTTTTGTGAAATTTGAAGTATGTGTTGAAGCAAAAACATTTTTTATGTATGTGTTAGTGACAACAAACCTTATGAAATAAATGATTAAGTTTTATGAATAGTGGTCTACTAATGATTGCACTTGATTTTTGTTTAAGGAACATGAATTACATAAGTGAACAACCAAGAAGTCATTCACTTCATCAAAGTGTATAAGTATCCAATCAATAATAAAATAATCTCAAAAAGAATGTATTATATATCAATCATTCAAGAGAATGATTATTACATCTTCAAGATAACATCTTCATGAAGAAGATAGTCAAATACATTCATACAACAATTAATGATCACACTATGCTATAAATTAGAAGCAAGATCATTTAAAAGAAGCAAGATCAAATATGAGAAACGAAGAATGTTCTGGTTATTAAACAGAAAAATGAAGAACATTCACGAAGATCATTCTAGACAGCAATTTGAAAAACGAAGAATGTTCTGGTTTTTGACATCATTAATCCAAGAACATTCTGGTTTACGATGCATGGCAAATTGTAATAACTCATCAAGATTAATTCAAATTGTAATAACTCATCAAAATTAATTCAAATTGTAATAACTCATCAAAATTAATTCAAATTGTAATAACTCATCAAGATGCATGACAAATTGCAAGTAACTATCAGAATAATCATAATGGAACACGCAAGGAAACCTTGGACAGATTCATTCAACAAAATCACAATGACATAAGCAATGTATGAAGTTACAAGTTTTGATCCTCAAGAGTAATGAGTACTTAAAATCAAAGTACGATATGAATAAAAGAGAAAATACATCAGTGGTACACCTATAGAACAATTGGTATGCAAGCAGAATTCATATAAGAACAAAAACAATAGATCACTCAAAACAGAAAATGAAGAACGTTCTCTGTTTTCAACTTTAATCCAAGAACGTTCTTGTTTACAAAGAGCAAAATCTATTGTAATTTAAGATCGATCGAGGCTACAAAAGTATATCTATCTACACTACAAAACATCAATATTCATCAGAGAGGAAGTTAATAATCTACACAATATTTTTTTGGATAAATTCGATCAAAGAGGATCAACAAAGGCGAAGCAAAACATCATGTTTCTGAACAAGGACAACCATGACAACAAGGACACTACTATAAGCAAGGACAACCATGACAATAAGGACGCTGCTATAAGTAAGGACAACCATGAAAACAAGGACATTGCTGCTGCACCTTTTTGTAGAAAGCACATCATGTTTTTGAGAGAAAGGACTGACACGCAAGAGCTGTCAAAATCCAACATTCGTACAAAACATAAAACAAAGAATGTTCTTGTTTTACAAAAGAACATTTTGGTTTTAATTCTCTTTTAAAGACATAATAAAATTTGATAATTTTCCACAATATAAACTACATATTAAAGAGTATCAAGACTGCTCAAATCAATGGTGAAGCCGAGAATTCGAGCTGAATACCCAAATGAGAAAAACAACCTCAAGATTGATCTCCAAATTGATGAGTTGTGAGCAAGGACACAAGTACATTGTACTTACAATATTCTGCATAAACCTGACTCAAAATAGTGCCAACTAACATGTGACAACTAATTCACTCACTCATTCACGTAATCCATGAGACCCAAAAGCAAGAATGTTCTTTGTTTTATCAAGAACATTATGGATAACAAACAAATACATGTTTAATTTCTTTAAAATACATGTGACACTTGAGAGATTTGTCCAACGGATATATTCATTTTAAATTGAATATTCAAAACCTTTTAACATCTATAAATTGACGATCAATTGGAAGATGAAGACAATAGTTCAATTTACAAATCTACCAACACTTGTTCAAGTAACAAGTAAAAAAAAAACTCATCAAGGAAACTCCAACTCTCTTCACTATATCTTTGGATCATTATTTACTGAGTTTTTCTTTCATTTATCTCAAACAAGTGTTGAGAAGTTTCAAGATCCCAACCACTTTTATCATACACATCATTTGTAACTCAAGTTTATCTTTTATGTTAGATTGAATGTGTTTGTAAAAATCCTTTCAAGGTGATTGTAAAAATCCTTTTTAGGTTGAAAGGTGAAGATTGTAACAGATCAATGTTGATCTGGACTAGTGGTGTAAAAATTAAGAACGTTCTCTGTTTTGAACACTTAGTGAAAAATCTCACGGTTGTGAGGAATAGATGTAAACCGGATTGGGTGAACTAGGATATATCTCTGTGTGATATATCTTCCTTTATCTCTATTTATTTCTAGTCTTTTGATTATCAAAGTAAATAGATAAATTAAATCGTGTGTTTTTCACAAACCAAGAACATTATCTGTTTTCTATTTTCATAACTAAGATTAATCTTGAGTTAAATTCTTTAAGTTTTAACAGGAAATTTTAAAAAGGTGAAATCACAATTCAAACCCCTTTATTTTGATTTACATTGCTACTTTAGTCTGCAGTAGTGAGATTTGAGTCACAACCAATTTTTGATGTTTGTAAGTCAACTCCTAAGTTAGTAAGTTGATTTATCAAGTTAAAAATCACTTAGATTTTTTTTTTTTTTTGAATTGTTTCAAAGTGTGCTAATGCAATATGATCGTGCTATAAGGTTTATACATGCTAAAATAACATTCAACAAAGCTTATGCATGACAACATATTCTTTTTATTGAGTTCTTTCTTGTTCAAGTAAAATTTGCAAGATATTGAGAATGAGAATCAACGGAGCATACACACATCATCTAGACTAGACTAAGTTTGATATCACTCAAAATACTAAATCTAGTACACACTTGGAGACATTATAGTCACAATTATGACAAAAATTAATATTTACTAGGTTTTCCCAAATAGTTTATGTAGAAATTATAAATGAAAAACAAGGTAATAAGCAAGAAATTAAAGTGTTGGAAAATAAACAAAGAAAAAAAGATGTGAAAAAAAAACAAAAGTGTACGAATCATAAACAAAGAAAAAGAAAATTTCAAGAATGTAAAATGACATACTTTGAAATCACAGAATCGACAATCGTTTACAGTTAGATTTTGGTTTTTAAAATTAATCAAGTTGCCCTGTAAATAGAGCCTTCGATGCCTATTTATAGAAAATAATCATAACGGCTAATCGTGTTGAGATGACCATGTTGCCAACCTAGTAACTAATATTGTTTCGACGCGTCTTCAAATGTTTGTCAAATCAAACGCTTCAACGCATGCTTATAAGATATAGATTTTGGTGTTGTCGACTTGGCTTCTTTTGTTTCTTAGATTACATTAAGTCCAGAAGCCTTGATCTTCTCATTTCTCTTTTAATTTTTATCCTTCAACACTTATTAAATTTAGCACTTTACGAGACTCACGTAATCAGAAGATGTTTAAATTGGTATCATATGCATTGATCATATATTCTTAAAACCTCTGAGGATGAGACCTCTATGTCTTCATGCAATCTAACTTATGTCTAGTAATGATATCATCTACACTAGAGAAAACATTAGAGGAGAAATTATTTTCTAATAACTTTGTTATCATAAAAAATAATTATCAGTAAATATTTTTGGATCAACTTGCTTCCAACATTAAAAGAGGTAAGTTTGTAATAAAAAAAAGGGATATATTCATTATATTGACAAATATTTAACTTTTATTTTCAACAAACTTTTCTTATATTAATTCTTTAGCATATGTTTTTAGAGCATTCGTTAGCAATACCGTAAAACTATATATCTTTCCATCATTTATAGCAATTGAATCACTATTTCTCTCTCCATTGACTTACATGGATGCACTTGTCTAGCATCTAGTTTTTTAGTTTCCACTTTCTTTATGGCACACTCTCTTTCCCAAAATATAGAGAGAAAAAACTAGTTAGAGAAAATTGATGTATTTGGTCTAAAGTTTGTACCAAATACATCAATTTTCTTTGATTTATTATAGCTTATATTTTGAAATGGATGAAGTACTTAGTAGGCATTAAAAATCATGCTATGGAGCTCCTAATCCAAATGGCTATGGAGCTTTTTCTTTCAAAATTGTTGGGATATTGTTAGTCAAGATGTCTTCAACATGGTGATGCAATTTTTCAAAACAAGTTGGTTAATGAAAACATTGTGGTCCTAATTCCTAAAGTACTTAAAGCAGACATAACCGAGCAATATAGGCCAATTGCTCTTTCCAATTTTATATTCAAAGTCATCACCAAGTTTTTTGCTGAAAGACTTAGGACTATCATGTCAAACATTATCTCCACCAACCAGAAAGGCTTTATAAAGGGAAGAAAAATTGTTGATTGTATTTGCCTTACATCTGAAGTTATTAATATGTTGCTCAATAAAGTTTTTGGAGGTAATCTTGCCATTAGGATTGATATATGTAAAGCCTTTAATACCATTGATTAGAATTTCTTGCAAAAAGTTATGCATTCTTTTGGCTTTGATTATAAGTTTTATCATTGGATATACATTATTCTTCACTTTGCAAAACTTTCAATTTATGTGAATATAGTAAGACTGCAGGTTATTTTTGTGTGCAAAAGAGGAGTTGGACAGAGTGATCTTTTTCCCCCCTCTCTTTTTACCTCTTGTGGCTGGCCCAGGGGAACTTCGGGTTCTTTATGCCAATGATGTGATGATTTTATGTAGAGGAAATATTTCTAATTTGAAAGCTCTTAGAAAATCTCTTTTTCCATTATGGTGAAGTTGCTGGCAAAATTATCAACCAACTAAAATCCACTATTGATGATGCTTCTATCACTCCTCGAAGAAAAGTTAAAACTATTGATGTATTAGGTTTTAATTTTGAGGAGATTCCTTTTATTTATCTTGGCATTCATATTTTTTAAGGCAATCCTAAGATAATTGATTTCATGCCTATTGTTGATAGAATTAAATCCAAATTAGTTGCTTGGAAGACTTTCTTTATTACCCATTGCATGTAGAGTGCAACTTGTGAAAATCATTGTTCGGGATATGATGATATAAAGTTTTATTATTTACTCTTGACTAGTCTCACTACTTAACATTGTCGATAAATGAATAAGAAATTTTATTTAGTTTGGTGACATTAACTTAAGAAAACTTTGCATTGTGGCTTGGCACAAAGTTTTCACTAAGGAGGGATGCCTTGGTATTAAATCCTTGAGGAATTTTATTGAGGCAATTATCCTCAACCAGTGTTAGAATTTGAATACTTTTGATTGTTAACGGGCTTTTCTCCAAAAAGCTAGAGTTACGAGACCTAATGGTCACATACCTTATCATATAAACTATTTGCTTTAGTCCACATCAAGCATAAGGGTCACATCACTAAAGAAAATTGTCAATGGCTACTTGAGCAAGAAAACAAGATTAAATTTTGGAAAGATCATTGGCTTAACTTCCTTATGGTTAGAAGTTTTAATATCCCTTCAAAAAAACATAACTTGGTTCAAGTCACTGTGAAAGACTTCATTAGCAATAAAAAAAAGGGTATATTCATTTCATTCTATTCATTTGAATTATCCTGATATTAATGATGTTTTTCACGATGCTCTTGTCCCTAAGTTGAGGATGATGGATAAGCTAGATGGAAGCACACCAATAATGTTGTGCTTCGTTATTAAGATTTTTAGGTCTTTCAAAAACCATCCCTCAATGAGGTTTATTGGGTTAAGTTGTTCTGGAGCCCTTCTATTCAACCATCCAAATCTTTTCTTGTTAGACACCTTTTTCACAATAAAGTTCCTACAAATGAGAATTTGTGTGCTAGAGGTTGCAATGTTGTCTCTCAATGTAACTTGTGTAGTAAAGCAACGAAGACTAGTCAACACATTTTCTTGGATTATGCCTTTGGAAAAAATCTTTGGAACTAGCTTGTCTTCCCTCTTAACATTGTGATTGACTCTTCATTTATCGAAAATGTGTTGGACATCGGTAGAATACTTTGGTCTTCTCAATGTAAGATTGTTATTATCGTTGCTAATGCCAACTTAATTGATGTGATTTGGTTTTGCAGAAATAAAAGGAGGTTTGATAACAAGTTGTTTTCTTGGAAGTCATCCTCTTATATTGTTAGATTCAATACTTTTATTATCGAAAATCATTCTACTGATGTAGCTAAATATCACTAGAAGGGGGGGTTGAATAGGGATTTTGCTGTTTAAAAATAATTTTCAAGAGATTTTAAAACTATCCTCTTGCTGAGGATGATAAGTCCTAGGATGGATTTTTTCAACCCTTTAGTTTTAACTTGAGTGAAAGAGTAAGAGAAGAATATGAGAGAGAGAGACACACACAATTTTATACTGGTTCACCCAAAGATGGTTACGTCCAGTTCTCACACCCTTGTGAGATTTCACTAACTTTCAAACTGATCAACCTCACGCCGAGGATGATTACAAACTGTGTATTCTTTAGCTTCACCAAGCTTACAATCAATATTCAAATATTTCCAAGTGTAACTCACAAGGAAATTACAAAGTGGTATGAGAGTGATTGATACTTAATACTTTCTCAAAAGATTTACAAAGATATAGTGTAGGATCAAAGAAAGTATGAAGTGAGGATGTGAATTGCTCTTGATAGCTTTAAGATGCTTGATCTTTTTGTGCAATTGTGTTGTGTATCTTATGATGGAGAGTTTGTTGCATTTTATAGGGGTCCAAGCTCTTTGATGACTGTTGGAACTCATTTCTAAAGATCCAAGGTTTTTCATCATAATTACAGAACTACCATTCAGCTTTTCTAGCCCAGGCAGCAACCATCCTCGCACATGCACAACTTTCTTGTAACTTGATCTTGACATGTCCTTGTCTATTCTCTTTTATCAGAAGTGTAAAGCTGTTTCTTTGACCATGTGAGCTGCAACCTTTTCGAAAACTTTAAGGATTAGGTTGATTTCAGCTTTTGAGGTGATGTTGACAAGAGAGAGAAAGCCACCCTATTACATAAGACTGTCACAATCAGTCCGAGGATCAGATCTGGCAGCAACATGTGATTGTCTATTTTTGGCTTATTTCTTGTTGCCTTTCTTTAACTTGACTTCTTCATGTATTAATACGTGCAAGCCCAATAAATGATCTGATTTTAGCCTTTGCACATGCTTGATGGGTTGCTTTCAAACTTTGCTAAATCATTTTCAGCCTAGTCTGCCATCCTCTGGATTCTAGATCTGGCTATATTCATCCTTTTCCTTTGACCTTCTGACTTTTGATTTCAAATACTTTTACTTATTCATTCTTTGACTTTGTTGTGCATTTCTTTAATGAATAAAAGCATTTGTTCTGGTGAGGGCACTAATTGTGCAAATCTGAAGATTTTTTAATTCGCATGCCATCCTCACGGTTTTCATCTTCAGCAATTTCCATCCTCACGTGGTTTTCCATCCTCAGATTTGAATCATATTTTCCTTCTTTTTGCCTTAATGATTAATAACCTATTTTCTTATTTAAATACACTCAAGAGCACATGTTAGTCATTAACCACAATCATAATCTCTTAAGTAATTTTGTTATCATTAAAATCATTTGAGATATTTTGTCTCAACATCTACCGGTACCTCTTTTTCTTCCATGCATGAATTTGTGATCCTAAAAGCTTTTTCTATTGTGATTCAGGTTGCCAATGATGTTTAGAATAAGAAGGGTTTTTTTTTTTTTGTACCCTCCTATCATTTCTTGGATCAAATGCAATATACACGATGATCATGTGTCACTTGGAACAAGATGATCCTTTTGAAGGTGTCTATATTTTTATGGCGAATACTTTAAGGTTGGTTATCGTTTAAATTAAATTTGGGACGAAAAGGTTTAATATCACTAACGGACATCATTTGTTCTGGTGGTTGTGGGAGTGATGAATGTTTTGCTTATGTTCCTCGAATGTTCGTGTTTCAAGGAGGTGTAGAAACACATTGTGCATTGGTTAGGTGTTCCAGAGGCATGCTAATAGTGATACATCATTATGCTTTATTCTTCTCAAATCTTGTACAAAGAGGTAAGTTGAGTTGCGATGAGTTTATTACAATTTGGAAAGCGAGCGTCTGGTTCAAGGTAGTGGATTGGTTTAAAATTTTATATTGGTGGTGGTTAAGAGTTAAGTGCAAGGATTTTAGTTTGGCTTTAAGTCAATGGTGGAATGAACCTTTTATTTTAATGGATAGTAAGGTGTAAGGGGTTGTGGTATTTGTTTTTTCATTTTGTTGCGATGATTTCTATATGTACTTCTTTTGCCTCTCTTAGCATATATTGTGCTAAGAATTGGTTGTGTTCATATATTATTTTTGGCTTTTTCCAAAAAATATATAGACGACACAGCAAAAGGTTGTCTTGGACCGAATGCTTGTGGAGGCATATTTAGAGATAGGCATGTTGTTGTTGTGGATTGTTATGTTCAAAACTTAAACATCTCTGCTACTTTTTGTGAGGAAAAATTCTAAAATATATTTGAAATTCTCTAATAGCTATATTAATGTAGCAAAATTAAATAATTTAATGTATCACTTGGTCAAGTGGTTATTGAAGGTGCAAACACGAGAATGAGATTGAATTATGTCTGACTAAGTTAATAACTTTTTCATTATTTGATTAAATTGGTTCCGACTTGGTGATTTATTTGAAGTATAAGCAATAACAAAAATAAGGAGCGCAAGAATAAAAGGACACAAGTAATTTATCCTGGTTCACCACTAACTTGGCTACATTCAGTCCCTTCACTAAGAAGGATTTAATCCACTAATTCAACAACTTGAATTAGAAAGCACCTGACATTCCAAGCCAATGTTCTCAAACAGTTTGACAACCCCAGACTTTTTAGGAACACACACACCTTGACTTTACCTGCCAAGTCCTCTCCATACAATCTGATAACCACAGATTGTTGAAGGCACACTAACACCACTATCGGGTTTGAATACAAAGATTTTAAACTTGAGTAGTTGCTTCTAACAAGCTAATTATAACATTGACTATCACACTCTAAGAAAATTACTTAGTAAATATTTCTCATTCGAACAAGTGTTTCTCTCTTTGAACTCTAAGATGAATTTGGAATTTTGAGTTTGAGTTCTTCTACTCTTTTATAATTTTTCGATGATCTTCTTCTTCAACCTTGAATATCTATTTATAGATAAAATTAGGGCTTTAATTTAGTACTTGTTTAATTTTGAATTGTATCTTCATTCCTAGCTTGGTCAACAATGAAATTATTCAAAAATAATTATGAACAATATGTTTTTTAATAATATGTTCTTTAGCCAATTCTTTATTTCTGAATCCAATTCGAACAGTTCTTCTAGATTGATTATGTTCGTATTTTGCTCAGATTGAGTTTGTAAACTCTTCATATTGATATTGTTCGTATTTTGTTAAGATTGAGGTTGTAAATTCTTTAAATTAATATTGTTCGTATTTTATTAAGATTGTTTTCGCAAATTCTTCAGATGAAACTTCATTTCTATTGTTTGCTTTGATCTGGGCGGGAACGTAATGTTTGACCAGTTATTGACCTTTCACAAGTCCAATTCAGTATTTTGTCCTTTGTCAAAATATGAATCATATCTTTGCAAATAATAAATGTATATTCTTGTGAGTGTTTCTTCTTGTAAACAATTCTTGATCATATTTTCTTGTAAATAATTCATATTTTCTTGTGATAAATCTTGATCAAATCTTCTTGTAAATAATTCATATCTTCTTGTAGATAAATTTTGATCAAATATTCTATTAAATAACTCATATCTTATTGTTGATAAGATGTTGATCATATCTTTTTTAAATCTTGACCATATCTTCTTTTCAACTTGATCTAAGATTTTCTTCAATTATAAATCTAAATCAGGTCTTATTTTAAATTGTCTTCAAAAATACGAATCTTCTTTCGTACTATGTGAAGTCAAATATATTGTTATCATAAAATACTTTTGTTAACATCAAAACTCTAAGTATAAAACCAACTAGGTTCCAAAAGTTACAATGCTTGGGCTTAATGCATCTATTAGCTATCAAACCAATGCATATGTTAAGTTACCAAATGTTATAAACTTTTTCAAGAGTTTTTTTCTTTCACCAATTTGTATGAGTTTCTCTATCAATAAAGACACTTTAGAGGAAGAAATAACAACACATATTTCATGTTACATGAGTTAAAATTCTATCAAAAATATTTATGAGTTATTTTTTATTTTTCATTTTAGTGCACGAAAGTAAATGAACGAACTTTATTCTGTAAACTATCATTCATTGATATGCTTTATGTGAATGTGCAATTCACTTTATGAATTCCAAAGTATCCTAAAGGGGATTCGCCGGTTAACCCGTCTGCATCCAAATATACATAGATTGGTTGGGGTAAATCGAACTTAAAGTTTAGTGTGATACACATGCTTTGAAATTTACTTGTGAAACTTTCATCATCATCAATTTCATCTTCTTGTTCAAGATGTGCAACATACTCCAAACAAAAGATCCAACACTTTTCATGCAGAACTCATTGGGGTTATGCATCCAATCGAGATAGCTTTTCAAGAGGGTTTGGGATCTATGTGGTGGGAAACTAACTCTAAATTGGTGACTCTTGCTTTTAAAAATCACGACATTGTTCCTTGGAGGTTAAGAAGCATATAGTAGAATTGTGTTGAGATGACTAAAAATATGCAGTTTATTATCTCTCATATCTTCAGAGAAGACAATTCTTATGTAGACGAGATTGCTTCTTTAGACCTTTAGTATAATGACTTTATTTGATAGGATACACACCCTTCTTGTTTTTGTGAATCTTATTACTTTGATAAGTTATGATTTATTGATTATCGTTTTTGATGATGTGTTCAGTCTTTAGTTTGCTCGGCAATCTTTTTCTCGTCACCAATGTATTATCCCTTCAAATTTTCATGGTAAATTTTTTAATAAGATATATATTATTTTTGCCAATGGTTGTTTAGGTTGAGTTTTGGCTAGTCCCCTCAATTTTGTAATTTTACACTTTTTTATTGAATATATTTTTATAGTGTTGCAAGTGATAAGTGATTTGTCTTGAATTGCTAACATAATTGAGATATCCAAATAATTATGTGATACTTTTACACTGTATTTATAAAAATAAAAATAAAAAACCTGGTAGACATCGAAAACACTTATTTAGACATTGGAAATCAATTTTTTTCTTTATTACTGTGAAGGACAATAAAGAGTTCTTTTTTGGTACTGACAACCGAACTCACCAACCAAATTGAAAGCCAGAAACATGGGTAGAGTTTTGAAAGCCTATACCTTTAGTTGAGAATTTATATTCAGGTCCAAAGTAGAAGTATCTTAATTTTTACATATAAGTGTCACATGCTAATAATCGTGAAATTTAGGAGTAGGTGGTAATTTATGTTGTGTCTTTCAATTTTTCAACGCTCGTGCTGTTAGGGATGTTCCCAAATTGGAATATGGTTATTTTTTTATAAAACCAAATTGGAATTGTTTGAATTTGAAGAAAAAAATATCCGATATAGCCCCGTTAGTTTTGTTAACTACTTAATTTTTTAGGTAAGAAAAAACTATTTAATTTTTTATTTTAATTTTAACCTTCTAATATTCAGAAAAACGGAACCATGATAATTTAGAATTTTGTGAAATAAATAAATAATTTTATTTTTTATTAATAAAATTTATTAATCACTTGATTAAAATATTTAATTTATTTGATTCTAAAGTTAAAATATTTAATTTATTTGATTCTAAAGTTCAATCCAATTCAAATTATTTAATTTAAGATTGAATTGATTTTTTATTTTATTAAAAGTGACTAGAATACTAAAATTAAATTAAATTGCAAAGTACGCTAATTAATCCAACACCAAACATCATATATTGAATAGCGAGGTTAGTTAATGGAAATAATTGAATTCATGTAGCTAATTATTGACTATACTCATAATAAATCGAAACATGTAAATATTTTGGTTTGGTACTTAGATTTTAATACATAGAATACGAAAATCAATTTTTTTTTCAATTTTTTTTTGGGTTCAAGTGATGTGCCATTGCATTGAATTGGATGTTGATGAACACCCCTACTTGCAACAAACTTTATACTCTTCTCATAAAACATTATTTCTATTTCATCTACTCACAAGCAACGTACATAGTAAACAAATATAAATATCACTTTGCCATTTAACACTATATTTGTTTCTAAGATTCCATTGCATTGGATATATAATTTTAGAAAAAGCTAATTAAAGTGACTTTGCTCACCCTTTAAATGCTAGAGTATGTAACTTCATTTTCTTCAAGGAAAAAACAGTTACAACGTTTTCTTATCTTATTAATTTCACAAATGCCTATTCTCAACCTTTTTCCTGCTATGACAGAGTGGTTTTCTAGCAATGGTTGTTATGCATGTAGGCTATTGATGAAAGCTTTTGAGAAGCTTATTTTTGCTGAGTTTATTTTCATTTTAGCTCTAGGTATGTTGCCTCATCTCTCACTTGTAACATTATGAATTTGTTTTTTAAGTACAAATGTAAGAAATTAGTGGTCACGTTAATTTATCAGATTTAAAAATGTGACCTCCTTAACGGTCATTAATTCAGTGTCTTTGAATTTATTAATTGAGTTAACTATGGTTGTCAATTCCTAAGAAAAACATTGCTATATGTCATATCATATTGTACATTTCATAGTTTAGGCATGTAATTTGAGGTCCAAAGTTCAAGAATTGGTTACAACTAACTAGTAATGCTTGATGTTGGTGTATAGGAGGGTCCATAGTGGGAATAATTGCAGGAGCAATTCAAGGGCATACCACAGAAGGTGGTTTTCTTGAAGGAGTTGGCAAAGGAGCTGTTACAGGTGCCATTGCAGCTCTTGAATTGTTCAATCCTGCTGTTTCTGATGAGCCAGTGTCTAAGGTAATGCTGCAAGTTCCATACTTTGTTAGTAGGATAGATTCTTGTTGTTAGGTGTTTGGATGACACATTAGACACTCACCTACATGCCAGTTTTGTAGGGTTGAGTTAAATTCAATCCAAATTTTATGATGATATATGAGTCTATGTAAGATCGGTTGGATCATCAGTTGTGATTAGGCCACTCGGGTTGCACTCTCAATATCCAATCTTGAGTATATTAAAAGTTTTACATTAAATAAGATATAATTTGAAAATATTACTATTCTGAATCGAGATCAAAGAACGCATATATGAAAGCAAAGTTCTATTAACGCTTATATTTTTCATCAACGAGACTTTAACCTAATATCTTATATAAATTGGTCTAGAATTTAGACTCTTGGTATCTGGAATCTGCATTGGACTATAATTCATCTCATCAGAGTCGAGAGAACTTATATAAACAAAGCTATATTTGTTTTATTTTTTCTGTCCTCAAGACTACAAATCAATAGATTACTTAAAGAGAAATTAAGTTTTTCACCACTTGAATCAACCAACACTGGTAAACCAATTGGCTACTCTGGACTCATTTTACATTGATATTATTGTTCACTAGGCCATGTCCAAGGCCTCTCTCTTTTAGTATGTTCTAATGGTTTTAAATTAGTTCTGCAACCGCAATTACGAACCACAATATAGCATTTTTTTAGGTATTTGCAATTTTATCTATAATAAACACAGTTGTATGTATTTTATAACAGTATAGAAGTTTGTTGCATAACTACAATCGTAACTGCAACCACAATTCTTCATACATAAATGTTTGTCGGACACAAAATCCAACATCAACATCGTATGTATATATGATTTTCTCTCTCCTCAATTTCAACACCACTTACTTTTAAATTGTATTTTATATTATATCAAATATCGTGTCTAACTTTTGTGTGTCTAAATAACAAATCTCTTTCTTTATATTAATGGTTGAAGAACTCAAGTGTGGGGTTACATATTAATGAACTTCTTCTAAACTTGGTGCTGATTTGTAGGTTGTCCTATTGAAAGGTTTATTTAATGGGAAAGTATTTATGGAATGGATATGTCCAGCTGTTGCACAAGCTTATGAATGTCATGTAAGGATAAACATTAGAATTTTATTTAATTATTTAGTTATAATGATATCAAAGTTACTCAGATTTGGTGAATCATTTGTTTCAGATCAACACACAAGGAACAACAAACAGAGAATCATCAGATGTTTATGATGATAGAGGAGTCACACTCAAAGGCATGCCCCACAATTTTATTCAAAAGCTTCCTGTTCAGGAATTTGAATCTACCGAAATGTTGAAATATTACCATGAAAAAACGTGTTGCTCAATTTGCTTCCTGGTAAGAAAAAGCTATTAATTATTGGTTGAAGTTCAAACGAATTCCACCAAATTTACATGAGATATATAATTTGGTGGAATTTTATAAATTTTAATTAGTAAAAAATTTAATAAAATATGTGTGTTAAATAATATATTTTGAATAATGTAGATATTATTTTTGTCTACGAATGATTTAAATTTGTGTTTAATTATTTGGTTTAATTGTAGTTTAAATTTTTTAATGTTTATTAATTTACGAAATTGGTTTTTTCTATTTTAAAAGTCGTCAGTTTTTGTCTCTCTCATATTTTTGAATTAAAAAAATGATGATTTGATATTATTTAAATAATGTGACATATGATATGTTAATGTAGAATAATTAACATTTGTGAAATTGCAATAAAACCTTTTAAAAACTTAACTTTTAATTTCAAAAAAATTTCATTTTTGTAATTTAATTAATAACATATAAAAAATTAATGAATCTGAATGGTTTTATATCATAAAATCGTATGTTACATTAAAAATATAATTATTTAGTTATAATGATATCAAAATTATAATTAAATTAAATTATTTACAATTAATTACTTATTGGGATTGATTCTGATAAATAAAAAATATATAAAATAATTTATAATTAAATATATTTATGTATAAATAAGTTGGATGATAAACTTGAGACTAAAATTTAATTATAAAAACAACTTCAAATTTTATACTCAAATTAAAATTAATTTTATTCAAAAATATTAAATATGTAAAAAAATCAAATCTACCTAAAACCGGATCTTGGTTGAGGCAGGTAGGACATGGCCACTCCAAAACTTTTAATTTTTTCTATATTAAATATCAAATATATTTATACATATTGTACCCTAAAATAGCAATTATATACATAATATTGGACCACTCTGGCGCAGTGGTAAAACTTTGTTTTGCAACTTTAAGATTCAAGTACAAGTTCAAGTGTTACCTAAACGGTTATTTATTATCTTAGGCAAAAATATTGGTCAGGTATTTAATATAAATTTTAGTGGCACTATTTATCACTAACTTGTCTTATAGAAACTATTGCATATATAATTAATATTCTGCAGGACTTTGAGGAAGGAGAGTGTGTGAAGATACTTCCAAATTGTTGCCACATTTTTCATTTGGATTGCATTGACGAATGGTTAGTCCAAAAAGGATCGTGCCCAATGTGTCGAGCTTATGTCACACATTTATGAATTGGTGGATCAATTTTCATGAAATATGCGTATATATGATAACAAGTTGGGTTAGGTAGAACCCAATTTTGATTAAAAATAAATAAAAAATTCAAATGGATAAAGTTAATGGCACATTTATATTGGTTCTGCTGAAATTCTGGATAGATATTCAGCTAACTAATATAAAGTGTCGAGGAATTAATTTGAATTTTGTGGAAAACATATTTATAATCATGCCTTCAATAAATATTTATAGAAATTAAACTTAATTAATCAAAAATTTGAATACCTTAACAATAATGTGTACTAATTTTAAATGTTTTGAAAGAAAAAAGAAATGCAGTGTATATTTATTTTGAATAGTACAATACACATTAAATAAAATGACTATTATATATATATATAAGATTTAATTGCATTTGAAGTCTCCTAATTTTTACTAATTTATAAAATTGATCCATCTATTTTAAAATTTAACAGTTTTAGTTTTTCATTCTGATTTTTTAACTAAAAAAATAGCGATGTAGGATGTTTTAAATAACGTGACATTTGATATCATAAAGTAGAATGATTAACATCCATAAAATCGTAATAATATTCTCTAAAAATTTAACTTTCAACTTCAATTTTTTTATTTTTATAATTTAATTAATGATATATGAATAATTAATGTGTCTAAATGATTATATGTCATTAAATCGTATGTCACATTATTTAAAGTATGTTAAATTACATTTGTGGTCCCTTAACTTAATTTCAGGTAACGTTTTAGTCCTTTATCTTTTTTTTTTCCCGACTTGGTCCTTTATTTTAATTTTAAGTGACAATTTGATATTTTATGTTTTAAAATTTCAACAATGTTATCCTTTTTTATACAAAAATTCAAAAAAAAAAATCAAAACTCATAAAATTAATTATATTCTTCAATATAATACAAATTTCATCAAATTCGTAACGCAAATCTTCAAATAAACTCATGTTTTCATACTTTATTTGATATTGTTAGGAATAAAGGACTAAATCGGGAGAAAAAAAAAGATAAATGACTAAAACGTTACCTGAAATTAAGTTAAGGGACCACAGATGTAATTTAGCATTTAAAGTATGTTAAATTATTATTTTTTGTTAGTTCAAAAATATGAATAATAAACCAAAACTATAGACTTTCTTATTATTTCAATTCAAATAGAGAGACATATTGACCATAATATTTTACTTGTCAGTATTTTTTTATTCACTTACTTATGTGACACATTATTGTAAGACCCATAATTTTAAAGTACCTTTTATGTATTTTTGGTATATTTTGGATTTTGGCTCGGAGGCTTTTAAGCCAAAGTTAATAATATTTTGGAGTTTTATAATCAAAAAGATATTTCGATGCCAATTAGAATTTCCCGTCGATAAATAAATTGAATTTAACTGCGGAAAATACTTTACGGTTAATTTAAGGCGTTTCGGGTGAAACGGTAATTTAATAAATATCTAGATTTTGAGATATTTGTTAAGTTATATTTATTTTTTATATATGTTTGCTTGGAGGGAAAAAGAAAGGAAAACTAGAAGGAAGGAAAAGGAAAAGAAAATAGTATATAAAGGAAGGAAGGAAAAAGGAAGAAAGGAAAAACAAAGGAAAGAAATAGAAAGGAAGGAAAATCTCAAATTCCATCTTCTTCCTCTGAACTCACGTGAGCTTTCACCAAAAATCCATCCTTTCTCCATTTCTCGTTTTCGTTGCTTCCTTTTCTTCAAAGCTAGTGACCCAAGGTCGGGTATGAGTTAAATCAAGGTTTTTGCAACTCCACTCTTCCTCTTTGATTCGAAAACGAAGAAAAACGGTTTTGAGATCCAAACACAAACCCCTCTGTTTCTCCTTGATCCAAACCTCATTTCTCGAAGAGATAGAAGGGAAAGTTGCTCACCTCCGTGCTACGGTGCTAGTGCACTAATTTGGAAGCGGCGTTGCGAGCGGAGATTTTACCGGAATTACTCACGGTACCGGAAACGTCCGTTAAAGCTAACGTTGAGGTAAGGGCTCCTTCCAAACTTCTAGCTTGCATTAGGGACTTATCTGTAGTTGTGTGGGAAGGAATTTGTTAGGGTTAAATGTATCGATTTGGGGAAAAACGAAACTAGTGCGTTATGGGTAAAAACCTTAGAGTTAGGTTTTGTTTATAGTGATGAATGTTTCGTGGTAAATGAAATTTGATGTATCTGGGTGTTATGTTGCGTGATTTGTGTTCGTTGTATTTGGTGTGTTCGTACTTGATGTTTGTTAATTGGTGTGGTTGTTGTGAATTATGGTTTGAATGTGAAAGTATGTTTGAATTTGTTTCTGTGGAATTTGAAAACCATTAGAGTTAAACGAGTATTAAAAATGGGGAATCTTTTAATACCTCGGTTTGCTTAATGTGTATTTGAGGGAAATGCTTAAGTTAACTGGGCGTTGAGAATGGGGAATCTCTTAATGTCTCGGTTACTTAACTATCGTTTTTGAAAATCGTTTCGGTAAATGAGTATTAAGAATGGGGAATCTCTTAATATGACTGTTTGCTTAACGTTTTGTTTTGAAAATCATTAAGTTAAATCGGTATTAAGAACGGGGAATCTCTTAATGACTTATTTAATTAATGTTGTTTGAAAGTCGTTTAAGTTAAATGGGTATTAAAAATGGGGAATCTTTTAATATCTGCATTTGCTTAACGATTGTTGTGAATGGAGTCTGTGTATGCTCATGCATTTCATTTGGTAAATTGTGTCGACCCGTGATAGGTGACACCTTGGTAAACTGTACGGACCCGTGATAGGTTGTACGTTTGCGATTTACATTTTAGTAAATCGTGTTGACCCGTGATAGGTGACACCATGGTAACTGTACTGACCCGTGATAGGTGGTACATTTACGATTTACATTTTTGGTGAATTGTGCTGACCCGTGATAGGTGGCACCTAGGTAAACAGTACTGGTCTGTGATAGGCGGTACGTTTACGATTCCCGCTTTTTCTTTTAGTAAATCGTGTTGACCCGTGATAGGTGACACCATGGTAACTGTACTGACCCGTGATAGGTGGTACATTTACGATTTACATTTTTGGTGAATTGTGCTGACCCGTGATAGGTGGCACCTAGGTAAACAGTACTGGTCTGTGATAGGCGGTACGTTTACGATTCCCGCTTTTTCTTTTAGTAAATCGTGTTGACCCGTGATAGGTGACACCTCGGTAAACTGTACTGACCCGTGATAGGTGGTACGTTTACGAGTTACTATTTAGAAAATCGAGTTGACCCGTGATAGGTGACACCATGGTAACTGTACTGACCCGTGATAGGTGGTACGTTTATGATTTACGCATTTTAGTAAATCGTGCTGACCCGTGATAGGTGGCACCTCGGTAATTGGTACTTTGGCCTGCGATAGGCGGTACAATTATGATTTACGGCCCTTCGAGGAGGGTTTTGGTTTGGAATTCCGAGTCCATGCATTTTGGCATATACGCATTGCATTAGGGTGCCTGGCACGCGAGTCATGTTTGATTTGAGTTTATGATTGAGTGATTCGAATTTTGATTTATCGTGATAACTGAGATGAAGGTGTTAAGTGCTATGTGTTGTGTATTGTGTGTGAGTATGATGGTTATCGAACCTTCGTGTGTCGTAGTAATCGCGTAGGAATTGCTAAGTGTTAAGTTGTG
>NC_021164.2:50451883-50488972 GCF_000331145.2 Cicer arietinum | reverse complement strand
TCAAAGTTAAATTTCTTTATCAAATCAGAACAGTATTTAGATTGACTAATGAAAATGCCTTGCTTTCTTTGGTTAATTTGAAATCCCAAGAAATATGACAGTTCACCCATCATTGATGTAAGACCCGTAATTTTAAAGTACCATTTATGTATTTTTGGTGTATTTTGGATTTTGGCTCGGAGGCTTTTAAGCCAAAGTTAATAATATTTTGGAGTTTTATAATCAAAAAGATATTTCGATGCCAATTAGAATTTCTCGTCGATAAATAAATTGAATTTAACTGCGGAAAATCCTTTACGGAGAATTTAAGGCGTTTCGGGTGAAACGGTAATTTAATAAATATCTAGATTTTGAGATATTTGTTAAGTTATATTTATTATATTTATATATGTTTGTTTGGAGGGAAAAAGAAAGGAAAACTAGAAGGAAGGAAAAGGAAAAGAAAATAGTATATAAAGGAAGGAAGGAAAAAGGAAGAAAGGAAAAGCAAAGGAAAGAAATAGAAAGGAGGGAAAATTGAATTTTCCATCTTCTTCCTCTGCACTCACGTGAGCTTTAACCAAAAATCCATCCTTTCTCCATTTTTCGTTTTCGTTGCTTCCTTTTCTTCAAAGCTAGTGACCCAAGGTTGGGTGTGAGTTAGATCAAGGTTTTCGCAACTCCACTCTTCCTCTTTGATTCGAAAACGAAGAAAAACGGTTTTGAGATCCAAACACAAACCCCTCTGTTTCTTCTAGATCCAAACCTCATTTCTCGAAGAGATAGAAGGGAAAGTTGCTCACCACCACGCTACGGTGCTAGTGAACTAATTTGGAAGCGGCGTTGCGAGCGGAGATTTTACCGGAATTACTCGCGGTACCGGAAACGCGCGTTAAAGCTAACGTTGAGGTAAGGGCTCCTTCCAAACTTCTAGCTTGCATTAGGGACTTATCTGTAGTTGTGTGGGAAGGAATTTGTTAGGGTTAAATGTATCGATTTGGGGAAAAACGAAACTAGTGCGTTATGGGTAAAAACCTTAGAGTTAGGTTTTGTTTATAGTGATGAATGTTTCGTGGTAAATGAAATTTGATGTATCTGGGTGTTATGTTGCGTGATTTGTGTTCGGTATATTCGGTGTGTTCGTACTTGATGTTTGTTAATTGGTGTGGTTGTTGTGAATTATGGTTTGAATGTGAAAGTATGTTTGAATTTGTTTCTGTGGAATTTGAAAACCATTAGAGTTAAACGAGTATTAAAAATGGGGAATCTTTTAATACCTCGGTTTACTTAATGTGTATTTGAGGAAAATGTTTAAGTTAACTGGGCGTTGAGAATGGGGAATCTCTTAATGTCTCGGTTACTTAACTATCGTTTTTGAAAATCGTTTCGGTAAATGAGTATTAAGAATGGGGAATCTCTTAATGACTCGTTTACTGAATGTTTTGCGAGAAAATCGTTTAAGTCAAAAGTATATTAAGAATGGGGAATCTCTTAATATGACTGTTTGCTTAACGTTTTGTTTTGAAAATCATTAAGTTAAATCGGTATTAAGAACGGGGAATCTCTTAATGACTTATTTAATTAATGTTGTTTGAAAGTCGTTTAAGTTAAATGGGTATTAAAAATGGGGAATCTTTTAATATCTGCATTTGCTTAACGATTGTTGTGAATGGAGTCTGTGTATGCTCATGCATTTCATTTGGTAAATTGTGTCGACCCGTGATAGGTGACACCTTGGTAAACTGTACTGACCCGTGATAGGTGGTACGTTTACGATTTACTTTTTGGTAAATCGTGTTGACCCGTGATAGGTGACACCTCGGTAAACTGTACTGACCCGTGATAGGTTGTACGTTTACGATTTACTATTTAGTAATTCGTGTTGACCCGTGATAGGTGACACCTTGGTAAACTGTACTGACCCGTGATAGGTGGTACGTTTACGATTTACTTTTTGGTAAATCGTGTTGACCCGTGATAGGTGACACCTCGGTAAACTGTACTGACCCGTGATAGGTGGTACATTTACGATTTACGTTTTTGGTGAATTGTGCTGACCCGTGATAGGTGGCACCTTGGTAAATTGTACGGACCCGTGATAGGTTGTACGTTTGCGATTTATATTTTAGTAAATCGTGTTGACCCGTGATAGGTGACACTTCGGTAAACTGTACTGACCCGTGATAGGTGGTACATTTACGATTTACATTTTTGGTGGATTGTGCTGACCCGTGATAGGTGGCACCTAGGTAAACAGTACTGGTCTGTGATAGGCGGTACGTTTACGATTCCCGCTTTTTCTTTTAGTAAATCGTGTTGACCCGTGATAGGTGACACCATGGTAACTGTACTGACCCGTGATAGGTGGTACATTTACGATTTACATTTTTGGTGGATTGTGCTGACCCGTGATAGGTGGCACCTAGGTAAACAGTACTGGTCTGTGATAGGCGGTACGTTTACGATTCCCGCTTTTTCTTTTAGTAAATCGTGTTGACCCGTGATAGGTGACACCATGGTAACTGTACTGACCCGTGATAGGTGGTACATTTACGATTTCCGCTTTTTCTTTTAGTAAATCGTGTTGACCCGTGATAGGTGACACCATGGTAACTGTACTGACCCGTGATAGGTGGTACATTTACGATTCCCGCTTTTTCTTTTAGTAAATCGTGTTGACCCGTGATAGGTGACACCTCGGTAAACTGTACTGACCCGTGATAGGTGGTACGTTTATGATTTACGCATTTTAGTAAATCGTGCTGACCCGTGATAGGTGGCACCTCGGTAATTGGTACTTTGGCCTGCGATAGGCGGTACAATTATGATTTACGGCCCTTCGAGGAGGGTTTTGGTTTGGAATTCCGAGTCCATGCATTTTGGCATATACGCATTGCATTAGGGTGCCTGGCACGCGAGTCATGTTTGATTTGAGTTTATGATTGAGTGATTCGAATTTTGATTTATCGTGATAACTGAGATGAAGGTGTTAAGTGTTATGTGTTGTTTATTGTGTGTGAGTATGATGGTTATCGAACCTTCGTGTGTCGTAGTAATCGCGTAGGAATTGCTAAGTGTTAGGTTGTGGACTTGATTAGGAATGACTTAGGTTAATTCATGAATTTTTGGAAAACTGATCAGGGAAATCGATTTCCCAATCGATTGGATGGAAGACAGGGGCTTGGCCAAATGAACAAAATCGATTAGCCAATCGATTTTGTAAATCAGCCTTTTTAAAATCCCTTTCGAAATCGATTGCCCAATCGATTAGGCCTTAAGTCAGGGGCTCAGGAACCAATCAATCGATTTACCAATCGATTGAATTCAGCCCAGGATTCTGTTTTCATTAAGAATCCCTCACCAAATCGATTAGGAAATCGATTGGCTCGAAACCAGGGGCTCAGGAACCAATCAATCGATTTACCAATCGATTGAATTCAGCCCAGGATTCTGTTTTCATTAAAAATCTTCACCCCAATCGATTGCCCAATCGATTGGCTCAGTGAAAATCCTCATTTTTAGTTGTATGATTAATTGCTCATGAATCTATCCATGTTTTGTTTTATCATGTGTTAATTAGGAGATCGAGAACTGCATTTTCCCTTCATTTTCATTGGCAATGTAATGTATGAACTTTTCGCACATTGAAAATCCTGTTAAGATGCATGCTTAGTTAAAAAGTTGTTTTGAGCATTCAAAAACTTAACTGCTATGTGTTAACTGTTATTTTCTGGTTGGTGACCCTTTACACTATTGTGGAAATCTGGGCTTTGCCCTCAGATGAGAGTCAGGACGGCCCTACTGGTTCGTACCCTACGGACAGGGATGGAGATGGGAATGCTTGACTGCGGTTGTGTTAGGAGGATCTCACGGGGCGCGTGGAGATTACTCAGGGTGTATAGTTTTTGGTAGGATGATCAGATTAGGATGATGTATAGGGACTAGGGGTCCTTCTTTTTGGTTTGGAGTATTTTAGTTCTGGAAAACTGTACTTATACAAATATTATCAGTTTTATATCATCTTTGAATGGGTTCCATGTACCATTTGATGTTTATGTAGAAATGTTTTGGATTTGTAATTGGAGAAACTTTTCCGCTGCTTGTAAATTATAATGACTCAATTATTTATCCAAAAGCTTTTCCTGATTTATTTCTTTGTTCGTTTTTAATTACTTTTAGAAAAAAAAAAAATATACCCTCGCTTTGAAAAACGGGGTGTTACAATTATCACATTTATCTGATACATCATCAACTAAAAAGTTAAATTTTAGTCAAATTTTATATAGGGATTATTTTGCTCTTCATATATAAAATAGGTATAAATTAGTTTGAGCCTTCAATTTTATGAGACATTAAATTAAATTGAATTAAAATTGTGAGGAATGAAATTGAATCTTTAATATAAAATTTATAGAGTTAACCTATTTAATAAAAATTACTTAATTCAACTATTAAATTACTAAAGTTTACATTCGACAAAAGATTTTGAATCAAAGTATTTACTAATGAGGTGAATTACTCTCTACTCCCTGTTCTCACTTGTTGGTAAATCATATGGTTATCTCGCAATGCTAAAATATTGTCATATGAGTGTATGACAAATAGAAAGATTGTGAAATCCTTATTATAAAATCAACGCCCTTATCACTCCCCTGCTCTAAATTTTAGGTATGTGTCCTTTATCTCCTCCAAAGGCACACTCCTTCCTTCTCTCAATAGTAATTTATTGTAAAAAAAAAATTATTTCAATGTTTAATATAATTTGTATTTAATATCCAATTAGTTTACACAGTTAGATTTAGTCGTAGTTAGCTAGTTTGTTAACTAATTAACTAATATTAGTTAGTCTTAGTTTAATTAGTTAGTTGTTTATCTAATTAGTTATACAAGTTTATATTCTCTTTGATGTAATGCATTCTCTTAATTATTAATATTATTTAGTTTATGTATTTTTATTTATCTCTTATCAATCACTTAAATAAAAAATTGTACTATAATATCGAAAATATAATTATTCCACTACATTTTTCTCAAACTTTTCTTAAGAAAATTTTTATCAAAAATTAATTGAATTTTTGTTACTCTTTTATTTTTCTTTTTAAATTTTAAAGTTTCCCATAAAAATTCTAAATGAATGGGATTCATTTTTTCAACCACTTTCTTTAATCATCAAAACCAAAAAAATAAAATAAAATAAAGTTCTTTCAAGAAGCAAGAACCTCATAATTTCATATATCATTTATCAATGAAGGAAGAGGAAGGATATGAGTAAGGAAGATAAACAATTGTGAGGGAAAAACATCTCAAGCAATGGAGCGATGCATACAAAAAGGTGGAAGGCGTGACAAAAAAAATAAATAAATAAGATGATGAAAAATACATCAAATTAATCTTCTAAAATAAAAAAACTCAAATTTTCATCAAAATCAACTATCATATTAAAAGAAAATATCACTCTTTTAATTATTAATTTACTTCTTTTCACTTCTCTTTTATTAATAATTTAAATTAGAAATCATATTACTTTTTTTAATTATATCATTTAATTATGTTCGCATCACTATTAGTATAATATTTTTTATTATGCAATTATAATTTTGATAGTATATCAGTATTATAAAAATAATTTTATAGAAGTTATAGTATCTCTTTAATAACGGGACGAAAGGATGTAACACTTTATTAATATACTAGGTAGATATGAAGATAGATGCCTTTATACATCGTTATAGTCGAACTCAAGAACGTGGGCATACGTCAGCAGTCGCACCTAATTCATCCTTAGTATATCCAGCACGGGTCAAGTCAAACTTTCAAGTATGGAACGACCAAATTTTAAATATATTATTACATATAAATAATTTGTAATTTTAGAATTAATTAATTTCTCTAAAATATTATTCTTATTTATTAAAAAGTATAAAATATCTAAAGTAAAAAACATACAAAAATTGAATCTTATATGTCTTAAACATTTGATTTATTTCTAGGAGTTTGCATCTTTTTTTTATTTTTGTCTATGTAAGTTTTTTTTCTTTTCAATTAAATCATGTAAGTTCAATTTAGTTTTAAAATCATTTTTGCCGTTAGTTGCTGTTAAAAAACAAAAATTATGTGACAAAAGAAGGAGTGACTGACAAAAGAATAAATTAAATAATTAAAAAAATAAAATTAAGTAATTAAATTGATTAAAAAAGAAATGGAAAAAAATGAAGGAAAGATGAAAGTATTATCTTTTAGTCTCTCTATCCAAAACCCAATAATAAGTTTGACGACTAAAGTTTTATCTTCTTTTCTCTATCATTGCATCACCATTATCAGATCATCAATATCGAATCACCATCATTGTATTACCAACACAAAATTGACAATTATAAGGGGTCTACAAAAAAATAATTAAACTTAGTAAATATAAACTATAACTACAAATAATATACATAAAAATAACAAAATTAAGAAAAATTACACACATGCTAATGTGGACATCTCCAAAATCGATGTTTAGGATTTTCATCAGTGTTAGATATGAATATACACATCGCTTTCTTTTATCCACATTCAGACAATTGAAAATGAGTTGACTTTGTTGCAGATGAAGACAACGTCATGGTTGAACAAAAAAAGAAGATTTGAAGATGATGGTGATGCGATTATGGTAATTCAAAGATGACGATGTGATATTAGTGATATGGTAACAATGATACGATGATACAAAAAGGAAGAGAAAATCCAAATCTATTTTTGACTTTCGATGGAGGGACTAAAACATAACACCTTAAATTTTCCTTCATTTCTTTTTTCTATTTCTTTTTTAATCAATTTAATTACTTAATTTTATTTTTTTAATTATTTAATTTATTTCCATCATGTCACTCCTCTGTTTGCCACATAATTTTTTTTTTCAAAAGCAACTAACGGCATAAATAATTTTAAAATTAAATTAAACTTACATGATTTAAATTAAAAAAAAAAAACTTACAAAAACAAAAATGAGAAAAACGTAAACTTAGAAAAATGAACCAAATATTTAAACCATCTTATATAAAGATAAATAACTAAGCATATAATATAGTATGGTTTAAAAAAATATTGTATACTAGTGTTATAGTAAGAGTTATATATTGGAAAAAAAATAAGGGCATTTTTTAGGAATTATTAACAAATAACAATGTCACGTGATTTTTTTAATTAAAAATATGATACGAACAAATTACACCAATTAAGGACATTATAATTCAAAGTCGCCAAAATTTAAAAGATTGAATATACGAACAAACTCACAACATCCAAATTAATAATATAGAACGGAAAAATATCTACAAATATGACAAATCCTACAAAAAAATATTGAGGTGTCTGAAATATCTATGCTTTCAAAGCTGTAACATTGATGACGTCAAACTCATTGATTAAATTTGCACTTGATCGAAACTAATTTGTTAATATGAACGAAAGAACATTACAACAATACGAAAGAAAAAAAAGCATCACACTAAGACGCCGAACAAACATTGTGCCACACAAAGACAAATAAACCACAAAAGAAAAATTAAATGTGTGTAAAAATCATTTATTTAAACAAAATATAATATGAAATGATTTAGAGAGATGATTTTATATCAAAAATTGGCCCTAAACTTCCTATCTTTGGTAAAAAAAAAATTAAGAGTTGATCAAAAGAATCATGAAATATAAACAACACCATGAAAACATAAAATTGAAATGAGTGACAACAATCTAAACTTAGAGTTTTGTGGAATGGAGAGTTGTTGGATGAATTTACTCCTAATAGAGGTATTCAATAAGATGATATTCTATCTCTTTACATTTTTGTTCTTTGTATTAAATATCTTTTCCATTTGATTTCCTTTGAAGTCAATCAAAACTTGTGGAAATTGAATAAGATTTCAAAACTTGTGGACTTATGATATCTCACCTGTAGACGACATACTTCTTTTTTCATAACCAAATTTGGATAAAGTTGAGCTTATTAATTCTATACTAGGTGTTCTTTACCTAGCTAGTGACAAAAAATCAATAAAGATAAATCTAGGTTTTTTTCTCCAAAATTGTGGGATGACACGAGAAACATAGTTTGAGTGTTGCTTTGGCGATCCAAGCTACGAAAGATCTTGGGAAATACCTTGTTGTTCCTATTCTTTATAAAAGAGTCTCTAGAGGCACTTATTTGTTTGTGCTGGGAAAAGTTGGCCAACGTCTTAATGATTGGAATTCCAATACTTTGTCTTTTGTAGGTTGTGTAACTTTTGCTAAATCTATCATCCAAGCACTCCTTACATATGTTATGCAAATTTTCATCTTACCTACAACAATTTGTAATGAGATTGACAAAATTTATTGTCGGTTTATTTGGGGTGACTGATAACTCTTAAATATATGAGTTATTTAGTAATTTTTTAGACTTGAATATGCAAATCATTGAAGAAATATTTTAATCAGATTGGTATTTTTTGTTTAAGTTGGAATTTTGGTAGGTTTTGTTGAATTTGTGCAAGAAAATATATTTTGATTAATTATGGAGCAATGTTGAAGGAAGGTGCAACATTTGAGTGCATTACCTGAACGTACAACAAGAGCACATAAATGTAAGACCCATAAGTGCAAAATTTTAATAAAACAATTTGGGATATTTAATCACATAAGGGACACATTATAAAGAATATTTAAGCTATTCTATCACTTTATTACATTGGACCAAGGATTTCTTTATGAATGAGGATAAAAGTGGCCTAAATTGTAGAGAGAAAAGTGATCCAAAATGCACTACGTCAAAAATGACATTTTATAGCGCGTCTTTTATAGCGCTTATTAAATACAAGCGTTGTTGTATGATATTTTAAAAATAACGGATGATACAACAGTGTTTTTTTTGACAAGCGCTGTAAAAGACTTTGATTTCACATAATTAAAGGACTTATTAGAGCGCTTTTTGGAAAAGCGCTGTAAAAAAGTTTTAAAAAAAAATAAGGAGGTCTTTTATAGCGCTTTTGGACAAGCGCTTTAAAAAGTCTGTAAAAAAGCGTTGTAATAGACTTTCAAAAAATAAAATAAGGAGGTCTTTTACAACTCTCTTTAAAAAAGCGCTGTAATGGCTTTTAAAAAATAAAATAAGGAGGTCTTTTATAGCGCTTTTTTAAAAAGCGCTGTAATAGGCTTTTAAAAGTAAAATAAGGAGGTATTTTACAGCGCTCTTTAAAAAAAACGCTGTAATAGGCTTTTAAAAAATAAAATAAGGAGGTCTTTTACAGCGCTCTTTAAAAAAAGCGTTGTAATAGGCTTTTAAAAAATAAAATAAGGAGGTCTTTTACAGCGCTCTTTAAAAAGCGATGTAATAGGCTTTTAAAAAATAAAATAAGGAGGTCTTTTATAGCGCTTTTTTAAAAAGCGCTGTAATAGGCTTTTAAAAGTAAAATAAGGAGGTATTTTACAGCGCTCTTTAAAAAAAACGCTGTAATAGGCTTTTAAAAAATAAAATAAGGAGGTCTTTTACAGCGCTCTTTAAAAAAAGCGTTGTAATAGACTTTTAAAAGTAAAATAAGGAGGTCTTTTATAACGCTCAACAGCGCTCTTTAAAAAAAACGATGTAATAGGCTTTTAAAAAATAAAATATAATAGTAAATCGCTTTAGTTTCCTCTTTATTACATAAACTTCACTACACTTCAGTGTCCTTCTCCTCTTCATTATCCTTCTCATTGCGAACCCTAATGTCCCTACGAACCATATTGTTAACCATCTCCATTGCAAATTATCTCCATATTTGTTACTATCCCTACGAATATTATTACGTACTCTTCTCAATGAGAACCCTACTCTGTCCTACGAACCGTTCGTATTTCTGCGCCTTCTCATTGTTTCTTCTTAAACGAAACCGTAACCCTATGAACTCTACGTATTTCTTCACACTCTTCAGGTATTGTATTCATTTATTCATTTATTTCTTATATATATATATAATGTGTCTATTAATGTTAATAATCATATTTATTTGATAGTGTTTTACAAGTTTTCTGAGCTCAAATTGGTGCTACAGTGTCGAAGCAAAAATCAAATAAATCACATGGATTCCAATAAAGATTTGAAATGTATGGCTTTAAAATTTCATTAACAATCAATCCACAAATATTTATTGACTTATATGTTTTATTTTATAGTGCTCTCGTCAAACTAACAACATAGACTACGGATACTGTATATTACGATTTATGAAGGAGATTGTTGTTATAATCCCAGAAAGAGATCTAATTGAAATAAAGGAATGCATATTACAACGTTTTTTTTAAAAAAACGCCGTAAAACTAATACAACAAGCAGCGTGTTTTTAGAAGAGATTTACAGCGCTTTTTTTATTTTAAAGAGCGCTGTTGTATCTTTTTACAGCGCTGGAGACTACAACGCTTAATTTTTTGAAAAAGAGCTATAAATAGCTTAAAAAAACGTTGTAAAATACCATTTTTCACGTAGTGATGTCATATTTAAAAGATAGCAAGTGCATACCTAAAAGAGATAGTCTTAACTTAATTTTCAAAGCACCCATTATGTCCTAGCCACCATATACGTTCCCCTACCATATTCTATCACCATCATCATCTTTCACCATATTTTGGAGTCACTAAAGCTAGTTTTGGAGCTTTATGTTGAAGAAAATGGACTTGCACTTGGAACTAATGCATAAATAATTGCAACTGTTGTTTTGGCGTGTATTATTTATTTTTTCTTCATCCTTAATTCATTAAACTCAATTATAATAAAATTCTTTATGTTAGCTTGCATTTTGATGCTATTCCCTAAGCTCAATAAGAGCTAAAACTCTTTATAGTTAAGGATAATAAAATTATAATTAAATAAAGTTTATCTGTTAGTATGTTGTAGTGTTTTTAGCTTCCTTTTAAATAAATTGTTTTACTATTGTCTTTAGTTCTTAAATTGGTCACTTAAGTATTATTGTTAGTATCTTGAGCTTGGAAAAGGAAAAAGATGGAAATGTTTGATGTAATATGGATTAAATCAATATGCTTGAAAAAGATATTGATGGTAAACATTTAGGAATAACTTTTAAGTCCATAAGAAACCTTTGTGCCATTAATGTCACATGATTGGATTTGTATTATGAACCTAGAAATAATATCAATCCAGTGAAAATCATGATAATTGAGTTGGAAAATCCCTAAGTTCAAATGGTCCTAGAAATGTTATAGTATGATGCAGCATCGTGAAACATATACACATATTTTATAACTGAGTTGTATCCTTAACTATTATTTATCCTTTGAATCTTAGACAAACTTTCTCTCATTATTTCTTGCATACTTGATCTTAATTTTACTTTTGACTATTAACAACAAATGCTTATCTTTTGTTACTTGTTGCTTTGAATCTTTACTAATTAAAACTTATAGATTTAGATATATTTAGAACTTAGCAACATCAATCTTTATGGAAATGATATTCTACTTTCACTTTATTACTTGTCACAATTGTGTATACTTGCACATTTTTTTTTTTCGCAACAGTGACCATGACACTAAGAAAAAGCATCTATAGAGTTTGTTTCTATAGAGTTTTGATAAGGATATATTAACTTGAAAAAGCATCTATAGTGACAGTGACCTCTATAGAGTTTTGGTAAGGATATATTAACTTGGAAGTTGACAAGTGATGGTGTCTTTTTCTTATAATCTGCTTACAATTCCATTTCTAAGTCTGATAATCATTTGTTGCATATTATCTTTCGAGTTATTTGGTGCATGAATGGTCCTCATAAGATCCAATGTTTTCTATGGAAGTTGTGCCATGAGTCCTTGTTAACAAATAGAAATCAATTTGGATGGAAGATGACATACACTATGGTGTGTCATTTGTGTAATGCCTCTACTGAAAACCACTTCCACGCCTTAAGAGATTGTTGCCATGTGAAAGAGGTAAGGAATGTTTTTTTCCCTATGGTGTGTCATTTGTGTTCAGTCATTGAGGTAGAATTATGAGGTATTCTCCATGGCTTGAAGATTGCACGGGGTAGAAGTTTTCGTCAAATTCAGGTGTACTCTAATTCCTATACCACTATTCAGATTCTTTGAAATGGTTGCAGCAACACTCATCCAATCTCATATCTTGTGAAGTTCATTCTCTAGGTATATGATGTTTTGCTAAAACAAATTGCTAATGTTTCTCATGCTTTATTGGCATATGCTTCTTAGGTTTCCTTTCGTAGAGGTTTCTAGTCTTTTTTAATAGCCCATTTTGGTCATAACAAAAGAAGAAGAAGAAGGAAGCTCTCGTGGATATAATATGAAAACAAAGTTTAAATTATTGAATGAGAAGAGGTGTATTAGAAAAAGAGTGCTAATAGCAACACCTTATCTTGGGCCTTGAACACAAATTAGCTAGCCCAATTCAACTCACCTAATTTTAGGAAATTTTACCCTGGACCTCCTCAGTTATACCTATACCCCCATAATATTTTTAAAATGTCAACTTTTTTTTTGAATTTTTTTTCTATTTAGTAAACTCAAATTCAAATTCAAATTCACCTTTTTCTTTTTTACTATTTAAATATTTCTGGACCAATCAATCCGAGTTTTTCGATACGTAAAATATTTCTGAAAACTACTGGAAATTTTTTTATAAGATTTCTAGTACAAAATATTGAAACTATAAACTTTTTTAAAAAATTTTCTAATACAGAAGATTAAAAAGGTAAAAAGATTTAAGGTAAAAAAGTTTGTACCAAAAATTTTGAAAAAAAAATTCTGGTAAAATAGAAACATTTGACACTCACTTATACATCAAAAAACTAAAATGATATTGTGGATGAAAATGACAACTTTTAATATGTATTTAAGAATAAATATTTCAATTCATCACATTTGTGGGGGTAGGAATGCATATTGGAGTGTACAAGATAAAATTTAGATTTCCCTTACTTTACTGGATTTATTTTATATTAATATTCAATTTTTTAAAATTCTACACCAAATTGCACTACATTGAAAATAAAATACTGTTCTACTTTTTAAACCCTTTAGTAAGTCACACCCTGAACCTCCGAATATGTGAATAAATTTTTTTAGGCTATGCGACCATATAGTATGGTAAAATAAACTTTTTTGTCATTTTAATAAGTCAGTTATTGATTATTTAATAAATTAAAAATAATTTAATATTTAAAAAATCAAATACTATTAATAAAATAAATTAATAAATAATAATAATAATAATAATTGCCCTACACAAAAAAAAATCAATAACTATTTAGTGTATTTTGTTTCATGTTATTAATATAATTTACTATTTTTATTTATTATTATTTTTATTTATTAGATCTAAAAATAAATCTTGTTAACAAAATAGAATTAAGTGGCTAATTTATCTTCAATATAAAATAGAACTGTTATAATAATATAAATTTATCGATAAAATACGTTAAAATAACACGTTATTTGTTTTTGGCACATTTATTTAATCACACTTTTTTTTTTGTATTTTAATTTTATTTTACCAACTCCGTCTAATTTTGCAGATAAATTAGCCACTTAATTCTATTTCGTTAACAACTACTTCCTATATTTTTCCCGGATCTAATAAATAAAAGTTAATAAAATAATAAAAAAAATTATAATTAAAAATAGTAAATTATATTAATAACATGAAACAAAATACATTAAATAATTATTGATTGTTTTTTTTTTATGTAGGACAGTTATTATTATTATTATTATTATTATTAATTAAAGTATTTTATTTTATTAATAGTATTTTGATTTGTTAAATATTTAAATTATTTTTAATTTATTAAATAATCAATAATTGAATTATTAAAATGACAACAACAAATTTATTTTACCTCACTACATGGTTGTATCTTCAAAAAAGGAAGTTGTTAGCAAAGAATTAAGTGGCTAATTTATCTAGGATTTGTTAAAATAAAATAAAATATGAAGGAAAAAAATGCAGTTAAATAGATGTGCCAAAATAAAGTATTATATTATTTTAACAAGTTTGTCTTATTTTATAGATAACTTTATATTATTATAATAATTTTATATTTTATAAATAAATTAGCCACTTAAATCTTTTTAATAACAACTTTCTCTTATTTTATTTTTTAATCTAATAAATAAAAATTCATAAAAATAATTATAATTAAAAATAGTAAATTATATGAATAACACGAAATAAAATACATTAAATAATTTTGTTGATTATTTTTTTGGGTGTAGGATAGTTATTTTTATTTATTGATTGATATATTTTATTTTATTAATAATATTTTGATTTTTTAAATATTTAAATTATTTTTAATTTATTAAATAATCGATAATTAAGTTATTAAAATAACAAAAAAATTTACTTTATCTTACTACCTAAATACGACCTCTTATTTAGCCTAAAATAATTTTCCCAATCGCAGACACATGATGTAACTTCCTAAAAAGTTTAAAAAGTAAAACAATTTAATATTTTATTTGTAATGTAGAGTAATTTGGAGTACTAAGTTATAATAAAAAGATATTAATATAAAAAATCTTACTTTACTTGTCAAAATCCAAAAACTTAAATTGACGTATCAGAGAGACAAGCTACCAACGTTAAAATAAAACTCAACTATCTCAGTGAGCGAAGCTAGAGAGAGAAACAAACTAGATAGAGAGAGAAATGGCGTCTTGGTGTGCTGCAAGAACCTTCAACATTCCACCCATCAACGCCGGCGTTCTACACCGCCGTGCTTCATGGGCCGCCGGAATTGGCGGAGCATCAGTTGCCGGCACCGCCATGTGGCGTTCCTCTTCGTCTAAGCGCTCTTCGCCCTTCTTATGCTTGAGCCTTTCCACTGATGCTCGTAACTTCCGATCATTTTTTTTCTCTTCTTTCTCACAATTTGGTGCACCATTTTTTTTTAATTTTTTTTTTATTTTACATAAAAATGAATTTATAATTTGGTCAGTGAAAATGCTACTACTTGGAACAATTTGATCTCAAAAGTTTTCTTTTAGCTTACAAAGTTAACAACTTACGTACGCAAAATTATGTTATTAGGGTTCTCAATTTTCTAACAAGTTCATCCTTGGGGACCAATTTGTAATTACAAAAAAAATTGGGGAAAAAAGTTAACACAAGCAACAATTTTATTTTTTGTGATAGGGATTGTGTCTTTTATGCACAATGTTCGTATATGGACTTTTTGTTAGTAGTCTTGCTTACTATATGTTCATCTGTATAGTCTTGTAAGAGGATTTGTTTTTGGTCAAAATTTATATATGCATGAAATGGACCTTTAATTTTGTGGTTAAAATGTTCCTTATTAGGTGTTAATCTATATGCTAATTACAAATCAATAGTCATTGAGTACAATTTGCAATTTTGTTTTTGTTGTCATTTAATATAGGATTATTTAGTGTGATGATGCTTAACTGCATTGAAGTGTGTAAACTCACCCTTTATGGCTGGAAAATTGTATTATCAATGTTTATTCGAACTGTAAATTATGTATGCTTATTGACAGATATTTCAAGGGAGAAAGACATTGGTGTTTGCGAGAAAATCCTTCTTTGTAATGCTGTTTTCATTTATATATAAACAAAAATTATTGTGCTGTGTTAATCACTTTCTGATTGATTTTAGGGATTAAGGAAGCTGTTCAAACTGAAAAGGCCCCAGCGGCATTGGGACCGTATTCTCAAGCAATCAAAGCCAACGACCTTTTGTTTGTGTCGGGTGTACTTGGTCTTGTTCCTGAGGTTTGATAATTTAGTGTGCCCTTCTTTCAGCGTCTCAATTTACGTGTACAATTGTTCATTCATGCTGGCTGCATGATGTTGCTTTAACAATCAATGTTTTGCTCTATGATGCAGACGGGGAAGTTCGTCTCTGATGATGTTGAAGATCAGACTGAGCAGGTAGAAGAATATAAATCTGAACTTAACACCTTTTATTTTGTAATTCGTGGGAAATTTCTTAGTATTTGCACTTTGTCGCATTTCACTTTGACTTTTGGCATATGAGATTTGATTGTCCAAATCTCGGGCTTGAAATGCTGTTTCATTGGATTACTTGATTCCATAATCTTGAATGATTGTTATCATATTAAGTGTCACCTTTCTTGCAGTTTGAAACTATCCCTCCACACTTACCAGAAAGTGGATATGATTTAGAATGGCTGCTTAGAGTGAAAACACTTACTAGTTCAATGTTTATGAATCTGAGTTACCACCTTCTCTTTGGAAAAAAATTAATGGTCAATACATGAAACTAACTTGAAACCTTGATTATTCCAAGAAAACAGATTTCTCTTTTTAAGAAAACTTAGGTGTTACAGGAGCTAATTTTGGTAATATCCAATGAAATGGTTGATGCAATCATCAATATTTGTATATTTTGCCTATTATGAGATGTGCATAAAACAAAAAGTAAATTTTTTATTTATAAGAGAATGATTTCTCTATGACTAAGAGAAGGAGAATAGACAGAAAGGAGGATAAGAACCCCTCATTAGAATTAAAATGAAAATAAAAAGCAAGCAACTCTGACACTTCTTTTTATACCAATATTCTTGGTCAAGGATTTGTACAGTATAACTATTACAATTTACAAGCCCAGCTCATTAAGACCACTATCATAATATGATATGAATCAAGAGACTCCTAATATTCTAACAAAGCTGATGTTTTGAATAAGTGGAGTACCAATATGTGAGCAATTTTTGCAGCATGCTTTGAATGTTATTAGTCATTGTCTGCTATATGCATGTAAATTCCCCTCTCACTTTTAGTAACATGTGACGCTAACTCCGTCTTGATGCTGTATTTCTGTGAAGGTCCACTAACTGATTTTGTGCCTGACATTTTATACAATTACATATTGCAGGTTCTCAAAAACATTGGGGAGATCTTAAAATCTGGGGGTGCAAGCTACGCATCAGTTGTTAAGACGACAATTTTGTAAGAATTAATTGTTCTTTCCTTAATTTGGCTTATATTTGAGTGCTGGCAAGATGAGTAGTTTAACGACATTCATTTCTTCCAGGTTGGCTGACTTGAAGGACTTCAAGAAAGTTAATGAGATCTATGCTAAATGTGAGTTGTGTGGTAGTGAATCTTGAGTCAACACATTTGAGTTAACACATTTGGGCATATTGAGTTAATTCATTTCTTCCACGAATTCGGATTCCCTGCAGTCAGGGAATCTTGAGTTAACACATTTGGGTATATTGTGGCTGTCTGATCTTGATCATACGGTTAAAAAAAATATAAACAACTTTTATCTTTATATTATAATTTGAACACTGAGTTTGAATCTTAGTTGTTCAATCCTGATCGAACGGCTACCGATATGTCGAATGCGTGAATGCAGGGACACCTCGACTGCAGGCAACCGTGGTCCATAATTCACTAGTTACGATATTTCTGAATTTGCTTAGAACTATGCTAACATGTTAAGGATTTCATCATTTAATGTGAGTTTTATTTATCACTTCTGCCAGCAATGGTTTCAACTTTCAATAACCATTTTCTTGTGGTTTGAATGATTTCAGACTTTCCTTCACCTGCACCGGCACGGGCGACGTATCAAGTAGCTGCATTGCCGTTGGATGCCAAGATTGAAATTGAGTGCATTGCAGCACTGTGAGCTTCAATTTTAGTTGTCTACATGGCTCTTCAATAAAACCAGGTCAATAATACAGGGGGAACATTATTTAGGAAATATCCAACCATTGGTGTTTACTTTGGATCATGATTCTCTTCTCAGATTCTCTCTCAAGATATTATGCTCATTAAAAATGAGAGAAATTGAAAGAGTTCTAATTTGTAATGAAATGAACCATTGTTGGATGTTAACTAAATTATTTCAACAAATAAAGCGATTTGACCCATAGATATGTAGTAAATGCTTTAATTTGTGTATTGCACAAGTAGTTTCTTTCCACAATCGATTCTCATTTAACAAATATGAGTTTGTCTAATTAAATTTAAGTTTCTTGTTTTATTGTACAAATTATGTATGAGGAAAAAGTATAAATAATTGGCCAACAAAAAGAAAACTTAAATTAATTAGACAAGTTTAATTATATAAATTTAATTTATATAAATTAAGAGTCATTAAATATAAAAGAAAGTGAATCAATAAAAATTGACATATTTAATCTAAATTTAAAATTAAATATATTAATTTTTATTGACATAACTTTCTCTTATATATATTATATATTTAAAAACAGACTACTTTTCAATTTTCTTTTCAAACTCATTAGAATATTTCTTTTTCTATTGATTAATAATATTATTCATATATTGTGTTGAAAATGCTAGTGCATGTTTGGTTTCTGCCTAAAACTTTCTAAACCAAATTTTGTAAATTCTCACAAATCTGATTTGGGTCTTTCTATTCTAAAACCAAAAGCTATGTATAATCGAAATAAGTGATAATGAGTTTCAACCATGTAAAAAAAATAGATACCATGTTGAAATCAAATATGCTTCAAACTTTATAGCAACAATGTTACGACTAGAATAGAGACGAGGCTACAAATAAGTTTATAAAACTAAATGAGTAAATCACCAAATTGTCTCTTTAAATTGTAGAAGTGATATTTACATTTGAATTTTAAAAATAGAAAAATAACACTGTGAAATTGAAATACGTCGGACAATATAGTCTCTTTGTTAGTTTGACCAATTAATGTGGTTGATGTGGACATTAACGGCTTACATGCACGTAAACCAAGTTGTTAGTCAACTCAATGTCACGTAAAAGATGAGTTAATTTGTTCAATTTTTGAAAATGAAATTAAAACTCAATTTTTTTTAAACTGAAACATGTCATCATTACAACAAAAATTATTGTTTCATTCTTTAAATGTTCACTCATATGTTTACTGCCTTGGATTTAGAGGTTGCATCACTGGATTATGAATGAAATATATGAAATCTGGTTCATTTGTTATTGATCCATACTTAGAAAATGCCACTATGATGGTTGGTAGTCTAGGAGCTAGTACTGTAATGGGTGGTGGTGCTCTCATGGGTGGAGGTGTAGGTATATTGATGGGTGGTGGTGCATTCATGAGTGGTGGTGTAGGTCCCTTGATGGATGGTGACCGTATACCAAATCCATCAAAGTATATAACTAGTCCTCTAAGTCCATATGTTTTAACATGCAAAAGTCAAAATCAATATATACAAATCAATCCCTGAAATTGTTTACT
This sequence comes from Cicer arietinum, assembly GCF_000331145.2. Taxonomy (NCBI): domain Eukaryota; kingdom Viridiplantae; phylum Streptophyta; class Magnoliopsida; order Fabales; family Fabaceae; genus Cicer; species Cicer arietinum. The sequence goes on along the minus strand of NC_021164.2, from coordinate 50,469,773 downwards.
TATAAGAAATTTGGTCTCCAAAGTCATATTAAAAATTGCAATACAATCCTTGAGTTACCATACCTTTTATCTAGTTCCTAATGCATCTCCTTGGATAGGTACCTCTTAGGACGACACTTGATCTTCATGAAATGGTCTAGATTGTGACGATGGTATTTCAGTTTGGTTTTGTGTTGCCTCAGTTTGGGAGAGAAAATTAGATAAACTGGATAAATTAATGAGCAAGATTTGAGATTAGAAAAAAATGAGGAAGAAAATATGGGAAATAGGGAAAACGGAAAATAGGAGAAAAAAGGAATGAAATTGGAGAAATTATCTTTGACAAGGGGCGTGAAAAGAAGTCTCTTCCAAAGTTCTTCTTAGTTGCAGCAATTCTAACAACAACTTTTCTTGCACATTGACATTTGAGAATCATCAGGTTCAAGTTTTCACCAATGAAAAAAGAAGAATAAGTGGTTCTTGATTCTTTCATTTTCTATGATTTGAACACCATGGAAGAGAAAGAAGAATGAATTATATAAATGAAAGTTTTAGGAAGAAGAAGAACAAGAATAGGTTATATAGAGGAAGATCTTACGATCAATGTTTTAAAAATTGAATTGGACCGACATGTTCAATAAGTTCAATCAAGAATCGGACATATCTCTAGTTAGGTTAGTACACAAATAACACTAGTAAGTAAAAATCGAAAAAGCTAAGAAAATTGGGTTGAATTGGATTACATCGACTGGGTCACTAAACCGAACATAATTTTGGAAACCTGCCCGTTTTTTTAAACACCTAGATTTTTAATTTTTGCAAGAAAAAAAAATAGTCTTTTAAATAAAAAATAATCTTTTTAAGTTTAACTTTAAAAAAAATAACATTTATTTCACTCAAACTTTTTTCCCCTTAATCTACAAGGCACCCATACTTGACCGGTTGCTCCATATAAGATTTTATGGTTGAATTTATATTATGAAGACTTGTTTTTGTTGTTGATTTTAATGTATTTGTTATTGATATTGAGATTTGTTATAAATTTTATGGATTTTTACTTTATATAAGTTATGAAGTTTTGGATATTTTAATATATTTCATGTATTCTTTATTATTTATTTATTTATTGAATGGTTCATTGAACGATTCGACCGTGGTTCAACCAGTTGAACCAATTGAACTATGATTTGGAGGTCTCGCCGGTTGGATCTCCGATCTAGTTTTGAAAACATTTCTTACAATTGTAATGAAGACATGGTTTCCTCTTAATAATTTTTTTTTTTTACTTTCAATTTCGTTTTCAAAATCTGACAAATTAACCCCTCATATTTTTTAAATTGGACAAATTAGCTCTTCTTTTAGGTGGTATTGTGTTGACTAACAGTTGGGCTAACCACGTAAGCAGTAAAAATCCACATCAACCTCATTAGCATAGCAAACTAATGAAAGAACTATGTTGGATGATGTCTTTCAATTTAAGGGTGATATTATACATTTCTAAAATTCTAGTGAGTAAATGTCTGATCCCTACAATTTCAGAAGGAAATTTGGTGATTTTCTCTAAACTAAATTAGTCTTCTAATCAAAATATAAACTAAAAGAGAGTGAGATTTCATCTATAAAAATTACGTAGTTAAGTTTATTTTATGGACATTAAAAATTCCATATAACAATAACAATTTTACTAGTCACACTCCCTAGTTTGGTAGTTATATCTCCTTATATATTTGAAATTACAAAATTTCCCTCACAATTAAATCAAATTTATAACTCGTACCATGTCTTTCTTCTACCATCATATGTTTCACGTGAACATCTCCTCCACTCCCATTCATCCATTTACTCTCCCTTTCATCATATTTTAGTGTCATTTTGTTTCCACAAACTCAGCTACTTGAGGAACAACAAGAAGTACAACAGGAGCAGTGAGCACAACGCGAGCAACATGCTCAAAGGCAGCAACAAGCGCAATTAAAAAAGTAGACATACCAGTAACATACATAACATGAGGGCCAACAAGAGCAGATTGATCGACCTCCATATCCTAATAGATATCCTAGTGGTCATGTTGATACATATATCCTTAGGAAATTTGGTGATCACTCGAATTTGAGATGAAGTGGTAATTTTTTCAATCATAATGAGTTTTAACCAACATTTTATTTTTTTCATTTATTTCTAGATCATAGGGAGTTAAAAGTATTTAATAATGGAATTTTTTTGAAAGAAGTTGTCATTGAACATGATGAGGTGGAACAATTGATTAAGAGTTTAGGATTATATTCTTGCTAACCCGCAGTTATGAAATGATCGACAAATGGATCATATCTGCTTTCATAGAGAGGTGGCATTGAGACACCAACAATTTTCATCTTCCCATTGAGGAGATGACGATCACAATTGGTGATGTTTGGCCACTATTGAATATACCAATGACATAAGCATTCTTTATTGTCACAATATTTGACAAAGATGAGGATGCAAATGTATTATTAGTCCAATTGTTTGCAGATACCAAAGCCTTTGTTCATGTTGAATTTAATGTCGCACAAACAACACCTGTTCAATTTAGTTTTCTATTTGATTATACAAACATCATTGTCGTGACCAACTTTAGGATGTTTCTACTTTTTTATGTTGGTTGAACCTTTTTTAGCTACAAGAATGCATTTGATGTCGATGTTGCCTACCTAGAGTGCTTTCCAGACCTCGACTCACGTGGAAGATATGCACGGAGTGCTGCTGCTATATTGTGCTTTCACAACTAAGAATTAACTGTCTTTGCTTTTGGTCGTGTTGTGACAGTTTCATATCTAAAAATGATAATGATGATTCCATTGTTCGTTCCAACATTTCTAGCCAATCTCAATTAATCGTCTTGTGTATCAAACATCATATTGGTGGTAAATACATCAGTCAAATCCACAATATCATGTTAAATATCAGGTTCAACATCATCATTCATTGCGTCAATCTCAGGTTCAACGCCATTATTCATTGCGTCAAAATCAAGTTTTAAACGTTCATACATTTCGTCGATATTGTCTTCCCCCTGATCAACTTATCTGCATGCAATAACAATACATTAAAACTTCAAAAAAGTTGCATACGTAAATTGAGTTCACGTATCACGTATCATACGTGAATTGAATTCATGTATCATACGTTAATTGAATTCAGTATCATACGTGAATTGAATTCACGTATCCTACGCTATCTATGTTCATCTATGCTTACACCAAAGCAGTTTGTGTACGTTATGTTTACGTATTTTGGTTTGATCATCCAAATTTTTACATTTATGTTAACTTATTCACGTATATTTACGTGAATTGTATTTGTGTAGCATTTGTAAATTCTTAAATTACAAGTTGTGCGTGGACTCAATTTATGTACGTTTACGTAAACTATTTTGTGTAGTGCCTGTAAATTCTTAAATTATATGACACACGTGAATACATAATATGTATGGATACATGAATTTAATTTACTAATTTGCGTAAAATGTATTATTTACAACGTATGTGAATTGAGTTCACGTAAAATTATCATATTTTGAAGAAAAAAAATACAAACTTTAAATGCAACTTAGTAAGTGTAAGTACCTTGTTGAAAATCGCTTACTCTAACCCAAAAAATATGAGAAGAATTATGAATGAGAATGAGATATATGGGGTTGACATATGAGTATGAGAAATAAGTCTGGAAAATGAGGTGAGTTGTGGAAAAGATAAAAATAAGAGTTTAAGAATAGGGAATATAGGAAAGGAAATTTTGGGTATTCAAATTTTAAGAAAAATTGATTAAGTGTGACTAGCAATAATAGGGTGTGACTAGAAAAATTATAACAAAAACAATATATTCTTACAAAAGAGAAATTTACACGTTTAATTTTCGTTTGATGGACAAAATAAGAGTTAAAATAAGAATAAGTTATTATATTTTGTATGAATCTAGTATTTTATGAACCAACATGATATAATAAATTCATCAAGAATTGTATTTTATCTTGTCTTTTTAGTTGAAATAAGAATTGTATTTTATGAGTCAGGTTATAAATCACCAAAATGAGATAAGAACAACAATTTACTCAATTACCTTTATAAAATATAATTTTAAATATAAAATTGAAATGTAATAAAATATAAATATTAAAACAATTTATAAAATATAATCTAAAATATAAAAATTTAAATCTATTAAAATATAAATATAAAAAAATATATAGAATTTGAAATTAAACTCAAAAATGAAATATTAATAATTAATTTTAAAAAATATTTATGATTTTAAGACAAGAGTATTTTTGTTTTTTACATGATTTAATAAATTAGTATTTAAAATGATAAAAAAATAAAAATCAATTGAAATTTTAAAATAATTATAATTTGTTTACAAGTGCATTTTTTCCATTATACATATAATTTATATCATATCGTATATCGTTATTTAGATTATCTAACAAATAAAATATAATAGAATCATTTGATTATTTATCATTTTTTTAAATAAATTGATTATTTAGTAGTGTTATTGAGTAGTTTTAAATATAAATTTATTGGATTATTTGCTGAATTTTTTAGTATTTTTTGTTAATTTATAATATTTAAAAATATAATAAGTTAATTTGAGAAAAATATATAATTATTCACAATAGTAATTTTGTTATTTAAATATGGTATATATTATATCATGTCATGATTAGATGCATACTAAATATATGATAAAATAAGATATTATTATTTTAATTATTAAGAAATGATAATGTTTGTCTCATCACTGTCATAATTTCAATTATGGAAACAATTTGTGTAATTCCTGGGACAAAATTGAATAGATATTTGAACCAAAACTCTTAAAGAAATCTATCACTCATCCTCTCACCTTTACCTCTCAAAGCACAAGAGAGACCATTTTACCCTTACCCTTACCCTTACTAGATGAGAGACCAATTTAAAAAATTGTATTTCAAAAATTTAATATTCATCCAATTTTAAACTTTTGAAAAAATTACATTTTAATAGTTATATATTCATTCAAAGTTTCAATTTTTTAAAAATTTTTAGAAAAATTACATTTCAAAAGTTTTGTATTCATTTAAAATATTACATTTTAAAAAGATGAGAGATAAAAGTGAGAGGATGGATGATAGATACCTCAACTCTTAATTTAATCAACTTTAATATACACTGTACTAATGTCCCCGTGAACAAATTAGAAAAAATTATCAGCCAAGTTATTCATAGCACTGATATTTTATATACACATACTGTACCGAGGTATATAATGTATTACAGTTTTCTTGATCAAACTGAATGTAAATATTTTTTTATCATATTTTTAATACAATTTTCCCGGACGGGTAAACAAACAAATTAGCTGTGATCAACATTATGTGCCAACAAAATTGCTTAACAAACATGCATGGCTGTGATCACACTATTTTTTGAAATTATGTTACCACTAATCAGTGCACTTTCAACATACAAAGAATCAGCTTATATAAACATTCAGTTTCTTAGTAAACTTCTTTCCCATTGGATTAAGGAAGATATCTCTACATCTAGAGGGGACAAACGAGCTGACTCTAATTTCTTTCCACCAAGCACATTTGCAACAACCACCAACAGATTTAGGCAAGAATGATATTCCTCCATATTTTCTGTACCTGTGAGTTCCAGTGAATGATCCTTCTTTGGCTGGTAAAAGGACCTAAACAACGTATATATCAAATAAGATCACATTTGATGTACAGATAAATACAAAAAATTCAATCAGACTTTGATTATGGTTGCAGAAAAATATACATTTTCTAGTTCCTATAAGTATTTGAATTTTGAAGTAGAACATCCAAATTCACCTTCTAATGTACTCTAAAATAAAATAAAAATGAAGCAAATCCATCTACCATTAAGAAAATATGATAAATGCAATAAAGAGGAAGGCGATTTTACTAAAGTATCCTTATTATTCAATGGTGTATTCTATTTATCATAAATGTAAAGTAAAAAATAGTAACTTGGAAGTGATATACTAATATTAATTATATGGTACAATTGAAAAAAAGTAATTAATAAAATTGCTTAGGAAACTAAGCATGAAGTGGGACAGAGAGGCCAGTTTGAAAACCATACTATACCTGTCCCTTTTGGTGTTCCCGCTTAGTATGTAGAAAAAATCATACTATACCCAAGAAATATAAAAAACTCAACTAAATAATTACGTTTTTCTTATTTAATATTATGACTACAAACCACAAAGAGGAGAAAGGTAGAGAACTTGAGATAGTAGAAGACTCAGAAAATTACCATCTCCATTCTGGATTAGCTTCGGGAGGGCATCGTACCCTTGAACAGTTTGATGAGAAGAAAGTATTGTAGCTTTGCAGCAAATCAGTTCTTTCCACTACAGAATTAAGCAAAATACATAAACATAGGGACAAAAAAGCAAGAGTGTTGATGGAAATGTCTAACTGAACAGTGAACTCTGACCTATCACCACAATAGCACTCAGGAAACCATATTAAATGTATTTAAATGAAAGAACTATAAAGTAGGGTACCTGGTAAATTAGAAGCACCAAAAGTCAGAAAACAGAGAGCAGATACAACTGATGGTAGCAGTTCCTGATTTATACCAGGAAGCAGTTGGAGATAGAAAATTGTAGAAGCAAGCAACTCCTCACTACCAATGTTAATATCAAGTCCTCGTTCTGAGGTATTTTCTACGTGCACCAGTAAAGAATGCAGAGATTCTAGTTTATTTGTTTCAGCAAACCTTGAATACATATCTTTGGATTTCTGATGAAGCTTCCCAACGATTACCGATGCTGTTAACCAACGTAAAAATTTTGACACTAACGAGTCATCGTGATACTCTTCCCCTAAATTATTTTTGACAATAATGCGAGACTCATTGGACCTCAGCCTTTGTGAAGACTCTGACGCTAAAGCAGTAGTAATTGCCCAGATAATAAAGTTGTGAAGCCTTTCCGGATCCTGTATACATACAAGAGTTGTTATTCATACACAAGACAAGAACCACTCAGAGACCACATGTCAATAATGTAAACATTACCCACTAAGTAGAAAACAAATATGTAGGAGGAAAAAATAGATAAAAATAAATAACATGCAATAACCAAGCACTCATTTGCCAAAATCAACAACTGAGGGCAAATTGGTCAACCTTTACAGATAGTTTGGTTTAATTGAAATTAAAGCTGAAGGCCGGTGATATATACGATTTCTCCAAGGAAACAAATTTAATATTCTAGTGTGAGAAAAACCACCATAAACAAGCCAAATATAAGTACAATTACAAATGCTGGAAATAATATGATATTAATAATTTGTTATATTGGCTCAAAATAATATCATTATATATAGTGCAAGATACCTAATGCATATAACATGCTCAACTTTATATGTTTAAATGAATTTCTTTATTATTTCCATCTTCAGGTATCATTTTCATAATTGGAAACACAAAAACCAAAAGCATTTCTTTTATGCCTTTGAAAAACCACTTACAGAATATAGGGAAATTTTATAATGGAAATAAATAAATGAAGGGGATGAATGAAAATACCATTAAGAAAATGGAGTTAGGAGGTGCATTCATTAGTATTGCCTCAAGAGCAAGCTCCGGATTAATGCTTTTTGTAGCTTGATTACACACACTGCCAGCCTGGTATATCTGATATAAGCCCTCAATTGATAGGGAAAAACGTGGCTGACATATTTTCCTTTTTTGAGAGAATTTCAACACCCATGCTATCATTTCTAGAAAAGGATTAACCAATCCCACAGTTTCATCTGCCATTGTCACATCATGGAGTACAAAACTGAATAGATTGGATGAAAGCTCTGTAAGCTGCTCAAGGCCATGATTTTGCAACCACTTGGACATGTTTCCAGATGAAATTACATCATTGACAACCTGAATAATAAAAGCTAAGGGCATTCAGTACAAAATAAGAAAACTGAAAAATAAAAATTAAAGAGGTCACGGGTTTGTTTAAAAACATTTGACAGAAATAAAAGACAGTTATGGCGAACGATTTTAGGCTTTACTTTTGTGGCATCAAAGCTATATGAAGATCATGTGTAGATGTTAGGACCCCATACGAGAAATGTGGGCCAAATGGGCTGTTAGCACAGCAGTATCCCCAAGCCTAGTATGCAGTGGTTTAGTGCTAGAAGGAATAGGAAAGGGAAGAGGGAGACTGTCCATGTGACAGTGTGAGAGAGAGGAAGGCAAACAGTGTAGTGCGATTCTGCTATATGGGTGCTGAGAAGAGGATAGAGTAGAATCATACAGTCTGTTAGGGGCGGAGAGCATTGGTCTCTCTTAAGGAGCTTAGCTTTGTGGACAATAGGATCTTTATCCTATTGTATTTCCTTTTATTTTCAGAAATAATACACTCTTTATTTTCCATTATTTCTTTGTTTTCTTCCATATATATGTTTCTGTAATTAGGGTTTGCATCAATGGAGAACACAAAGGAAATCAAGATGAATTTCCATGATCAAGTTTAGGTGCCAAAATCAGTTTAACAAAACACAAGAGCAAAAGACAAGTAAATTATGGTTTTATGATTTGAACTTCCTCTTTGGAAAACTTGGATTCAAAGAATCAGACTGCCAGTCATACTCTCATCGGCACCAAGCTCAACGAATAACAATGCCTGTTTCAAATCATAAGTATAGGTGGAAGTGTGTAGTATACAACGTTGCTACACTACACCGCTAAAAAATATACAGGCTTTCAATGATAGGAGGAAAAGGCGAAGGAATAATGATAACCAATGTTGGTCTATCATAGGAAAAGGAGAAGGTATGTAAATTAATTAGCTAAGCGTATTTGTTATTAGTTAGTTTAGCCTAGGTGTAGTTCTTCTGTTAATTAGTTTTGGTATTTCTGTTTGTTGGTAGCTGTTAGTCCTATGTTATATAAATAGGACTAGCCTCCCTTAGGAAGTTAGGCTTTTACTTGGTCTAAACTTGTAAACTAGTTTTTAAGGGATTAGGATCCATGTATCTTTTTCTATTTTATCAATAAAACTAGTTCGAAACTTCGTCTAGTATATCAAGGTTAGGTTTTGCAAGTCCCTAACAGAGTACACAAACCACAACAATTTGAAAACGAATAATCAGGAAAAAATTTACAGATAAAAAACCACAAAAACAAATGGTGCAAGTCAGGAAATCAGAATGAGCACTTACCTTCAATACTACCAATACATGCTTCAAGAAAAATCTATTTTCATCTCCATTAAGCCCAACCCTTCTATTAACTGAGATAAGAGATGATAACCATGAAAATAAAGAACAATGTTTCACTAGATGACGAGCCATCTTTTGCACTTTAATGGATTTCTTTATAACCTGCACAGAAAATAAGAAAGCCATACATTATATTGGTAGAAGATACTCAAAGGAGTACAGCCAAAGTAAGAACCACAGGTAAAATGCGATCTCATCATACAGCATAACATCCCAAACAATTTAAACTTTATGGGATTCTTTTTTAAGATTAAAAAAATTTACTACATAACTTACTGAGTAAAATTTTAATTTCCACCTGTTAATTTTTAGTTTTTACTTGTGAATCATAAAATTTATGATTTGATTTGATTCAACAATTTAAAAATTGGCAATCTGATTAATGATTCAATCATAAATTTGACAATAAGTTATAATATGAATTCATGAAGTTGGGTCATAAACACAGTTCTGCTCATTTACAGCAATGACAACCAGAAAATGACGATATAGAGTCCAACACTACAAGTCATCTAAAGCAACAGAAAGACGGGAAAATTTGGGAATTTGTGTTTACTTCAATGATCAGGTCCTTTGATACAACATCCGAGAGAGGAGAGACATAAAAGCTCATTAGACTCTCAAGAACAGAGCTCCTAATATATATCATGGCATCATCATCTGAGTTAAGCCCTGCATATACTAGCCGAAGCATCCATGATCTCTCTGCTTTGAAATTGATAGATGAACTCCAAATAAAGTTATCAAACAGAGGAATAGCCTGCAAAATGAAAGCAAATGGAACTTACAAAAAGAATTATTCCAAACAACTAAAATTTTATGTAAATCAAAAGGTAAAAAAACATCATGAAAGAAAATTCAAAGACCATAGATATATACCTTCATATTCAACTTAGAAGACTGTATCAAGAATGTACTTATAGCTGCATAATGATCATGCGATGAATCTAACAATACACAAGATGCCTCTGCAGCAAACAAAGCAATAACCGATGGGATTCTTTGCCATGGCTCTTCTATACTGTTTTGAACAGAATTCAATAGAAGCCGAAGTCCCATTACATCCTTCCTCTTTTGGCACTTCTGTAAAACATAATGATTGATGATCAATCACAATTCTTTCAACAATGAACATAAGTGTGACAAAGACGTGCATAAAATGATGAATCTGATACAATGATTGAATTTCAAAGAAGCCAATCCGAAGTTTTTGTATGCTCTAACCCTAATGATGCCTTCTTCATGGGGCACTAAAACCTAAAGATAAACCCATACAAAAAATCCCAAGCCATAATAATGCAACGAAATCAATAATGGCCTTGGCTTTGCACACAAGTTTGGGTTTTAATGGGTTTTATGTTGCACACAAGTTTGGTTCAATAGAGGGGAGGGGAGGGAACCAACAGAACATAAAACCCATTAAAAAATCCCTCCCCTCCCCTCCATTGAACCAAACATACCTTCACTTCCCCTCTCTCCTTCCCTCCCCTTTGTTGAACCAAACAGACCCTTAGAGGCTTCCACTTGCTCCTAGCAAAAGATACTCTAGTTGACCTTCACCCATAAGCTTATTTTGGAAGAATAAATTTTGTTAACCAGACAAGATTATTCCCCTAAGAGAGTAGCTTTTCACGCACAGGGGATAAAATAAAAAGTATCAATCAAATACAAATAAAACAGATTACAAATTCAATAGTAAAACATATGAACAAAATAAATCTGACATTTCACTAACTAAATTTTTATATTATGATAAGGAAACAATCAGCGTAAACTAATAAACCCATTACAAACCTCTAATGCATTCTTAAATTTATCAAGTGTGCCATAAGCTAATCTTCGTATCCCATGATCATGAGAAGACATGCTAACAAATGCAATTGCAAGCAACCCTGATCCAGCAAACTCCACAGGCTCTATATATGCTTTAGACAGGCCATGAATTGAGAATTGCAAGATAAATACAGGATCATAACGTTCTCGAACTTCAACGTGAGAAGAATGTATCTGCGTAGGATGTTGGGTAATTAGTTACAATTATGGCACAACACAAAAACAAGGACAAAACTATAAGCAGGAAACATTGCTTCGGATAGGTAATTTAAAACATATGCCACAACCTTTTTCCTGACATTGTCAGTTTCAATCTTGTTTACAGATGGCACTTCTTCTGAAATACTTCTGTCATAAGGAAAATAGAGCACAGTTGACACACATATGTCTGGGTCAATCGGAAAGTTGTCCCTTTGCTGACTTCTAGTCCATTCCTCAATTGCTTCTGAATTTAACTCTACATTCTGAGGGCATGATCCAGTCACAGACTCAATTTGTTTCATCACATTGTATATTGCCAAGTCAACCTCACTGAGTGTCGCACCATAAGAATGATGTAGTAGTGCATGCAGTTCTTTCAAATTTATGCCAATCTCATTTTGAGAATCTAAACCAGTTTGATGAGCCTTTGACCATAAGAGTATCCAAAGCAATTTAACAATTTCCAATGGTCCTTTAGAGAACTTGGTTGTTGGATCCTTCTGCTTCCCATCATGTTCAAAATGGTCAAGAGAAGGAATGACAAGACATTTCAGAATGCTGGATACAGGCTTCAAAAAGGAACCAGCTGGTCTGCGCACTGAATGGAGAGTGGGAGCAAACTGAGAGTGAGCAAGTAATAACTGAAGATATAGATCATACGATAGACCCCCCTCATTAAGCCGAGTTACTATTACCTGGAGAGTTTTCATTGTCATCGAATCACTGAACCTATAGAGAAGAGCAGATCTGATTAACTGCTCAAGGAAGGCAATAGATTGTGATTGAATAAGATCATTTTGCATCTCTACAGCCAGCTCAAGAATATTTGTTAACACAAAAACCTCCAAGTGATTATAAAGCAATGAAATGTCTGTGCTTTTCCCAGTTCCAGATTGATCAGAGGTTAAAGAAAATTTCTGAACAATAAGCTGCCAAATGTCCACCAAAACATTCATATAATGTATCCTAGATGCTTCCAATTTGCTTCGCCTGTCCATAGCAACCTCTTTCAAATCCCCACCCGCTTCTTTATGAAAAAGTAACATTTTACAAAGTGAAATCTTTGCAACAACACGATTGATTATGTTCAAAGACTGGCCAAGAGAATAACTATCAATAAATTGACTGTCACAGTCCATCAGCTCATCATGTGAGGCCGATTTGGGGCAAATTGATTTGAATAGATTTAGCCGCTTCTTCAGTTTCAGTGAATCTCCATTAAGAGCAAAGTGATACTGCAACATATGAATTGACTTTCCAAGGAGACTACAATTTATAAGACTGAGAAGTTCTTGAACAGACGATGGGACAGATGCTACATACTCTTCCTCAAATATGTCTTGTGACAAAAAACTCTTCCACTGACTAAAACCTTTTAAAAGAATTTTTGAATAGAAATGAGGTATCTGTTTAAAATCTTCGTGATTCAGATACCCAAATCTCTTAAAGATTAACCTCAAATATGACAGAGAGGCAGGTAAAAGCAGCATAAACTGATCTTCAGAAAGAGTAATATCAAAGTCTCCTATAACCCCAACATCATGATGTAAACTTCTATTCACTATGCCCAAAAATAAATGCCCAAATATGGATGAATGCAGAGAGCTAAGTTCGATGAGAATATGTAAGAATTTAGCTTTCTTTGCATTCAATTTGTACAGGCAAAGAGAAAGCATTTTCACAGGAGTAATCATTATAATTTTCCACATGACCAACAGTAAAGGATGAAAAGTTTCTTGTTGCATAGTTTTCTGATTATACAAGGCATTGACAGCTTCATGCAAGCAGCTATCTGCACAATCTATTTCAAATTTTAGAGAAAATTCAACTACCTTACCATAGATATGCTCAAAAATATCGGCTTGGACATTGTTTTCGCCCATTTCCCAAAATAAATCATATGGTACCCTGTTTCCACTTGACTGCTGAAAATAAATAGACAAAGTGTTGAAAGCAACAGCAGCTAAGGAACATCCAACAGATACAAAGGATATCTTAGTTGGCAAATCATCCATCCCAACTCTTTTGAACATCCAATCTACTAATTCAAGGAGCTGAAAAGGGGATAAAAACCGACGCAAAGTGTGTAAGGCATGCAGTGTTGGAAGGAGAGGCACCATATCTTTAGTACCAATGCACAGCTCAAATCGGTCTTTGACATCCAGAAACAGCTTCTGTTGGAGACCTTTAAAGATTTTCAAAAAATTATTAGCAACGTCTTGAGCTTTTGATCCACAAAGGTGGAGACCAAATAATGACCACATGTTGTCTAGCGCCATTGTCAATATGTTTAAAATTGGATTACCAAATTTTTTAAACCCCTCACTGGATATTACATTTAGGATATCAAAGCTGGTCCCTGTATTTCCATTTGAAATGTTCGGGCTATTTCCCAATGAAAAGGATAATGACATCAAAACAGAAGGATGACAAAAAATAGCTTTAATCACTTCTTGAATGTAATGGCTTGATGACGAGAAAGCGGAGTCTTTTATAGACGTGTCAGAACCACTTTCTGGAACCAATAATTTAGCCAATAAGTTCTGTACAAGAATAACACACAGATTCAAAAGTGGTTCTATTTCAGCTGATGGTATAACTTTATGACTTAACTGAATCTGATGAGTCCAGAACAGCACAAGATGCAGACTGGGAAGGAGTGAGCAATCATTTATGGATTCACATAATTTATGAATTAGAAGTTCTTGCATCTTAGAAAATTTAGATGAGTATGGAACATTCATACACATCATTGCAGGAAATATCACATGGAAAGGTGTCTGTTTTAGAAGGATACTAAATGCAGTAGCATCAGCTTCGGAAGCATCTAAAAGTTGGCTACAAGTTAGAGAGTCTGGACACAATGTAAGATCAGAGGTCTCAATAGGAGCAGCATTTTGACTATCACTACCCAGATTTGATATGGCTGTATCCAAGCCAGCATAAAACATCACAGGCCACATCTTAGAAGCATGGACAAGAACACTATAATCAAGAAAAAATATAGATGACATGAGAGAGAAAGGAACACCAAGTAAGTCACGTGAAATGACCAAGCTTGATGGCAGATTCATGGATATTTTATCAGTATTTTCACATACAATGGAGGATATGAAAGCTACAGTTGTTTCAGCCATCTGGTGACCATCCTCTCCACCTAATGATCTATTTACATCACCAAGTGCACTTCCCAAAGAACCATCGGGAAGGACAGATTCTTTTTTTCCAGTGAAAAGGCAACAATTTTGTCGGTGTGGTATGCCCTCCACAAAGTCTAACAAGTTCTTCAGAGGCTTCCACTCAGGAAAGACTTCATCATATTCATAATTGCCGCCAAGTCTCTCAGTCAAGTCTGCATTAACTACAGAAGATAACAATTCAGCATTGACCTATCAAAAAACACAGATATAATAACATTAGACATGCACAAACTGATAGAAGCCTATATAAAAAATGTTCAGTTACACACATACCTGTGTTTGCAAGATATATTTCACTGTATTGCAAGTGTATAATAATACCATTGATTTTTTTGGCGATGAGCAGGTTCCTGATTTAGATCGGATCACCTTTAGACACTTCTCCAGTACACATATGATAAAAGGACTAACATCAGGTGATAATTCTGCAATGAAATTGAAAACCACCAGTTCAGCATAGCGATAATGAGCCGAAAGTTTCTCCACAATTTTGGCAACACAAGATGATAGTATTTCCCAAGAAATGCCAAAATACAGAACCATTTATAGGTTCTATAACAATAAAGTATGAGCTTGAGTTATAGTCCAATGGACACCACTGATCAAATGAAATAACCAGGCCAGATAAAAAATGCAATAGAACCAATATAAGTGATTTTAGGATTAGTTACCTTTATCACCTTCCAAATAATTGACATGATTTTTAAGGATATTCCAATATTTGACTAAATTATTCCCGAGTGTAGAAACAGCGTCACATAAGAATGTTATGACAAACGAAGTCAAGCTCTGTAAGACTTCCACCTCCAAGATATTGACAGGAGATTTCTCCCTTTGATAACCTGGTAAAAACAAAAACCATGCATGTATCTCATGAAGGTTCCTGTCAAAAGCACCAGTACTGAACATAGCTGCCATGGCCAACCTGTATGCCAGATAACTTGCCTTGTTGATTGGTGAAAACATAAACAATTTGATGAATGGCTGTAGATATTTGTACAACATGGCTGGAGTTCTTACAGGAATTTCATTCTCTGGACACCATTGAATGTATTCTGCAAGCAAAGACAAAAGGGAGACTTGCAGATGACTTTTTAACTCTAATGGGTTTTTAAGAAGACCTTTGAAAGAATCAATGGAATGATCCAAAGTGGAAGGCAAAGTCCGCTGCACAAGAAAAACAAAACAAATATAAGATAACTTCATACATTTTTGCATTACATAGGAAAAGAATTGAATTTCTATTATTAAAAAAAGTTAATTACGACACCAGTTAAGGAGACATTTAGCTTAGGCACAAGTGCAACAACTGCATATGTCATGAACACACAACATTGCAGATTTATTTTAAATTTTATCTCATAGTCCACCTTTAATTGTTAAAAGAATGCACTGAGTACTTATTGACATTTTGTAGTAAACAAAGAAACAACTAAATTTCAAGTTTTCAACTCATGTCTGGTTTGAATAGCAGGTTTATATCATTATGCTGATTTTTATGAATCAAATAACAGCACTGCTAAATGCCAGAAAGGTGTAAAATATAGCTGAGTGTCGATCAAAGAGCAAATTAAAACAAATGAAGCACCAAGGTTATACAGTGAGCAAACCACTAAAATATAAAATAATAAATAAATTAAGATAACCAAGAGATTTTTTTATAATAAAATAAATAAATAATTTTTAGTTTTAGATTTTTAAAAATAATAACTATATGGCACACCAACTACCCAGGGAATGTAGAAATGGTTTATTCGGTTTTCAGAAATACCACTTAAACTCATAGAGGGGTAAACTGTGGTGTACAAAATCAACAAACTCGTAAGTGGCAGACCAATCAGCACTGTAGTTTTTCTTACCACTATGGGTACTCAAATTTATGGACCCAAAAACTAGCAAAAAAATGGGGGTGGGGGAGGGGAGCCTAAATTTTTACTACATATTACAAGGATTCAAAAGTAAAATGCCACATGATCAAGAAGACATTGTTAAAGAAGAACAAAACTTATGTCAAGAATCATTACAGCCTAGAAGCTTAAATTGATGTGACATAAAAGATAGGTGAAAGACCAAAAACTATTGTCTATATAGATCACAAGCAATTAAGAAACCAAGTCATAGAGGTGTATTTTAAAAATGTTCTTTAAATAGAAAACATTCTTCTCCAATCACCAGCTAAACATGAAAATCAAGCCTCCATCAAAACCTCAAATAGTATAAGGTATCTTAAAATATCCTTTATATAGTAGACCCAACAACCTAATCTTACAGAAACCAGCCATAACCAAACAGAAAATCATATAAAGGAACTGAAGTAAATCAAAACAAAAAATTATTAGTGCTCCCAAAGGCTCGAATAAACAAACTTGAACAAAACATTGAACATACATGGTAATATCTGAGAGCATCAAGCAGTTTAGACAGCAAGTATGATTCTGCATCCTTCAGGGAGCTAATATCCATGGAATGAACGTCCAAACCCCATAATTCGCCAATGCTATTCAAGATATCCTCTGTATCATCCAGCACATCTTCTTTAAGTCCACCGTCAACTGTTCCACTGTTACCAGTTAAATCAATATCTGGAGCAGAACTTATCCCGCCAACAATTATATCTATGTCATTCTCAGAAGTATCCATTTTTAACTTCTTTCTACTTTTCCCATCATGTTCATGATGGCATGCATTTCTTTTCAAACTTGAGTTATGGGCTTCATGAGAAGCATCTAAAGAGGAGAGTAAATTTAATAAAACCTGCAGATCAGGAAGAAAAGCTTGAACATAATTTTGGATTTCTTGCTTGATAGACACCATAGGTTGCATTAATGGATTGCCTGAACTAGAATTATGGTTCAAACTACCAAAAAGAGAGTCCAGCAGTTTCAATAACTCCAGAAGAAGCCTCAGAGTACCGTGTTTCACAACAGAGTTAGCATGATGCAACCCTTTATTAAACATTGACCTGCTGAATGGACGAGGAAATAAACACTTCACAATGTCAAGTAAATCCATGTTGTCAATCGAGTGAGGACCATTTGATCGGGAATTATCAAATTCCTTGGAAATTCCACTGCTGACTGAAGAAATCAGATCAGCTGCCACAGATATCGCGGAAATCCTGTAGACACGTAAGTCACCATTTGACAAAGCATAAGGAATGGAAACATATACATACAAGAGAAATGCTAGCAAAATCAAAACCATCACTATTAGATAAAATCTCATAGCTTATCCTAGCGATAGAGAATTAACCCTACTTATTTAGTTTTCTAAATCTAATTTATATTCTTCTTCATGGTTTTGACACTATGTGTCCCTAACATTAATCATATATTATATACATATATAACATAAAGATTAATGAATACAAGGACAAATCAAAGTCAAGTTC
>NC_021164.2:50448658-50451713 GCF_000331145.2 Cicer arietinum | reverse complement strand
ACCGCTTTGACGGGTGGTCCACTGTGGACCAGTATTTGAAAAATTGTCCAAAACTCCAACGAAAACTGATGTCATCCTTTGTAAGTAGAAGTTTATGGTTCTCTTGTTGTAATGTGTAAGACCTGATCGGTGTCAGTTTGGCAAAAACATGAGAAAACATATATATGCCTCAAAACTCAACTCATATTTGTTTTTCAATTGATTTTGTGAAACCAACATTAATCAGGTCACCGTCTCAGTCGTGAGGCAAATAGGACCGCGGGCTTCTACTACTAGAGGGCATATTTTTCGTTGGTCTTTTGTGCAATTCTAAAGTACCAATCCACCAATCAAAGTAACCTAACTACAACATGCCAAATAAAAATGCATATAACCAATACTAACCATGAAGATGATTTATAGTTTTCAACATTGTAAGGAAACTCTTTCAAATAAGACAAACCAAAAGAAGGTCTAGCATTGACAATAGCCAAAAGTAAATCCTTATGATACTGAACATCCGTTGGCCACAACTTCTTCAACAAATCCATCATCCTCTTTATATTACCCTTCAACGGATATGGTCGCTTCTTCGAATCTGGCATCAATCCATTACTCGAATCGGTACAAACCAAAACAAGAACATCAAAAGCAATTTGAGCAGCATCTCCACCACCTTCCCTCCCACAAATACCAACCAAAATCTCCAAAGTAACACTCCCAAACAAAACACTCCTCAACCCCGGCGGCACTAAAGACTCCTCCACAAGAACACAATCCCTCAAAGTAGACAAAACAAAAACGACAGTCTCATCGTCGTCGTTCTCCAATCCACGAAGCACACCGGAATACATCTCCCTCTGCTGCAAAATCCAACGCAACAATCCCGGTTTTCCAACCTCCAAAAACGACATTGCAAATCCAACAAACGACTTCCTCAACAAAACCTCACTCTTCCCTTCATTTGTTCCCTTCCTCCTCTTCGCCAACGCCACGAACCCAGCCACCTTGAAATCAAATATCTTTGCCACCTCCGAAGCTAAACTCGGTCCACGCCGAACAATTGAAGCCGCGAGCAACAACGCCGCTTTCTGACGCTTCAATTCCTTACTATTCAACTCCTTATATAAATCATTCAAATATTCCGCAAGAATCAAACGTGCGAATTTATCCAAATCCCTAGCAACACACGCACTCTCACCATCGTTGAAACCTTGTTTGTGATATTTGTGAAGTTTCTGTTTACCGTCACAATGACTGAGTAATGTTGAGATTAACTCGAAAACGTAATGCAAACCTTGTTTTGCTTGTCTTAACTTCCAAGCTTCTAATAACTCGGAGCATTTCGGAGAACCGAGAACGTATTCGCGGAGAAGTTTTGCTCCGTCGTCGCTTTTTAAGAGCTTTTTGAACTCCTTTGTGGCGTCGGAGCATAGCTTTATCTCTGGTGAGGTGATTCTGTGAAGTAGTTCTTTCAGTTTCGCTTCGTAGCTGAGTTTTGATTGGAAGTGTAGAATTGCGCCGCCGTTGATGGCGGTGGGGTTTTCTTCCATGGTTGGTTTAGTTTGTGTCTCGCGCGGAGGAGTGTGTGTAGGTTATATTTTGTGCCCGCTGAAACGGCGTTGTGTTCAGAGGGATTTTTGTTTTTGAAAAAATAAAAAATAAACTACTGGCTCTGACATGTTTGGCCAGGTTTTTTTTTTTTTTCAAATTTTGGCAAGGGTTCAATCCGGGTTTCACCATGGGTCCTTAAACCCTAAACATTATTTTTAATAAAAATTTACCTTGATTTTTAATGTGTCACGATTATTTTTGAATGTTTGAAAATACATTTTCAAGTTTTTTTCTTTAGTAATTTTATTAACAAAATTGGTTATTAAAAAATGCATTTGATAAATAATAAATTATCTAATGGATTTTAGAGTGAGGCCAATTTTATTTTAAAGATAAAAATATATTAAAAAGAAAAAAAAAATTAAATGGATGACATAAATCTAACCTTGAAAAGAAAAAAGTGATAAAATGAGAGTCATTGCTAATTATCATTACATTGTATGATTCTAGATTTTATGATAGAGAATTTGTTGGATTTGTGTTGGTGACAATTGCTGCAAGACTTTAATAGTGAAGTTGTTGATGAAGATTATATGTAGCAAATTCCAAAGCGTGTTGTTACACTAGCCTTTAGGTTCGATTCGCCCCCACCAATCGGATGCAAGTGAGATAACCAGCGAATCCCCTTCAGGGTACTTTGGAAACTTTGATATGATTTGCACTATCACACCAAGAATATCTTTCAATAGTATGTTACAAAATAATGTTACATATTCTTTTCTCATGCATTAGAAAAGAATAAGTTGACTTAGTATATGAGAATGAGTGAAAGAAAATGGATGGCAAATACTTGAATTCGTTGTTTGCATTCTGTCCAAAGTGACCCTATTTATAGGAAAAATAATGTCACTTGAGAAAAGTTGCAATTCTTGGTTCTGCCACTGTTTACGAATGGCTATATACATTTAACGTTCAATTATTTACTGAAGCATTGGTTTGGTGGCAAAACAATGCCTCTATTTTGCGAGCAGGTCCTGGGTTTGAATCCAACAGAGGATCCCATGTTAGGAAAGAATAAACACAACCACCAAACCAACATCAATATCATGTTATGTATAACAAATTATACATACATATATTATCCAATATTTTGGAAATATCTCACAATCCCCCACCATTTTCAAAATATACTTAGTCCCATAATTTTGGAAATATCATGGTTTCAGATAATGGTATCTTACGATTTGAACCACTACTTAGTAAGATATGGGTTCCACTTATCCCGAATAGATTGGTAGACAAGCTTTGAACCAATTATTCATTAGAACAAGTGTGCACAACTTACACATGAAATCTCGGTACTATCGAAAGAATTATAAAGATGACACATTTGTTAAGGCCTTGTGTCATGTACCCTTTTCATGAGAATTTAAGAGTCAAGCCCTTTAACTCTTCGAAGCGGCCTCACTTCATCCTCACATAGGTAGACTATATCAGAAATACACCCATAATATGTATTTCA
>NC_021164.2:50447020-50448628 GCF_000331145.2 Cicer arietinum | reverse complement strand
TTTCCACCATTGATGATTAATTAGATATGGGCTTGAGTCTCATCCCCAATGATGTCTTCAACACCATGTCCCTTGTCAGACCTTTCGTCAAAGGATCTGCAAGATTCTTTTCAGTTCTTACGAACACTATGGATATTACTCCATTTAAAATTAAATCCTTTACATAGCTATGTCTTAGACCAATATGTCTAGACTTTCCATTATATACTTGACTATATGCTTTGGACAGTGTGGATTGACTATCGCAATGTATGGATATCGGTGCCATTGGCTTTGGCCAAATTGGTATCTCATATAACAAATTTCTTAGCCATTCTCGCAATGTATGCAAGTTTGTTTCTTTGATCCCCAAGAAACTGCACCTCCACCAAGGTTGAAGATCCATCCACTTGTGGAAGCATGACCCTCAACATAAGTTACCCAACTGGCATCTGTATATCCTTCCAAAACTGAAGGATAACCACTATAGATTAAACTATAGTTAATTGTTTCTTTTAAATATTTTAATACTCTGTTAACAGCCTGCCAGTGTTCTTTACTTGAATTGCTAGTATACCGACTTAATCTGCCTACAACATATGCTATGTCAGATCTGGTACAAGTCATGGCATACATCAAACATCTGATTACCTTTGAATAATCTAGTTGTGCCACAGGGCATTCTTTATGTGGTTGTAAACTAACATTTTGATCAAATGGAGTAGAAACAGGTTTGCAATTAAATTGATCAAATTTCTTTAGCACTTTCTCAATATAATGAGATTGAGATAAACCAATATTTACTCCATCTTTAATGATTTTAATTCCTAAAATCACATCTGCTTCACCTAAATCTTTCATATCAAAATTTTTTGATAAGAAAGTTTTAGTTTTTTCTACCTCATCTAAATTGGTGCCAAAGATTAACATATCATCCACATATAAACAAATCATAACACCATTTCCATTATGAAATTTACTATAAATGCACTTGTCAGATTCATTTGCTTTGCATCCATTAGAAAGCAAAACTTTATTAAACTTTTGGTGCCATTGTTTGGGTGCTTGTTTTAACCCGTATAAGGATTTAGTCAATTTACACACTTTATGTTCTTGCCCTTTGATAACAAATCCTTCAGGTTGTTTCATATACACCTCTTCATCTAACTCTCCGTTTAGGAAAGCAGTTTTAACATCCATTTGATGGATTACAAACTTATAGATAGAAGCTAGTGCCAAAAGCACTCTTATGGATGCAATTCTTGCAACAGGTGCATAAGTATCAAAGTAGTCGATACCTTCTTTTGGTGTAAATCCTTTGGCAACAAGTGTAGCTTTGAATTTATCAATGGTACCATCAACTTTCATTTTCTTCTTAAAGATCCATTTACAACCAATTGGTTTGGATCCAGGTGGGAGGTCTACCAATTTCCAAGTTTTATTCCCCATGATTGAGTCCATTTCCTCTTGGATGGCTTCTTTCCAAAAGGAAGAGTCTTGAGACTTTATTGCCTCTTCATATGTGTCTGGGTCACTTTCTAAATTGTAGCAAATTGATCCATAACTTTTACTGGAATCATTTGTACCTTCTACAAGGAACACAAAGAAGTCTAGGCCATAATCTTTCTC
>NC_021164.2:50446156-50446877 GCF_000331145.2 Cicer arietinum | reverse complement strand
GTTTTCTTTTCTTCCAGAGTTCATATGGGGTTATCTTGTTCCTTTTATTGGGAACTCTATTTAGCAAATAACATGCAGTTAGCATGGCTTCACCTCAATAACCTTTAGATAAACCAGAATAGGATAACATGGCATTCACCATTTCTTCTAATACCCTATTTTTCCTTTCTGCAATTCCATTTTGTTGTGGGGAATATGGTGCAGTTGTTTGATGCACAATACCAGTGGACTCAAAATACTCAGGATGATAGAACTCTCCTCCCCTATCACTTCTAAAACACTTAATAAAAGTTTCATGTTGAAGTTCTACTTGTGCTTTAAATATTTTAAATTTGTCTAAAACTTCATTCTTAGAGTGCATTAAATAAACATAACAAAATCTAGAGTAATCATCAATAAAAGTGACAAAATACTTTTTACCACCAATTGTAGGCCAACCATGTAAATCGCATACATCAGAGTGAATTAAATCTAATACCTTAGAACTTCTTTCAACACTTTTAAAAGGTTGTCTTGTAATTTTAGTTAGCATGCAAGTAGTACATGAATTTGAATTTTTATCAAAAGTCGGAATTAAATTTGATTTCATCATATCATTCAATTTTCTAAAGTTAATATGTCCTAGTCGCATATGCCATAAATCACAAGACTCAACAATATAAGTAGAAATCATATTATTATTATAGTTACTGATAACATTACATTTGAACATATTCTCACA
>NC_021164.2:50438710-50446059 GCF_000331145.2 Cicer arietinum | reverse complement strand
TTCCTAACATCAGGAACATAAAATACATCTTTAAGAGTAAGTACTTTTCCATAAGTGAATTCAATCTCCACTGTTCCTTTTCCTTTGACTTGGACAGTTGAGGCATTTCCCATGTACAAAATACTTCCATCTTCTTCATCAATGGTCTTAAATAGTTCTTTGTTTTTGCACACATGGCGGGTAGCACCAGAGTCTATCCATCAAGATTCAACATCTTCAATCATGTTGAGTTCAGAAATAACAACAACAAGATTATCTTTTGTTGCATTTGAATTCTTCTCTTTGTTCTTCTTTTTCAAGAACCTGCACTCATTTTTAAAGTGTCCTGGTTTTCCACAATGATAACAACTTCCTTTTCTTTTCTTTCGTTGTTCATTATTACCATTGTGTTTTTCATGAGATTTATCAAAATCTCGATTTCTTTTCTTAAAGGATTTGCTTGAATTTCCTTCCTCCATTACATGGACCTTTTCATGAGAACATTGGTTTTTTAGTATCATCTTGTTTACGATACTCTTCTTCTAAACGAAGGTGATTACCCAATTGCTCAAGTGATATGTCCTCTTTCTTATGTTTCATAGATTTTTTAAAATCTTTCCAAGAAGGTGGAAGTTTGTCTATTATGGAGGATACAATAATGGTTTCATCCATGTGCATCTTATGTTGTTTGTAGTTATTAAGAATACGTTCAATTTCATGCATTTGTTCCATTGCTGATTTACTATCAACCATTTTATAATTATTAAATTGAGAAACAAGAAACTTCTTACTTGTAGCGTCTTCTTGCATGTATCTTGACTCTAATTTCTCCCATAGTTCCTTTGCAGATATGCTGCTTTGACATACACCACCTTCAAAGTTGTACGGATAAATTTCATCTTTTTCTGCCAACGGATAAAATTTCCTCCATCGAATTTCTCCAACTTCACAAAATTAGAAGTCATTTCTTTGAGTGATGCAACTTTAATAGTGAAGTTGTTGATGAAGATTATATGTAGCAAATTCCAAAGCAGGCTATATACATTTAACGTTCAGTTATTTACTGAAGCATTGCACTGGTTTGGTGGCAAAACAATGCCTCTGTTTTGCGAGCGGCAATACGCGGATTCGAACTCAGGATCCCATGTTAGGAAAGAATAAACACAACCACCAAACCAACATCAATATCATGCTATGTATAACAAATTATACATACATATATTATTCAATATTTTGGAAATATCTCACAGAATTCACACAGACAATCACCATATTTTTTATATGGTCACCACGTGTTGTTTGTTTCCTCCCTCTTAATGTGAAAACATAACTAGTCTGTTTTTGGTTATGTGTTGACTACAATTGATTTTATAATATTAATTTTAGTTAAAAATGAGTTGAACAAAACATGATTTAAGTTTGGATATATTTACAGGATGTGAGTTGAATAGTAAGTTTTATAATTAAAATCGTGTTTGGACTCAAAAGCTATGAATCTTGATTTGAAGTTGAAATCAATTTCAAAGACAATTATATTTGACAGTACCCTAAACGTGCCAAAATCAATTTTCAATTCTAAAAGTAGAACAAAACATACACTAAATACTAAAGTCGTTGAGTTTTATAAGAAGATGATTGTTGATCAAAGTTTTTTTAGTATTATCCAATAAATTATAATTAATATATATTCTAAATACATAGTAGTTTTTTTTTTAACATAAGAAAAGAGAAAAGAAAAAAAAACAGAAAAACAACTATTTAGATAAAGGGGATCTCAAAAACAAGTTACCTTTAGTATCAATGAATAAATTATTATGGGGATATAAGGTTGATTGAGTAATTAAAGTGGAAAATAAATTAGAAAGTGGTATAATTAAAAAGTTGCAAGTTGAATCCTAACCTTCAACAAAATACTAATAATATTTATCGTATTAATTATTGACATATGTTAAGAAAAACAATTAATTATTATTTGTGAAACACTAAGACTTCAGGGGTGCGGGACAAGCCACTAACATGATATGGAAATCTCTGCTCAAATGTAGATACACGAAATTAAAAAATGATGAAGTAGTGGCACTAGGAAGTTTGTCTCTACTCTAGCACGACCAATATTAAAGATGATTAACGATTATAATAAAGTTGGCCTCTATTCAATTACAAAATTATGAACAAAAGTCTATAGACACAAGAAATAGCATAAGGGTCTGTTTCATTGGCAAGATATGATAGAGACATGATACGATAAAAAGTATGATAGAGACAAAATATGATATTGACATGATAAGAAGTTATCATACAATGTGTTTGATATATACGGTATAATAAACTTGATAAGATTAGTTTATCATATCTAATATTTGATACACAACAGATAACCAAATGATATGATTTATATTGTAATCTATATAACTTTTTTTCTTTCAAAATAACATTCATATATTTTTTTTTTATAAATAAACAAAAAATGCTAAAAAGTATAAATAATTTATGAAGTAATTTTATATACTTAAAAAAATTGTTTATGCTACTAAAAAATATATAATATTTAAAAACATATATTATTAAAATTTCCAACACATTGTATCAAATTAAGTCGATTGACTACGTAGTAGATATAAAGTATCATAAAAAACAATATGTTATCTTACATGTTTCATCAAATCATACAAAATAAACCAACAAAAGTAAAATGTATTAAAGTTATATAAGTAAAATCAAATACAAAAATAGAACTAGTAGATCAACGCTATAACGAATGCAAGACGATCAACATCATCACAATCCCAAAATATGTGCAAGTAATGTGACATAGATAATATTTTGTTTGCTGCAACAAAACGCTCTTGTTCTGTTAGATGCATTTTCTTCAACTCATTCATAATGTTTCTTGAATCATCAAACACATATTTACCAACACCTAGATAGTTTGCAACTTCACTCAATTGTTTTGAACTTTTTCAAGCCAATTCTCAAAAGTTTTTCCTAACTCAGAAATACCATTATCAATAATATGTGTTCATCTGTTTATTCTCTTTGATTGAATTTCCACTTGGTCATTCTTTCTCCTAGATTGTGATTGACAAAGAGATGGTGATTGAGTAATTTCTACTTCAAGCTCCTCATCATTAATTTTTTTTGTCTCTGCTTTATCTATCTCCTCGACATTATCAGCAGGGGAGCATCTCTTTTACCAATAGCACGATATTTCCCAAAAACACGAACAAGCTTATCAAAGAGTGAAATTCGAGCATACCTATAATCTTTTGCATTTGGATGACTCTAAATAGAAATAAAAAATATAACTTTTCAAATAATCATAAAGGAACTCACTAAAATATACAAAGTTGAAATAAATTAATAAACATTAACCTTCATATATTCCTTCCACATTTCATCATTATCCACCTTAATCATTTTTTTCTCTTCATCCCAGTCAAATCCACTTTGATTTAACATATCATAACTTATTTCATAAACTAACTTCCTCTTCATTGCACATACAATGTGTAGCTTTACCTTATTTCCACATCCAAGAAACCTTTCCTCCAATTTTGTCTCGGTCATTGTTAAGGTGTTTGCTTTGAACTATCCATTATCACCTGTTGTTTTTTGAAATTCGAAAACCTTTGAAAACAATTTATGCCACCGAAAATATTACTGGGTTGAGTCGCGGACTAGGTCGCTCTCTTTAAGACGTTTCGAGGCACTGCCCAAAATTGTGCAAGGCAGACTATCAACCACGAAGTCCCCAGGATAAAACAGCCCAGATTCACTGTATCGGAGTTCTACTGCACTGTAGAAAACCGTTCTAGAATTACACCCTCAGTATGCCAGTCGATTGACTGACACTCAAATATAGCACGGAGGCTACTCAAGAAAATAAGAAGAAGAAGAAGAATATAAGGGGGAGAAGTGAGAAAAGCCTCAGATACGAAGAGCTTTTGGTGTGCTTTTCCAAGTGAGGTGAGCTCTCTATTTATAGATGAGTTCAGCAACTGGATCTGAGAAAAAAGGGGGGATCCAAGAGCACGAAGTCCATCAGCTGGTCACCAGGAACGTGCCTCAGAAATAGGAAACGTGACTTGACTAGGCTTCTTGACCGGGCAATAGTCAAAACGTGGGAAAGACTCAGCTTTAGGGTTTTGACGTGGCAAGTATCTGAAGCTAAGTCAAATTAGGGTTTTGACTAAGCAAATGAAAGAAGATTAGTCTGTTTAGGGTTTGAATGAATCAGAACTTGACTTTGACCTTGTGGATGGCAGTTTCGTAATATGTGACATATCACAAGCAATTAATTAATTAAATAAATAATTAATTTCCATATGTTAAAAAAACTTTAATACACCACAACCCGAACCGAACGGACGGCGGCGCGCGTGTGGTGGTCCGTTTGCTTGCGTTCTCCCTCCTTCACAAAATTGCGGTGCCCCTTGGGGCCCAACCCAATTGTGAAACTAACTCCTTATAAAGGTCATAAATGAGTGTGTTCCCTCCAATGTGAGACTTCTCATTTTTCAATTCACACATTAAAAGCCATCATCAATGCCAATTATCTTTCATCATTTCCAACAATTTCTCATTTTTCAATTCACAAATTAAAAGCTATCATTAATGCCAATTATCTTTCATCATTTCCAACAATCCCCCACTTGAATTTAAAAATAGATTCTTGAATAGCGTCAGACGCTTCAATAAGATTGTGCATAAACAAAGGTGTCTTTCGACTTGAACCTTTGCATAGCGAGTAGGATTCAGATTCAACAAGAGTAACCGTAGTTTTGAACTCTATCTCTGACATCAAACCCACACACAACCTTTTCATTAGGTGTATTCTATAAAGCCCGTGCATTTAGGGCCCTGCACGTGTATCCCAGTCTAGTGAACGCTCTAGGAATTCTGCCTCGAAATTCCATAGGAAGCGGCCCCCACTTCCACATTCACGTAGGTGAGTCTATCAAGAGTACTCCTGTAGCCACTAGGTACCCCACTCCATATAGAGTATAGATCTCATTAAGAGTTTCTATTATCTCATCCTTTTATCGCTTCAGGAATCATGCTTCTCATTTTAAACATAGCATGTTCATCTCATATCACTATGACTTGTTATTACCCATTGAACCTAATTCTTGGGATCTCCAGTCTTTTAGGTCGGGTTACCATCATAAGTGACTCATTTATCTATAGGCATTAGTCCCATCCTTTTGGATGTATTTTGGACTTTCTCTCTAGCTAATCCTTTCGTCAAAGGATCAGCTAAATTTTCATCAGTGCGTACATGATCCACAATAACAGCTCCTTTCGAAAGTAATTCTCTAACAGTGCTGTGCTTACGACGTATTTGTCGTCTCTTACCGTTATAATAACGATTCTCAATTTTTGCAATAGCCGCGGTACTATCGCAGTGGATCAACACAGCTGGTAACGGCTTATCCCACAAAGGGATTTCTGCTAGCAAGCATCTCAACCAGCTTGCTTCCTCACTAGCATTAGCCAGTGCTATCATTTCAGACTCCATAGTGGACTGAGCCAATACCGTCTGTTCTTCGATTTCCAAGATACAATACCACTCACTATATTAAAATATAGTCATCGATTGCTTTGGAGTCATCTGATAAGATGTTCCAATCAGCATCATTGTATCCTTCAAGGATAGTAGGAAATCTTCGATAATATAATCCGAGACTCATGGTCCTTTTCAGGTATCTCATGACTCTTTCCATAGCGTGCCAATGCTCCATACTAGGTCTACTAGTAAACCTGCACAATAATCCCACGACATAGGCAATGTCGGGTCTAGTACAATCAGGGGCATCCCTGAGGCAGCCAATGATGCTCGCATATTCAGTTTGTCTAACACCTTCCCCAGTGTAATTGAAAAGTTTCACACTTAGATCATATGGTGTGCAAGCAGGTTTATAGTCAAAGTAATTATATTTCTTTAGGATATTTTCAACATAGTGAAATTGATCCAAAGAAATTCCCTTTTCTGACCTAGTAATCTTGATTCCAAGGATTACATTAGCTTCTCCGAGGTCTTTCATATCAAAGTTGTTACACAACAATGATTTCAAAATATTTACAGCATGAATGTTTGAATCAAATATGAGTATCTCGTCTACATAGAGACATATGATAGTGCAAATGCCATTTTCAAATTTGTAGTAAATACATTTGTCACTTTCATTCACTTTAAACTCATTCGATATAATAAAGTTATCAAACTTTTCATGCCATTTCTTTGGAGCTTATTTAAGACCATACATGGACTTATCTAACATACATACCCTGTATTCTTGTCCTTGAATTACAAAACCTTTAGGTTGCTCCATAATAGATTTCTTCTTCCGAATCATGAACTCTATCTATGACATCAAACCCACACACAACCTTTTCATTAGGTGTATTCCAAAAAGCCCGTGCATTTAGGGCCCTGCACATGTATCCCAGTCTAGTGAACGCTCTAGGAATTCTGCCTCGGAATTCCATAGGAAGCGGCCCCCACTTCCACATTTACGTAGGTGAGTCTATCAAGAGTACTCTTGTAGCCACTGGGTACCCCACTCCATATAGAGTATAGATCTCATTAAGAGTTTCTATTATCTCTTCCTTTTTTCGCTTCAGGAATCATGCTTCTCATTTTAAACATAGCATGTTCATCTCATATCACTATGACTTGTTATTACCCATTGAACCTAATTCTTGGGATCTCCAGTCTTTTAGGTCGGGTTACCATCATAAGTGACTCATTTATCTATAGGCATTAGTCCCATCCTTTTGGATGTATTTTGGACTTTCTCTCTAGCTAATCCTTTCGTCAAAGGATCAGCTAAATTTTCATCAGTGCGTACATGATCCACAATAACAGCTCCTTTCGAAAGTAATTCTCTAACAGTGCTGTGCTTACGACGTATTTGTCGTCTCTTACCGTTATAATAACGGTTCTCAATTTTTGCAATAGCCGCGGTACTATCGCAGTGGATCAACACAGCTGGTAACGGCTTATCCCATAAAGGGATCTCTGCTAGCAAGCATCTCAACCAGCTTGCTTCCTCACTAGCATTAGCCAGTGCTATCATTTCAGACTCCATAGTGGACTAAGCCAATATCATCTGTTTCTTCGATTTCCATGATACAACACCACCGGCTATGCTGAAAACATAGCCACTGGTTGCCTTAGTGGAGTCATATGATAGGGTGTTCCAATCAGCATCACTGTATCCTTCAAGGACGGCAGGAAATCTTTGATAGTGTAATCCGAGACTCATGGTCCTTTTAAGGTATCTCATGATTCTATCGATAGCATGCCAATGCTCCATACTAGGTCTACTAGTAAACCTGCACAACAATCCCACGACATAGGCAATGTC
>NC_021164.2:50432832-50434520 GCF_000331145.2 Cicer arietinum | reverse complement strand
GGGCGCGCGCCCGCGTGTGTGCGCGTGTGGTGGTCCGTTTGCTTGCGTTCTCCCTCCTTCACAAAATTGCGGTGCCCCTTGGGGCCCAACCCAATTGTGAAACTAACTCCTTATAAAGGTCATAAATGAGTGTGTTCCCTCCAATGTGGGACTTCTCATTTTTCAATTCACACATTAAAAGCCATCATTAATGCCAATTATCTTTCATCATTTCCAACATCACCTCTTAGAAAAATGTTCATAACTTCAATTAGTATATCAAGGGCTTCATCCTCATTTTCAAACCATATTTTACGACCTTTTTTCCTCTTGTTACATGATTGCGTGTTAAACTTAAATGTCACTACTATTGTACAACCAAATTGTAAATAATATAGTATTTCAACAATTTAACGCCAATAAAATATAAAGCAAACACACATATAGGATTGGAACATATATAAAGAGCAAATGTTTCAAAATATAAAATAAATCATAAAGCTATTTGTTATGATATGCAAGGTTCCAACATAATGAGAAAATGTTTCAAAATAGAAAATCATCCACTCCAATATAGTTAGCAAAGTTTACAAAATATATCAATGATAACAAAATATATTTACCAATATTCATAGTAGAAAATCAAATACAATTATTTTTTGTTCTTTCACTCGATCATTTTAATCATCAATCTTTGTGATAATTGTGAAATTTTTCATTTTA
The DNA here is from genome assembly GCF_000331145.2 of Cicer arietinum. Lineage (NCBI taxonomy): Eukaryota > Viridiplantae > Streptophyta > Magnoliopsida > Fabales > Fabaceae > Cicer > Cicer arietinum. The sequence continues at coordinate 50,433,818 of NC_021164.2, read as the reverse complement.
AATTGGATATATTAAAATTTTGATTAAGAAAAATTCAAACTATTATTAATATTAATAGAGTAATCATAATGATTAATATTTTGGTTTCAAAACTGAAATTCAAAATTTATAACAATTCGGTTACAAAATATTAATTGTCAAACAATTATAAGTATACATCAAATACAAATAATTGCAAATGAATTACTTTAATTTTATGTCAATTAACACTATAAAATAACAAATTAAATTTAATTAATTTCAATAAAATAAAACTGATCAAGATTCAAAGAGACATAATTTAGTCAATAATTTATAAATATTTATAAATAATATATATATTTACCAATATTCAAAGTAGAAAATCAAATACAAATATTGTTTGTTCTCTCGCTAGATCATTTTACTCATCAACCTTTGTAGTAATTGTGATTTTTTTTTACTTTAAATCGGATATATTAGAATTTTAATTTACAAACACTCAAACTATTATTAATATTAATTGAGTAATCATAATCATTAATATTTTGATTTCTAAACCGAAATCTAAAATTTATAACAATTCAGTTACAAACTATTAATTGTTAAACAATTACAAGTATACATCAAATACAAATAATTGCAAATGAATTACTTTAATTTCATATCAATTAACACTATAAAACAACAAATTAAATGTAATTAGTTTCAGTAAAATAAAGCTAACTAAAATTCAAAGATAAATGACTTTGCCCATCATTTCTAAATATTTATATATTATATATATATACCAATATTCAAAGTAAAAAGTCAAATATAAATATTTAAATATATATAATAGATGAAATAAAAGTAATTCATTTGTAATTATTTGTATACTTATAATTGTTTGACAATTAATATTTTGTAACCAAATTTTTATAAATTTTAGATTTCGATTTTGAAACCAAAATGTTAATGATTATGATTACTCAATTAATATTAATTTAAGAAATAATGTTTGTAAATTAAAATTATAATATATCCGA